>NW_026017110.1:21592036-21635787 GCF_020466585.1 Dendroctonus ponderosae
ATATTTTAGTTCAAAGAAAGATCGGAGTTTATTCAAGCTTGAGGCCGAATGGTTATTTCAGATGTTAAACGCAAAAATGTAAAAGGACATTTTTGAGTTTATTATTATTCTCAGCTTATTCGGCCGAAATATTGTACAACATAGTCCAGGCTACGCAAGCTTTATTTTTCTTGTTGAATATTATTTGATCTGATTTAAAGCCGTTCATTCTTTACTTTTTAGAAACAATAATTATAATCTACGAAAAAATGTATTTTTTTTAATAAATAGCCTTATTAGCATATGTCTTAAATTTATAGGTTCGCAAAGAATGTTTTTTTAAATTATGCACTTGTTTTGGAGACGTATTTTTTTGTAAATAGGCTTAATGCGATATGTTCAGTCGTTCACATGTTCTTACTGATTTTTTGGTTTAATTTTCTTTTACTCGTTTTTCTTTCATCCGTTTCTAATGTTTTCATTTTCTATTTTCAATCGTACTACTCAAATATTTTTCAAACTCTTTGATTTTATTTTTTTATCAGGGTCTGTCGGCTCCATAATGTAGAATATATCCTAAGTTTCTTAGTCATTTGTCTTGTAGGTCGTACTTTTTACCGTACTTTAAAGTTTCTTATGTCTTTAAATGTGACTGTGGAATAGAAAAGTATAGAAAAGTATATGTAGGAGCATTAAACAACTCTGCTGTACACAGAGGAAAATAATTATATAGGATTTGCTTTTGGTAAGCAAATATTAAGTACTGTTTGAATCTAATGCATATTTTACCTCAACTTCTATAATTGACGTCCACTTAGGCCAAAATCTATGGGATAATTTTGAGAAATAATATTCTTTCTTCTTTCAACTGTCAAGTTTGCGTTTTGAGCATCAAGCCCTCACAACGTAATATTTTTTGTTTATTTGATAATGTTCTAAGTCTAGACTTGGATCTTTCTTTCCAATTCGTACGGCAATTGTTTCAGATCTATTGTCTATCTTGTCTAAGAATGTAGACCCCAACTTTTCACAAAAGATAGTCTAAAGTTGGAAAAAATTTGAAAATTACAAATATATCATAAAAAATGTCAGATATAAAAAGGCAATTTTGATACAATTTCCTTAAATCATAACGCAAAACACTCAAGTAAATAAAGCTTTTACTATAATTTGTATTCTGAACTTGTGCTACATGCAATTCAATGGCTTCATAGTGTTTCAAATTGTCTTAAATCACCTTTAATGGCCTATTAAATTATCAACATAAGTCCATAAATAAATAATAGGAAATGAGAACATACATTATATTAATGCTGCACTGTTGCCGATAGGTTTCGAGATTATTTTCAAATTATGGTGACACAAGTTCACATAAACTTCACATTTTTGCTATTATAACATTCCATGGATTTTACAATGTGGACATTCCTTTTAAATTATGCCAAAATGTACTGGATTCTACTAGAAATACTTTTACAATGTTGGGACTATTTAAAAATGGTTGAAATTATTGAATTAACTTAAAATTTTGTGTTGTTACATGGGTAGGTACATAATGTTGATGCAGCTGCAACCAAACATTCATTTTTTCCACAAGTACTTTATTTAAATTTATTTAAAATATGACAACGCTGCAATGACATTTTGCATGGAATTCTTCAATTTAGATTTCATGCAAGTACAACAATTTATACTCATTCTCATTGGACGGTGGGCGAGAAAATAATAATAGAAATTTATGAACTGACGTTCAGTGTCCTTTAAAAAGATTTCTTTAAAATATGGATCTTGCACTGGAGGCAAGAGCTGATTAATGGCGCGGTTTATTATCATTTTTCATTCGTCCATATTCGCACGTAGTGCAATCAGAATGGAGGAGAAACGCTCTACACCCAATTAAAATGCTTTTAGTGCAAATATTTATAGGCGTTTTTTTCAATCCATTAATGTAAAATAAAAAATGGCAATTGGACCATTAAATATTTATGATTGAACATTATTTCTTGTTTCCTACGTCGATCGCACTCTGAACCTATTTTGAATTATCTGTTCGACAGTGTAAATCATCTTCGAAACCAGCATGCCGGAATTTAAAACAGATCGGCAGGAATTTATAAACCAATTTCAAGTACATTTATGATATTCATGGTTTTAATTACATTTATTTATGCGCAAAGAGTGGAGTGGGTTGTTTTACATTCTGGCATATTAAAACATGCAACACATGGCCATAAATTGCATCGCAGTAATTTGGTTGTGGTTTTCTCATTTTGGAATTTACGCGATTTTGTATGCGCAAAACTGAAACTCTTTTCGAAAATTGCACCCCACAGGATAATTAATTATGGAATGTAACAAAGGTGTCTCGGTAAATTGGAACGGTTTGGTGGTTCGGCGTACTAAACCCGTGTAAATTCTTCCCATGGCTTAAATTAATTCGGAAATATTTTATTTTGAAATGGCCACATTATTTACAAACGTTGCATTAACTTTATTGGAATAACTCTGAGTAATAGTTCCGGTTTTTGCGTCTGTGAAAACTGAATTTCGAAGTGTCGCAATTCTGTTCGCCATTATTTAAATTGCGATAATAGACCGTTCAAATTTGATAACGCCTGGAAGATATCATATTCGGGGATTAAACAAAGTATTAGTGCCTAAGTTCACCCTTGTTGCATCGGGGCCTCGGGGCTTAACTTAATTGGAAGCAGAATTTATTCGGCCTCAAGGCTGCTTGTCGCAAAATCCTTTCTAAATGTGCATTTATAATTGGACATAAACCAAGAGAAATTACCTTGGTCGGCTATAACGAACTGCGATCTTGAATTAAGTTTTCTTGCATTTGGATATGTACATGGATTCTACCATATCTCGTTCAGACAACTTGGCAAACTCAATATTTATCTAGCAGCACCTTATTAATGTGACTTTATAATATAAAGCCAACCAAACCAGAAGAGCAATACATAAAACTCGTTTTTTTTTTAGTTTCGGACTTTACATCAATACTTTTTTACCAACTCCTAAAGAGTTCTATGGCAAAAAGTTAAAAAGTAGATCTCAGTTCATATCAGAGATGAACTTCAAACAACTTACTTCGATCGCGTGAGGGTAGGGATTTGGCATTTGGGAACATAGCGGCGTTTAACCATCCAAACAAAGTTAAACTTTAGTCTCTGTTTGGAGATCATCTATGATACCGGGGATTAGATATGTGTAGAGGGATCAAGCCATTTACGACATTCAAGATTAACCTTAGGTGTCGTTACCGAATGGAGGAATATTAGAGGAATGTCTACAAAAGTTTATAGGTCTGTGAGGATTACCTTAGCCAAAAGCCGAAAGTTAAACAGGGTACAAAAAATAGCGTATATTACACAATCTATTGAATACAGTTTTGAAAATTGATGAATGGGTTTTGGAATTTACTAGGTTTAAAGTTTCAAATAATGTCACGTCGCTTTCAAAACTGGTATAACGATGTGAGACTTCCAATAAATTCCAACCACTTATAGTTCACTTCGCGGGAAATCTATTTATGTCTTAGAGTGCAGGATAATACGATAATATATAAAAGGTCTAAAGTTTCTTTCACAGCGCGAAAGGCACGCTGTTGTTACGGAACACAATGATATGTGGGAGAAATACGTTAGATTTATAGATCCCCAGTCACAGTAAATTTTACTGTAAAACAATCTGTAGTTCGTACACACTCCGAGATATTATTTACTGAAGAAAATAAACCTAGAGGTGTCCGCTGCAAACTGTGAAGAGGTTTTATACAGAGGCGGACATCTTCGTGGGATTCGGTATGTTCAGTTTTATTAACATTTTAACTGAACATTTTTTAGATATTCGCTAGGTTTTGTTGAAGCAAAAAGCAAATAGGGCTGTAGTTCGAAACGTAGACATCTAAAGACAACAAAGCAGTAGAGCAAACGAACGGCAGAATAAAACAGAGGAGAACGTTCAGCTATCTATGCACGGACGATATGCCATGAATGGCTGCGATAAAATGTCTGGAAATGTCCATAACGCTATCATTGTAGGTGTAAACGGTCCGGAAGATAATACAGAAGGAAAATATGAGGGCGTTTCCACAAAGCGTTGCGCGATCCAAGGGATCAACTCCAAATGTAAATTTATCGGAGTGGTTATCTTTCGTTTTCCACGTATATTCCAGTTAGATGGAAGGAAAATATAGATATGTAACCGCTAGAAGATAGGAAATTTTTTTTAAATGTTTTTCACCCATCTTAAGAAGCGTGTATTTGTTCTAATCGAATTGTTCATCGTTTAGATTTAGGTAAATAATAAAATGTCCATAGAGAACTTTTTTTTAAATCAATCCTTTCATTGCTCATTTCCTAAAGATTAAATTCGTCTTCGAATATATGGCAATATTGAAGCAAATAGAAGCGACATCAAATTCCGGTCAATTTCAAAAAAATCGAGATACTTCACAACAATGTCATATTTAGAGTTAGATCAGGGGCAAATTGGTACTTAAGTAGCGCAAAGTTCATACGAATTGGGTGGACGAATTGCGAGATATTTTGATTACTTCATACTTTTGCAGCACACTGTAAAATGTAGTAGGAATAATAATAATAGTAATAAATGCCACGCAATCTACTGAAAATACAAATCAGCATACTCCAATAGCGCTTTGCATCTGAAAAAATGTATTGGTTGTCGCCATATTTGCTATCTATCTTAAAATAATAGGAGGAGGTAGATACTTAAAATAATCGGCTGAAGAAATTAAAATCAATCAATTAAAAAATAATCAATTTCTTCTGTGCATTCTAGATGTAGATCCTTCCTAAGTATGCGGTTTTCAGTTCAATTTCAATCGTTTCACCAGAACTGCATTTTAGCACTTATGGACATGAAAGCCAATCTTTAGAATTCTAACTAAAAGAAAGATAGGATTTTTTTAGGTTAAAAGCTATATTATGCATTTAGAAATAAAACGCATTTAGATAATAACAGCAATTGCAAGGATATATATATGAACAAGGTGATCAAAAGTACCTACTCTGACAGACTATAGGAGGTGATTGCTATCATTATTTCAAGATGACAGTTAATGAAGATTCTGCGGCAACCGGTATATTTATACAATTTTAACTTTTTTGCTCGGAAATGATGCGTTGTAGGAAAAAATCTAAGGAGAGCGTTTTGGTTTGAAATTGAACACGCAACTATTTTTATCTTCAAATAGAGTCTACGGTGTCCGCGCGCTACTAGTGGACTCACTCAGGAATAAACTCTTCGTGTATCTTGTTTGTTTGGAAAATATTTTTAATTTACAGTACTTAACACGTACGGAACGTGTAACAGCAACAGTACTTAGAATTCGACGAAAAATTTTAAAACTGAAATGTATAAATAGATGCTTCCATTTGGGAAAATTTCGATGAATAAAAAATTAATTTTTACCTCTATGACTCACTGCAGATTCTTTCAGTTGCTGTTATGACCTATATATATTTTTCTTATTTAATCATACTTTAGAATTTCCATACTTATTCCAATTGATCACAATTTCAAGGATTTGGTTCTTCTGCGGTGTTAACTGTCTTTCAGATCTATACTTTTGGTGTGTCTTCAATAGAACGTTACCTACGATTTAATATGGACGACAATAATAATAACGAAAAGATGCTTCAATTTAAAAAAATTAATTTATTCCCGAAACAATTTTTAGATTTAATGTCCCCTATAAAAAAACTACAAAGTTGGGCGGTTTATTTGTGGAACACCTTCCTATCCTACAGTTTTTGTAACAAATTGGACCCATTTAGTGTATTTTCAATAAAAGTTGGACCGATGATTGAACCTAAAACCCACAACTTTCCATCTATAGTTCGGCAGAGGTTGTTTTGTATGCGTTTGATCTTTGCGTCGTCCAGCGCTGATTTTAGGTGCCTAATATCTACAATTCTGCTTATAGTCAGAACCATTTATCCTGAAATATCATCTTCGTCCAATAAAAGCATACGACTTGCTCCATGCGAAAATTGCTGGTCGTTCAAATTGTGCAGAAAATTAGGATATCGCCTCATGACACTCTGCTCTTCAGTAAAAAAACATCCTCATTTAGTTCTTATTCCAAGTGAACTTTGTATAGACGCCATTTGTTCTACTTAAATATTTAGTTCTACTAAGTTATTTCATTATTTGATATGTACATCGTTTTTTTCCCTCCGAAGCTGACGGACGTTCAGATGGATCTTGGAACTTTTGTATCAAATCAATCAAAATCAAACAAATGGATCTCGCATGATCTAAAGTTCTTCATTTGCTTACTATCTTAGTGATGGTTGATCTCGTAATATGCCGATCAAGATATTTATCGTTAAACACTTGTGCCCTCGTTCTGGTGTCCGTGTCCCATCTCCACAAATCCGATTAATGAATTCGGCAATAAATTTAAATTCGGATTCTATTGCCATCCGAATGCTTTTCTAGGTATTGTTCATTGTTTTATCTCACACTAGGCTTCAAAAGAAATGTCGTTCTTGGAATTGTTTGCTGTATTCTTCCATACAATTATAGTCATGGGAAATTCGACCTCAATAGTTAATCTGATTTGTTAATAATATATTCCCAATATTTTAACCCTGGGCCTTTGCGAGAACAGTCATAGGAAATCCATTATCTCAAACCAGAAGGAATTAAATAACCAGAACACTTTACATCCTATGAATGTCTTTAAAATTGAGCTCCAGCAAAACTCACTACACCCTTATTAATTTTTTGCCCTTTCTAAACGCAACATTTTCAAGTGTTTCAACTGAACATTTTCCTGCGCCATTATACGATTCATCGGACATTCAAGGCTAGTGCCCACGTCCGATTGTTTGGCACGTGTGTTCTTCAATAGTTGGATTCACATGAAGTCGGCGATCGACGAGATAAATCGCTGGTAGCCATGGCCTTTAGACGCAAATGATGCGTATAATGCTCCTAATAAATAAAAATTGAAAATAAAGACATTAAGACAAAGGCCTCGATGGTGAATAAGCATAATGTAGTTGGTGGCGCGATCGCTGAAGAATGGTCGTATATGTTGCAATGTTGCCAAAATACTAAATGTTTCGAACTTGCAAAGTTATTATTAGTGAATTAGATGTACCTACCTACGCATTAGAAAGGAAAGACAGGAATAGCAGACGTTTGATTCTTACCCTATAAAAGAAAATCCTAGTGGAAAAATATCGTTTTTTCAAAGGTAAATTCAAGTTTCACATATCTTTACACCTCAGATCTTATATTTGGTGTTACCAATTGGTCAAACTTCATCACTCAGCTTCTCCAGTTTTGATTTGATGTTGATCTCCACACTACATGCATGGCTGTTTATTTTAAGCTGCAGATGATGAGTTGGCAGGTCCAATTTAAGTAATGGAAATATTAAAAAATGGAAAAGGGTTTAAGGCGGGTAGAACCTGGCTGGCAACATTGCGCCCATAATGGCGATGGTTCAGCGCCGGCCCAACCTTCTGCGACCACCTGAGAGGTGCCGCTCGGCTAACAAATGCGGCTCGCGGCATCGCTTGCATGATTTAGAGTGACCACTATTTACGAGCCTTCTTTTCATGAAACATAGACATGGCTCGGCCGAGTGCAGCGTCCTCCACTCCAGCGCAGTGCGGTTCGTCGAGGCAAAGGACCAATTCGTCCAAATGGCAAAGAAAAACTAAAAATTAACTCAGTCCCAGTCCAAAGCTTTTAAACTTGATTCATAGTAATTACTCCTTTAGATACCAAATGCGCTTCCAAACAGGTTACCGGTTTATTCAATGGCATTGTCATTTTTCCTTCTCTAGTATTTTCCGAATGCACTAATATCCGGTTCAACATCTTCAAGTCGAGAAGCTGTTTATTTCTTTTCGTCTTGCCTTGTTGTTAACTACTTTTTCGGAATCAGCAACTAATCTGAATGAAAATATTTTTTATATATGGAAGATCTTGATTGGTGCAATGTTGCTCAATCAGTGCAATGAGGTATCATGAGAGGTATCACCCGCACATTGAGGTGGAAGTTAGAGTGTTCAAAGTATAAAAAAAAACAAAAATATATTAATATGTTCAAGGATTTGCTGCGCTTTTCAGCAACAACTGGAAAAATTGAAGAGGAAACTTCTCCTCATTTACTGCCATTTTCTCAACTTCTTATGTGCTTCAAATCACCGGGTCTGAAAGTGATTAATTTGCGAAAACTTCAGTGAATTTCCAAAATTATTTGCAGGCGCAAACTTAATGGCTTTGGAAGTTATAAGTGCAAGAAACTATTGATAATTCAATAACTCGTAATTTTCCAATAAGTTTGCAGTGATTTGTTGGCTAAATCTATTGCGAATTTTCGAAATTATTCCTAGCAATAAATCAAGTTCCATCGGATTGGAGCTTTTTTTTCATACATATGTATTTACCAAGCATTATACTATATTTCAAAATGGCGAAATATAGTAATTTACGGTTTGTTTCGGCTTGGATAAACAATCCAACAGATAATATGGATATGTATGCAAATAGTTTGTATCAGTTGATATGAAGACCTGTCATACACGGCAATAAATACAATACTTTGTTATGTTCGTCATTAATAATTTCTGGGCTTAAGTTCGCTATTTGTGTTCAGTTGTAGCCCTGTATTTGATGGATTTTTCAGCATTTGTCGACACATATCATATAAATTAACCATCTTTACGAATATATGTATATAAAAAATCAAGAGAAGTCGGATAAATAATCATAATTTTATTCAGCAGAAGACTTTGTTGAATCTTAAACAATACCGCATATTTTCAACTAGCCTCATGAAGAATTTGAACGACATTCCATTTATTTTCACAGAAACGGTGGTTATATTTATTTCATCTTGTTAGAATTTATGGAAAACCACCTGGGGTAGATATAAATAAAGATCTTCTCAACATTATCTCCCGCCCTCCCAACCTTATCGATACTCTAGTTTTGAGTCCAAAATCGAGTAAATAGCATCCATTGCCGATTCAATGGGAGGAAACTAATTTCCACGTTCTGCCATTATTAAGCTTCTGGTGATTCTTGGAGAGGAACAAAATCTTGTTCCAGAGAAGCAGAGAGAAGTAAAATCGCGCTGCCCAGGTTAAGTGAAGGTAAACAAGTTGTTATAACTGTTACCGCACGCAAACAATGTATTTTTGAAAAAGCGAGTATAATCAGAATTTCAGCATTTCAAAATTAACTGACTCTTCTTAGAAACTTCCGTAAGTTAAAAATTATCTTGCTTTCACTTTCCAATTTCTTTATATTTGAAAAGAATCCGTTTTCTTAATCTTACCTGAAACACCCCAAACACTTTCAATGTTTTTCGTTAGCCCGTGTGAAAATCTTCACTTTCACTTTTTCATCAAGAGTCAACATTCTGTGCCTAATTTAGGGTGCTGGTGCCTGTGAAAACGAGAAAGGCCATTTGGTAGCTTTGCTTGATTCGAAGAAACAGAAGAAGTGACACATTCGATTTCTGTTTCCAATTCCCAGGATTTACACTATCTACAGTTAGCTCTGTCGTCATTTTTTCAAGGTCTTTCAGATTCCCATCTTCAACAGATTGTTAAAAGATCAAACGGCGTGTTAACAAAAACATATTTTATCTTAGAAAATTAGGACTGAAAAAATATATTATTTTATATATTTGTGCATTTCTTATAACAATGTGTGCCTAAATTTTCATTTTTTTAAAACGAAAGTCGATATAGCCTGTGTTATTATTTCATAAAAAATATTGCTGCATTTATATTGATTTTTATCGATAATGATTTACTTGGCTTTTGATACAAGTGCAAAAGTTTACAATAGTAGCAAATAATTAAATAAAATCAAACTGACAAAATACGAAGTTTTGACTGATTTGGATATATTTCTTTTGTTTCAATATTTGCAGCTTATTGGTTAAATCGTGTTAGACAAAGGTTAAATATTATATCATCATTATCAGGAGCATACATCTTCCTTCTAAACTGCTCAAACAATTCCAAGAATATGTAGCCATTCAAAGCAGTACAATATCAAAAACATCCTCATAGATGAGCGTTTTGATGTCGTCTTATTCAGGTGGAGAACTACCTGCGCAGATGATTCCTTTGTAAGACATGTACCCTTTTTTTACTTCACAGCATCTCTTAACAATGTTTTTCTTTCTACGTCCTTGCACATTCTTTGATCCTTGACTCATTTGGTAGTCAAAAGTTCGAGTAAAAGTATGCTCGCGATGCACACAATGGATAACAACTTAAATAGCCTCAGAAAACAAACAGCACTTTTCAGTTCGTATATCAACCTTTGCGTGTTCGGATAAGAGACTACTTTATATTATCAACTAACGATACGAAAATAAATAAATTTCCCCAAAGAGTTATGACAGTCCTTTTCGGATAGAATCACTAAAATGTTATCAGTTGTATACGAATTGAAACGAAACTTGTCTGGTTTTTATAGGCAGCGAAACAATAAAGAAGTTGCCATTGTGTGTTTCCAACAGAATTGTTAAAAACTACAAATAATTGACCAAAAATATGTTTTAAATTTTATGCTGCTAGTTTTTTCGGTTCACTTGATAGTGTTTCTAACATCAAACTATATCGAAATATAATACAAATGCCCGCAAAAACATGAACACAATGAATGATGCAGACTAAAAAGTAGTACTATAAATAGATGAAATAAATACTCCAAATACTAAACGAATTATTGAAAGTAGCATATTTATTCAACGTGCTGAATATTAAATTATCAGCGGAAAAATGGTACTTAATTAAAACAGCGATTTCTATTTTCAATAATTGGGTTAAGTAATAAATGTGTAATTCTCAGCATTATCAGGAAGCTGAAAGATCCGTAATGTATGAAAATCAGAAGATTAAAAAATGCTATCTTATTTTTTTCTGCAAGAGCACTGTAGATTGTAGCAAATTCAATTACTGATCATCTCTTCTTATCCTCAGCTTCCGTGATCCCTAATGGCGCATAATGTAACGTACTCAATGTCGAGTTTTTAAAACCGTTGAATTTAGCAAAATATAATTGTTAAAACCCCAATTGTAATAAATACTTGTCATCAAATTCTAATAGTGTCATAAAGACTGTTCAAACTAGACAGAATAATTTGCTAACAAATACAGATTTGAAGTCTAAAAAAATTCCCAATGTTATACTTAAAATTTCGAGCCAAAATATTAAAAAAGTAAGGTATGTTAAACGATGGAACACAGAAACATTTGCAGAAATGGTAGAAAGGAAAATGTTTAGTAAAGTCGATTTTATTCAATTAGTATTCGAAATATTTGTCGCAAGTGTCGCTTGTCCCAGCTCTTATGTAAAACAGAAGTTATTACCAACCATTAGAAGTTATATAGTATTCTGCTCAAATAAATTAAATGTTTTTCAGCGCGTCCCAAATAAGTTGAAGCTTCTTGAACATATTTTGGCATTCAAGACAATTTTTCTTAGACAGATTGCTTCTTATAGTCACATTTGCTCTGCGGTTGTAGAAAGCAGATTCAACTAGTGCTTTCTGGAACTTTTTTAAAAATGTCAAGGAATTTTTAATCGTGTTTCAACCAGAAAACATTTGTACTTAGCTTTCAGTTGCTATTCGCTGGCCAACATACAGTAATTCATTTGTATGCAACTTAATTTTCCCACTAATTTCCTAAGGAGTGAAACTGCAAAACTGGGTTTCCAAATGAATGCAGGCATTCTAATTCAATCCATATTGTGTTGGGAAACTTCGAAAGGTCTGTTTGAGAGGCCTTAACTAAGTTGCAGTTTGATGACCTTGGATAAACCCCAATTTGAAAATAGTAGACAGCAGAAAAATATTTTAGACTTAATTTTTTGGGTATTGGAAACGTGACCTATTAACATATCTTGATATTAGTTAATTCTCTGAGATTGAAAGGATGATTGGAGCATCGAAATCGAGGTTTTTCCATAGTGGAACCCAATGAATCATCTGAATCGTTCTGAAAAACCAGTAAAAAGTAGTGGTGCACAACTTTCAAAGACGCAACATACTAGCACTAAAGACTATCTATAGAGAAAATTTAAAAAATGTATGATACATATGAGAAGTACAATAAAATATAGAGACTTGGGGGTTAAAATCAATCGGTTTCAAGTACTTTCTTATCTTCTCCAATTGCATTCAAGGCCCCATCGAGCTACTACTTAAAGTAGTAATTAAGTAGCGAATAAATATGTTTTTAATTAACAAACTCCTACAAGGTACACGCTTTAGAGCTGCCACTGATCCAGAATAGAGCTCTGTAAAAAGCTTTAATCACACCGATTGCGTGTAAAGGTTGTAAGTTATGGCCTGGAATCTTTAATATATTTGCTTTAATATTTCACATGCCTGGGTAACATACATTTACCTGGTAGCCAACTACGAGTTTCGAATGCGTTTATATGGTTTACGACTCTGGTTTAAGGCGTTCTCGCTGTGTGACATTCTATATAATTTAAACTTACGTTCAGCTAATGGCGAAGCAGACGCGCCAATAAATTTCGGCTTACGGAAAACTGATTTACTGTAATGATCCATTTTTACGCACATCCTGCGAAATTATTCCAAAAGTTTAATTGAGTAATTATGACTTTTTTATTTGGCATATTTGAAGAGAACGAAGTCAAGAAACTACCATCGAAAGTTGACGGCATTAAACCGCTAAACTATTTCGATTTTGCATTTTACTTGCCAGCACACTCTAAAAAAAGGAGACACATTTTCATAGGTTTCACTTGTGTGGTAAATATTTGTTGTCATCAATATACGTTAACAAAATGGCCCTTTAAATCATATGTGTTGAATTGCAATTACTTCTACTTTACATAGACATAAACACACAATATTTTAACACAGCGGCTCAAAGCAGCACCTAAATCATCAAAGATAAGAAAGTGTAATAGAAAAAAAATGTTTCTTTAGTCTTTTCGTTGAGTGAGTGGAATGGAGGGACTGGCTGAAATATTTACTGCGGCCGACGAACTTGTACCCCGACCAACCAACTAGGACGTTCAGCGATTCTCGCCAAGTAAACCTGTATTTCTGGCTTGTGACAACGGAAAAGTTATATGAAAAATGCATCTATGCTTTTCTATAATCAATGGACTACGGCTTACTGTATACACCAGATATCCATTGCAAAAGTAAAACTCTATAACTAATCGATAGCAAAAAGTAAACAAATTACAGAAGTTGCAAACCCTTTCCATTAAAAAATGTGTTGCGCAGTTTTGTGGTATTTACCGTTCGTCGATTACTTACAGTTCAATAAGGGCTTATTTAGATGCTATCTGCGGGTTAATTAAAACGATGGGTTGCACCGAAACATTTTTTAATAAGCTGAAACTGCAACCGCGAGAAATTGCTAAATATCGAGCCTTGGAAGACTTGTTATCTCAAAACACCAAGCTTATATCTATCATGCATAATTTATACCAACTAACGAGCGACCATGATTGAAAGTTAACCATAAATACATCGCAAAGAATATTCTTACACTATCGCGATATGCTGCAAGATGGCCCGAAGGATTAATTGTATTCAAAAGAGACGAGTTAAATCAAACAGGGTAATATACCGTACGCCTAGAGGAATAAATAGCTCGTTTTGCAAAGCCAAAGTGAAAGAAAAAGTTTAATTACGACTTGTTCGGTTAAACTTAATGAAGCATCATCCCGCCTCGATAAATCACTTAATAAAAACAGATCCAAGGTTTTGAGAAGCCTTTTTGCTTTAATTGATTTAATGCAAATGACTGGAATGAATAATAATGGTCGTTTAAGTATTTTTAATTGTTTGGAATTAATAGAACGAACATTTGGTTATGGTAAAATAATAAAATATCTATTTTGGCATTGTGTAATGAGTCTTGGAAGAGAGTGATGTAGAAAAATAAACCAATTTGCCGCGCCGATTTTGTGAGGAGTGGGGTAGAGTTTTCATTGTAAATATGTATTAGTAATCAATATTTTGCCTGCGTTTGAGATAAGAAGTTTCGACATTGGCTTTTCATCTCATTTCATTTTTCAAAACTCAGAGCAAGCTTGGAACAGAAAATACAGTATAAACTCGAAGCAAATCCGATTTTTTAAATTCATTAATTTCAGCATTTCCGAGCCAATAAGGACACATGAACTAACAAAAGTAAAAAGTTGAGTTCAATGGCAGTGAAGAGTGATTTTTCAAAAAAACTCAATTTTCCAATTTCAAAAAAAATCCTATAAATTCAATTGTAACCCATTTTCAAATCAAATTGTGTACTTATACAAGTAGAGATTTGAACATTTTCTGGTCCAATAGAACAAATTTGAGAGAGCATATTCTGGCCATTTAAAGTAAATGGTACTATATCGTTTTTCTTTCTTTCTATTTCTTTCCTGGGCTCCAGTCACAATGTGAAACAATTTTTTTTTGTATATCGTTTATTTTGTTACATTTCGGAGAAACAACAGCGCCATCATCAAATTTTAAAATTCATTCAAAGTCATAATTGGTAAACAATATATTAATTTAGGTCTTTGCTGTCTTGAAACCTTTAATTTTTTTGGAACGATTTTCTACATTTCTTTTTGTAATGTTTTTTAATGTAATGTAATGTAAATTTTTAGATTTTTAGAAAGCTAATAAAAAATTCAAATTCAAAAAGATTGAACGGTTGCTCTAAATAAATTCAAAAATCGTCGAGCTAATAGCAAAGGCTCTTTCTCTAAGTGTACAAAATAGAAATCTTGTAGCTGGTCTACTTTGCAAGTTGTGAATTTTTGAACACATGCGTGCCTACTTTAGGCTATTTTCTCAATTGCAGCTACATTAAAAAAATTCCGAAAACTGAATGATAGCTTCGCATTGACCCTGATTTTGTACACTAAATCAGTGAGGCTTTTGCTCTACATTTGAACAAGTGCAGCTGTAGATCGGCCATAGTCCTCTAGTTGTGGATTTTTCAGCACATGCTTGCACTTTTGTAACTGTTTTCTGAATTAGAACGGAAATTCAAAAAATCTTAGCAATTTGATAAAAATTTCAAATCGCAAATAAAATTGCACACTAAATGACTCAGGCTTTTTCTAAAAATTATCGAATTTATAACCTTAGCTCTCCTCTAGTTTGAGCTTCTGACGATTAAAATTTATTAAAATTAAATACAACCAAGGAATTAGTTAAAACGACTATAGAAGGATATTAATTAATAAATAATTTAAAATAAAAAAATGTAAACTAACTATACAATCGATAATTAACACACATCAGCGATTACGGAAGAGTGGCAATGGAAGGTTTGGCAAGTATAACCGACAATGGAGAAATACAATTATCTTTGTAAAAAAAACGATAAAATTGGTTTCTACTGTGTAAACGTCTAAAGCTGAAATCAATATGCAAGTAGGGTTTTTTTTATTGTATTATCAATATAATCGCTTTATCATCATCATTATGAATTCCTGAAATGTTTATGTAGGAGATTTTTCAAATCCACACAAATATTGGTTGCGTTTTTTTCGACAAATGTGATCATTTCCAAAGATAATTGAAAGTATTTAATTTTATTGGCCGATTCGATATTCGGCTTAAAAAAAAATGAAGTTTTGAAGAATTGATTTATAAAGTAGATGCAGTAGGAGATTGTTTTCTGGCCTAAAAAATCCATCTTTGGTCTTGTGGTTTACTGGGGACCGTCGAATCGAGTGATGAGATAGGACGGAGACTCCAAATATGTTTTTTTGTGGTTTCAAAAGAGATGTGCCCTTGGCGCCAAATACGTGGATACAACGAAAAAGATTTCTATTGATAAACTAACCTTGAAAGTAATCAATATTTTTCTAATCGATTACAATTTAAAAATATTAAACAGAATTAAATATATTTGCAGTATTTTTAACCTGATAATAACCCGTTATTGTGGAATCAAGCAAAAACTGTGTTTAAATTGTTTTTTGAAATAAAATTTTTGTTAATTAAATGTGATTAGTTAATAATATTTTTATCATAAATGGATTATGAAAAACATTGGCTTTTTGCATTACTAATTCCAGAAAAATCACGGTGGAATGGTATCTAAAACAGTATTTCAGAAGTTTAAATTTAAATCTATACCATGAAAGAGTGTGATTCTCTCTTTAATCTCTTCTAGCTCTTATTCTACTGATATCTTATTATCTTATTCTACTGGTATTTTAACCACAGCTTTTTTGCTGTTGTCTGTTTTGTGGGTATAGATTGTCTTTTTTTTCATGTCGCTGTATTGGATTGAATGATATTCTTTTAATATTTGCAGTTACGTCCTTAAAGGCTTCAATTTTCAGCCACATTTATAGATGCAGTAATAATTGTATGCGAGTTATACTTATAATATGAATATAAAGTTATAGGACCTCAATTTAAAGAAAAAAATCTGTTTCGTCTTAAGGTAGGCAAAATTCCGGTATTTTCAAATTATCAATCATTACAAACAACGTTTATTGGAAAAAAATTAAAACGAGTTAATCTAACTTGCACAATTTATATGTATAATAACAATTATAATTATAATCGTAATAATAACAGTTTTCTGACATTTAACTTCGGAATATATGGGCTGCATTTATAATCAGATATTTTTCAGGAGTTATTAAAATTCAGCCACCGCATTGCAGTAAATTCAAGCCAATATCACATGAACTAGTTGCCTTATGCAAACGAGTGCACTATTTCCAACAGACAGACCCCAACAAATTGCGAACTGACTCATAAATCGTCATGAGCAATAAATAGGCTGACTCTGTTATCGCTAATATTTATAAATCAGACATAAATGATTGCCTGTGTTCATGGACCTAGTAGTTTCTTCTGCATTCTTTGAAGTTAATAACTTCCATATCCAATGGTCAAAGTTTCCTTATTTGAGCGCTTACTTCTTCATTTCACTTTAGTTTTTCAGTGGTCAGCCAAACCAACTTCTTGGCACTTTGAATCTGTCGTCTTTAACCCATTTTCTGAATGTACAATTCCAAAACCCTTTGTAGCTTTCGAAACCCCTTTCCCTGCAACTTAGTCTAACATCTCTTCTGAGCGATGCACGTATAATATGCTTAAGATTTCGAGAAAGCTCAACGAGATGAATATCTGTTTCCGTGTTACATGTAACCTGTCTAAACGTAAAAAATAACTTTAAATATGGAGTCGTGTAACCAATAAGTTTAGAGGTCTCGGATAAAAGATTTGGTTTCGTGTCGTGCTCAAGGAGATAAATGACTCCGGCTCAGTCGATGTGTTGGCGGATATTTTACACAAATGCGCACTTATCTCTTTACATGTACCGAATGGTTTAATCTGCTTTAGATAGAAGTTCACATTTTGTTCCAGAACTATTGCTGCAACTCGCTTTACACATAATCCAAATCATGGTCGTGAAAGCAGTGGACTGATTTTGAAATCGCCTATTATTTTGCAGTAAAGTTAACTTTCTTAAATTTGAAATAGAGTCAATATGTGGATAAATAAAGTAATTTTATAGCTTCCAGGTTGCGTCCAATCCAATAGTTATTATTATATCCAAAAACAGTTATTTCCCTGAGTACACATATACCGATTGGCGATTTATTTCTGCGAAAATTCTCCACAATGGTAAAGAACTTGCTCTAACCTTTAAATGGAATCGTGATAAGTCAAGATATGTTCGCAAAAAATCTATTGGATAATTGGTAATTTCTACCATAGATTCTAATCGTAATAATGCTACTGGTAGTTCATTTACATGTAAATTACAATTTCCATCATATCTTGTTACTTTTAATTATCTAGAAGATTTATGTGGAGCAATAATAATGAGAGTTAGTCCTGATATGGACACTTAGCAGTTTAGAGATAACATCACAGAGCATAACTGCAAATTTACATGATTTTCATTACGCAGTTTATTAAAAGATATCGCGGCAACCTGAAGGTTTATAATTAAACTCAGCGGCAATTGTTTACGATGTGAGGAAATTATAGTTGAACTAAATTTATTCTAGTGGGTTGATGAAAGTTATGAATTCATTGTTGTTTTCCCAAGTAGATTCTTTCGTAGTAGCAACTCTACTTTGGACTGCAAGGAATAATGTTCAAATCATTTACCGTAATTATTGGAGCTTGGGTCTCCACCAGAAAATATTGGATTAGAAACATTATCAGAGAAAATTATGAACTCCCATGGGTAGAGCCGCCTTTGGTCTTAACGTATGCTTACGATATGGTTGTAGCTGTGCTATGCCGTTCCTTTCTCGTAAAGTGCTTAAAATATGCCGCTTTCCTCCAACTTTAACTCACCGACGATGCATGCAAGCTGCAAAGTTATTACCGGTTTGCTTTGGAATTTTTGAAAATTGTCCGCATTTCTTCACAAAAGTTAAGAAGCAATAAAATTCATGAAATGTTGATAATTGCGGTTTTTTAAATGTTGCTAAATTTAAAAGTGTTTCTTGCAAAACTGCTAATTATTAGCAACTTTCCAGCGTAATCAATATTTATTGGTTTTTTAGTTTAATTTTCAAGTCAAGTAAAAGAGAAACTTAAAAAACCTCACTTTCCCAATCTCGCCTTTTAAATCCATATTAAGTCATGTTGGTTTTCCACTATGAAACACTCGATTTGTTTAATTCGCCAAATCTACTTTGTGCTAAACGGTGTTGCGATTGTCATGTATTTTATAAAGGAAGACTAGCTGACCCGGCAAACGTTGTATTGCCATATAAATTATTCCTAGGGTTTTTTTTCATCTCGAGTGGGCGGTTTGCCCACTCGATTTTTTTTAAATTTTATTTTAAATTTATTGAATTACTAATATAGCTATTAAAAGATAGGAGTTTATGGCAGCACCCATATCACTTAGGGGTATAAAAAATAGATAACAACCTATTCTCAGACCTACTGAATATACATACAAAATTTCATCAGAATTGTTCAAGCCTTTTCGGAGGACTATGCTAACTAAAACTGTGACACGAGAATTTTATATATATAGAAGATATCGTTTGCCAGAAAGGGTATGTATTTATCCAGCAAACCTGCAAACTTTATTTTCTGAAGTTAATTAATTGTTGAAATATTTTGTAAAAATGTGAACAATTTGCTTGTAAACTTTCCAAATTTGAACAATTGCCTTGCGGGTAAGATATGCTTCGGATAGAAAGATATGGTTTTCATTATATTTCACTTCTAACTCGTAGGTGACTGCAAGTTTTAAAATATGTCCATATATCCTGCATATATAGAAGAACCCACTTATTCTCACAACTTTCACAAAACGCAAAGGGTCAAAATTACCCTCATCGTGTACACATTTTGTGAAAGTAAAAAACTGATGTAACCAGAATAAGCCAATGCAGTAATTTTTCATATATTTTACATTTGGGATTATTTCAACACTGTATATTATTTCAAACTATCAGAAGCAACTAAAAACACTCTTCTTCCGTTTCCTTTGTAGCAGCTTTACCGTTTGGCTGGTTTTCAAGTCACGAGCTATTTTTTAGTTTTCACAGTTGCTCCCGGTGTCCATGATTTGTATTGTTTCGAATGTATTTACATAGTTCGTGGTCTCCATATCTGTATTAAGCAGTTCTGGTTACATTACTTTAAGACACGACTGCTACGTTTAACATGAAATTCTATTTTATTAAAATAAATCGCAAATATTTGCCATTGTCCACTTTCTCCTTATGAAACTCAATTGGTAAAACCCGACGCAGAAGAAGCATGTTATCGTTTATAATACGAAATATTCAATCTGTACCTATATATGTAATAGCTAAGTAATCGGGCGGTAATAGTTCTTTGGAAATCTTGATTTTGCTTCTAAACCACTACAATTCACTATAGCGGTTAAAACTTTGACTTTGTCGGAATTGAAAAAAGCTTTGCTGTAATTTAGAAAATATTTTCCGCTACGAACTCTATATTCTCGTTCGTAACGCAAGTAGGTATAGATAAGATAGTTAAATGTACATAATAACTCAATGTTTTCTCACTTTTGTAATCAATTCCTTCCAATCTTCTAATGGTTGTTTCACAATCAGCTAAAGATTTATGCCCGTTAATAGTAAGGGTACTCATTTTATCACCTAGAAAACTAAGGTCCGCGGTTTCTCGCCGCTTGCGATCCATAGTCCACATAAATATACATTAAAATGTAATAAATAATGAGCTTATGAGTCGTACAAGAAACGCGATTCCAATTTACCACACAAACTGGCTTGGCAATTAATATGGGTGAGTTACTCGACGCGTATTGGTGTGCAAAGTTGTTTGCTGGCTTTGAGTCAGCAAAAAATGCACATGCACATGATATAAAGATGATTTTTTTGCATAATATTTATAGAATATTGGCTGGAAGTGTTGGAAGGCTTAAGTGCGATCCGTGCACTCTCAAGCAATATTTCGTCGGCTGAATTTCATTCAGAACTATTTTCAAATTCAATATTAGTTATGCTTTATAACTTTGTATCTAATGGGACACATGGTAGGAGGTTAGAGGACTTGTTAAGTACACGTCGGACGATAAATTTTATTTAATAAAAAGTGTCGCGTTTGGGGAAAATAGAGTGTACTAAGATAAATTTAGATCCTAGTGCTACTACCTACTACCAATTGTCTGCTGAGCAGTTTTTAGTTGTAAACACTTCGAAATCGTCTTGCGACAATTGAAATAAGCGAACTTTCAACATGGAACATGGAAATTAGACAAATTTTGTTAAAGCAGCCTTTCTTGGAGCGATTTAAAAAAAAATGTATATGATTTTCAGCTCTGTATTAATAATTTAACATTCTATTTAATCGTGCCTTAGGGTTGGTAGACTGGATGAATTTTCTAAAATAGCTGAACACACTCAGTTGTAATTATATGGTTAGTATTGATGCTTATTTGCAAACGTTTCCCAAAAATTTGAGGGAATTTTAATTTAGGTGTTACTAATAATTTTTAATGCTGCAAAAAATATCTACTCCCAAGATAAATTGAGATATGAAGTTTGCTCATTAAAATTCTATAAGCTTTACAGCAAAGGTGTCAAAGAAAATCGCTTTCGAAATGTGTCTTCTAAGTTACAAATAATCACTGACATTTGGAAAAGAATCTTTTCTTTCTTAGAATTCTCCTAATAAATCATCAAAACCAACACAAATTAATTTCATGAGAAACAATCGGTCAAAGTTTGGTAGACATCTAGTAGATTATCCCGCTTATGGGTCAGAACCATTAACACGCTTTTTGTTTCCCTGAAAACATCTCCATCAAAGTAACTTTCACCCTTCAGGGGGCAAATTTTAGGTCATACACCCTCAATATTTTTCACAACAACAAATTTAACAAGTTTACCGCCCTGACAACTAAAAGGGTTTTTATGTTGTTTTGGAATGCAAAGACACGAAAATAGACGTGATAAGAAAGTCCTGCAATTTCCAAGCACGCAATGCGGTATTACTGTCACAAACTGGCTCGTCTACGGGCTATTGTTCGTAATTTATTTAAAACCAGGTATAGCCAAGTCAATTCAAAGATTTTTCTATTCAGCCGCTATTCAAACACCTTAATTTATTGCAAGGTGCAAAACAGAGGAGAATGCAAGGCTCAATAAGGGTTGTTTTCGGCAATATAAAATCCTTTCCAAAAAAGATCCCAAAAATCGCTGAAGGCTGAAACGATAATATGGGAGTTCTGCTATTGTTTTCGCGATTGTTGGAGCCCTTTCTATCGTGTTTTCTAATCACAAAAGGTAGTCTACTAGATAACAGGCGAATAGATTTGTTTAGAAAAATACACTCACCTGTATAAGTATTGACGAACACAGAAAACGCCGGCAGTGTCCGAAGAATCGATGTTGTATTTAGTACTAAACCGTGACCCTAAATAATCGTAATTTACGTTTCATTCAGCTAGTGAGTTAATTATCTTAAATTATTAAACGCCTTTGAATCATTTGATAATCTCTCAGTGGTCAGTTATTTACAATGCAAAATTCACTGTACGTATAATGAGCCTGGTTTGGAGATTCGTGATTGTATCGGCGGACTGGCCAAACAACTTTGGACGAAATAAAATGTAAAATAGATACCCCAACCGGATTATCAAATATATACTGGCAATTCCGAACGACGTCGGCAATGGAGATTCGCACATTTATCGCAAATTAATATCAAATTAAAATTCATCCGATATAAACAGGGCGTCATTTTCGTCTGTTCGGTTATTAAACGGTGGCACAAACACTGCACAGCTTTACACCATTGAAATATGCGGCAATTAAAGTTAACGGCAAATGAACGCATATTTGGTCGCCATTATTTGGTTAATATTTAACGATAAGTGATGCCAATAGCTGGGTTAAGCTGTATTTAGGAGGTGCTTTTACTTAACAGGTTAAATCCATGATATGTAGCTAGTGAAAGCTCACCGCCCACAATTTGAGGTCAAGTAATTTTAACCATCATCTGTTTATAAAAAATGTCTTGGATTACTGGAAACATTAAGTTCATCATACGTTCAGGGCAGATTTTGTTTTTTGCGTGTTAAGACAATTATACGTTTACAGTTATTTTAGAAAAATAATTGCAAACATTGAGAATTAGTGTTATTTACTAGACATAACAAGATATTGAAAATGGAATGGTTAGTTCAAGTTTTTGTGTCACTGTGGGAAATGGCTGTTCAGAGAACAACATTGTTGATCAAACAAAACGAGGTTGAACGCGAATCAACATTTATTTCTGCCCGTGAAGTAAACCAAAATAATTTACAAAACCCATTACCTATAAGTGTTTATAATGGGAGTTAGTTGTATGAGACCTATACAACAATAGGTTCAACAGTCGACCATTGATCACATTCTGTTGATTCCTTCTTGTCCCTGCTGCTTCATTATTGCTGTTATTCGAATTCACTGATGCCAACGAATAATGTGGTTTCAAAATCAGTATACGTACGCTACTTGGCCTAAAAATACATATTCTTCAAGTACTTATAGTTAATTTCTGCTTTGCCTCATTTTTTCACTTACCATTGTACTAAAGCCATTATCGTGTCTAAAAGCTGCATTTAAGGAGTTCAGTTTTTGGAACAGTATTTTGAAATCAGCAATATTTGCATGTAAAAGTTACGTTTGTTATTTACGACCACTTTGCCAAAAATAAAACTGGGTCCCATAGGGATGATCTTCAAATGCTCCCAAAACTCTGAGTTAATAATATTATTTTTCATCAATTGGAACATGAGACTTTACTTCCAGCTTTACAGGAACAGGACTCCATTCGCGTGCCAAAAGTCTGAAAATATCTTGCGGTGGACTTGTTTTAATAGAAGAATCACAATGGTGTCTGACCAGGAACCCGTGGCTTTATATGAAAAAGAAACAATAGAACCGACAGCCGGCACTTTGGACCCTACAATCAATTTTTACCCTTTCGTAGCTTTGTGATGGTTATAAGACAATCCTTAAGAAAGACATATTTTATCAGTTGATTCGTTTTAATGGTTTCCGTTCTTCAAGGGGCAGTCCATGAAGCGTTTTCTCTTTGGCGGCTTGGTGCTATTGTGGCCCTTAAGATTCTTCGAGTATGACAGATTATTTACAACTTCAACTTTTCGACGTAATCGTGTTCTAAAGTTATGTTGCGTTTGTTCTGTAGTGGTTTTACTTCAGACATCAATTTTTCTGGTGTTATGGTTATCTGTAATTAGGTTTCTATAGCCTGGTAACATAGTTCATCGAACACAGAATGTTTATATGGCTATTTTCGCTTGAGAATGTTTTCCTCGATGTAATATTTGCTCTTTGCACCGCCTATAACACTTCCGGGTTCCATATTTTGGGGGACAATAGTAGATCATCTGCTGTTGCCCAACAGGAGTTTACATTCTCATTCCACCTGAATGTACGCCCAGCTACTTAGGAATATGACTAATTTACTTGAGAAGAGGCGATTGATTGAAAGCACAATTATATACCGTGTTGACGCCTCTTATAACGCAGTGGGACGGCAAACACATCTAGCAAAGTAGAGGCGAAAAGAGTTTGCCATTAAGGAAAAAACAAGGCACTAAATTCAAACGTGTTCTCGCGTATCTAAATTAGGTAGGAATCAGTATCGCAAATGAAGCCATTTTGAATGTTGGTTTATGGAGTGGCCGAATTTGGTGTCGTTGTTTGTAAAGTGGCCGTGGGCCGTTGCATCGGACAATGGCTCGTATTTCAGGAAAATGGCGCAGATAAATCTCGCTTGGGCTGTTTGACCGCATATGTACTGGCGGTTCGTGGAATTCATGTGCGTGCTCAATACAAACTCAGAAGACACAGGCACGACTCTCCACTCTCCTAGTTGGAACCAATGAAAAATTAATCGCTTTAAGTAATTTTATCATTAGCATCAGCATCTAGGTTCAGTGTGACCCCCTTTCCCGATTTCAGTTGTTCTGATACTTATAGTAGATATCGAATATTTTATTCCTAGCAACACAGCAAACAAAATTTACTTTCCAACTAGCAATTTTAGCAACGATTGTTTAGAACTTTGAGGCCCCGCAGCATTAGCTAAAATCTTCAAGTGTCTAAAGCATTTTTGGCATTATCGAAATCAAACCAAATTAGGCGAATGCACTTACAACCCATTTTCTCGCAGATCCAGCATCTGAAATTACAAATTAATTTCTGTTACACATTGTGCTCTAAGCAACTTAACCAGTACCTACAGTGTTCCCGAATACAAATGTGCCATGAGTAAGGAACTGTTTGCTGCCCAACTATCAGTATTTGCTATCAACGTAAACAAAATGCTCAAAGAACATGTGTGATACTTCTAAAACCCATAATACTGCACGAGAGTGTTTAAATAAGATTAGTATAATCAGTAAATGGTGTGCTTGTTAACATTCATGGAGTGTTTGTGAAACATTTAACAGTTTCATGAGTACGTTTTTATGTGCTACTGGCGAACGTGACAAAACGGCACGAAGCTCACACTTGGAACACAAAAAGACGCGACACAAGTTTGCTCAAATAAAAATCTGATAATATGCTAATTCCCATGTTTAGTTTGTTCCACTAAAATCGCTTTTTGAAATGGCTGTCAACGCAGATTTGAATCGTTTTTGGGTCTTTATTTTACTTGCGTAATTTTGGGGTTTGTTCAGGGATGGTTAAACTATGTTTAAACCCGAAGAATATATTCCGTGGGCGTATGAAATGTAATTACAAAGATCAAATGACACCACCTGATCAAGAATGAAGTCAAAAGTCCATGAGATTTAATGGGATTTGGCTAACTCCTATACAATACCTTTTGAGAGTAGTTTAACACATGTTTAGACCAGTTTAATGTCTCAAACTTCCGACAGGGTTAAACTAGCCAAAAAAACTTATCTCCTCATAATATGCATATTAAAACAGACGCTTAATGAATCCAATATGTTGATCATCCATGTAAGTATCATAATATATCCACTATCAAACAACTTGAACTGAATGCAAAAACCCATCCCCAAATTTCGTTGTCTTTCCGCCTATTCTTAAACCTCATGCTCACTAGAGTCTGCATGTTTAGACGCGCAGACCACCAAAAGGAATAACCAAATTTGATCTCTAATCTGGACGGGCTAACGGTAAAGTTGACGGTTAAGCAATCTCATTCAAGATTTTTTTCGATACAAACCAAACGCTACGTATAAATGAGAAAGTTTAGTTCACACCTAAAATGTAAAAGAAGGGTCTAAGCTCTATTTCTGGCCCTATGCCACCCAACATAATAAAAGTTCCACAGCGGATGCACTGACCGATGGTTAGAAGTTGCGTCAAGTTGGGCAGGATTAATACGGATGCTACTGGCTGGCATTGGTAGTGAAAAAGAAACATTTTTTTATGTTTCTGTGTTTAGTGCATTGTTGTTTCTACCATATTAAATCACGCCTATGTCTCAAGAAAACAAGAATAAGCTCAAAACAGAAACACCAAAAATTAAGCCTATATGGCCGTTATTTCCCATAATACTAGTTGCAATTCCAGTTGGCCCGAGAATATTAACCGAATTTATGGGATGGCATCCATATGCGGGTGCGTTTCAGCACCAACCAAATGAAAATCCGAAAAATGAACAGAGTTGGCAGAGACGTGGGCTTCTGTGTCGCAAATTTATACCAGCTTTAATAACTGGGCCGCAAACTTTTTGGAAATAGGATATTTAATAAACATTAACTGAACTGTTTTGTTATAATTACTGCTACTTATACTAGCCATGAAATAGAGGAAAGTGCGAGCAAATTTCAAGTTGGGTTTTTGTCAAAAAACACTGGTAGACTTGATCCGTTAGAGGAGCTTTGAAGGTTAGTCGACGGCCAATGTGGTCACTCTCAAATCTTAACACCTCTTCAGTCACCTAATGAATATCAGACTTTCGCTTCCGACAGATTTTATGGAAAGACTTCCACTGGGGAAATTACAAAACTCATGAAATATTGAATAGTTAATGTGTTTGTTGTCAGTATTTTTTATATTAACTTCTGATATACTCTGAGCATTCATTCAAAAGGTGTCGTGGCAAAGAGTTTCTTCTGTGAAGTGTGGGTTTTGGCTTGAAACCTGACATCATCAATCCATTGTCAGCTTCCAAGTTAAAACACCTCTGAAGTTGCAAGCCACTCGCTTTTGCACACTAGAAAGACATTTTCTCCTTCAGCCGCCAAAAAAATCACTTTTTAGCCACAATTTTATGCTAGTATTTGGTCAAACAGTTCTTGCTGAAACTCTATTTCCACAGATACAGATAATATTGATTGATGTTTAGTCTTAATATGACGTGCATTTTCAATCAACCGTTATAAGCGTAAAATGTGAATTTCTGGATAACGTCCTTAATAAGCTACCTTAAGACTGTCAGGTCTGAAAACGCCTGGGTTATTTTCCCGGTCACCTGGTCAAATTAGAACCTCACTTTTCGGCCAAATAAATACTATGTAAAATTTTAAATATAAATTTTAATGCATTCTAAACCCCTATAGTATTTTATTGATATTCATCCAATAGCTACAAAATCAATTTTAAATTTTCGGATTATATTTTCAATTATTCGCTTTGTAATCTCACTAAAATCATAACATCAAAAGTAGATTTTATTCAATGAAGCAATACAACTGAGGCCCATGTGCTGTTGTGTAGGTTTTGACCTAGAGTTAGAATGTTTTTCTCGTTTAAACTGCTTAAACGTCCGCAACAGAAGGCCACCCATGGCTCAGATCCTTACAACCCTTCCCAGAATTATGTGCCCTATTTCTTCAGATGTATAACTGAATAATGTTACGAAAGAAGGTCGAAAGTCATAAAAGTATCTACCGGAGGGCCGACAAAAGCTGCCCGTCTAAGCAGAAGCAGTTTTCTTTGATTTTCTGAAAGAGTTACTGACCAACCCATTGTAGATAAATTAGATCTATGTCGAATGTTTCATGGAGAATTGCGTTTTTTTCTCACACCCCTGCAGCCGACCGTCACCCTCCCAGATGTCCACCACACATCGTGAATTCTTAACTGCGACATAATGACCCTAATAAAACCGCAACCGCAAAAGGAACTTCTTGATTTCTTTGAAATTGTACCGTTTAACCCGTCCAATTGTTCTGATGTTTTATGACTTTGGTTTTTGGGTTGACTGAAATCTAAAAAAGAACTGACCTTGCCTTATTCTCGCCGCACAACTTAAACGAAAATGTTCGGATTCTGCTGGGGGGCACAAGCTGGCTTAAATGGTAATCAAAAGACACGCCAAGAATGAAAACCGTAAAATAAAAGGAAGCAAAACATGCGACCTACTTTCGTTACAATACGCAGAAAGGCTTCTGGATACATTTTGCATTTGTAAGTAAATAACAATTTGAGTAGTATGACGGTGTTATACTAAAAGCACAACGATCTCATCGCTTTTTATGCTACAATCCAGCTCTGACCCAGGTAATTTTGACTATTTAAAGGCTCGAAATAAAATATCGAAGGATTATGAATTGCTGGTAACATGTGATGTGTAAATACAAATTCAGAACTTTTTTAAGACAAGTGTTAATGGAAATCGACTCATACATTTAGCTTCAACCATATTTTCAAGTTTGTTAAATTTCATGTGTCGCCATAGTAAAAAATTTAGTGCCTACAATAGGCACATTTTCTTTCAAGCGCCAATTTCTCTAACAGATAACTTTCCTCTATGTAGTAAGAACCTGTTTGAACACAAAGCTGCTTCAACACTCTTCGAGTGTCAGGCTAAAATCAATTAAAGTTAACCTCAATTAACTCTTATTGGAACTATAATTCCCTCATGGCCATTAAACGCCACAGAAGCTTTTGGTTGCGGCTCGAACGCCTCTCGATCAAAATAGCATTTTAAAATTGCTACAAATTATTTAGCACGTTAATTTAATTTCGTCGGCATGATGTGGTCAATATTGATGGGCAATTACATACACGTTGTAGTAGACCAAACGACTTTTGGTGTGTTAGATGAATTATGATGTGTTTTGGAAAACATATCCCATGCAGAATTAAAACATTTCAATAAGAAAATTAAAAAACATGAACTTTTTGTAATGATTTGAGC
Organism: Dendroctonus ponderosae; assembly: GCF_020466585.1. NCBI lineage: Eukaryota > Metazoa > Arthropoda > Insecta > Coleoptera > Curculionidae > Dendroctonus > Dendroctonus ponderosae. Next base: position 21,620,661 of record NW_026017110.1, read on the forward strand.
AACTAGTTGATATACCTAATTGGATAATTGAGGATATCAGGAATAATTCGGATATGGATACTATTTGTTTTACTGTTTTGTTACACCAAATTTGAGACGAGGTAGGAAGCAGTGGTTACGACTTAATAACTTACATAGTTTTGGCTGGTAACATATTAAGAAACACGAAAAAATCTGGAGGCCTTTTTGGGGTAACAATGGGGGTCGTTGACTGAAGGAATTAATCTGCCAACGCGAAATGAGCATCCGATGTATTAAGAAAGTTCTTCACGTGTTTCTGTTCAATGTCGTTGGTTACTTGGTCAACCCCTGAAACGAGCCTATAAACGGCTATAAAATCACTTGGCCAGTCTTTGCCCTTGTAAACGATACCATTTAGGGTTGCTTGTTTTGTGTCTCAAAGCACATAGGGGGGTGAGCCGGATGTTTCACGGTCATTCGTTCCATCTTTTAACCTTTTGCCTGGTTTTCGTCAGTCGCTAAAGTGAATCAGGTGAATTGCTTTACATTCTTTCTAAATAGCAGAGTCGTGTTTTTCAAATTAGGATTTTGCCATAAGCGTGTTATCAACCAGGTTTAAGTGGTGTGTGTTATCGAACATGTGAGCGAATGTGTGAACTTGTTTAGTGAATACCTAGTGATTTTAAAATGGTGTGTATGGTCTAGGCGTTTGGGGTAGGATCATTCTCTAACTTTGCGATGGTTTTATGAGGGACCCAAACAATATTTTAAATTTCAAACAATGCGTACCTAGCAGATGCCATCAACTATCAAGAAAGCACTAACTATTTTTTTTTTGAATTTACAGGTTATCTACCGCAATAGGTCAGTTCGGGAAAGGATTCAGGACGCTATCTATAAAGGTAAACCCATATCCATAGTAGATCGAGGTGAATCGAATCATCACTATACAGTGTTATTAAAAATCCGAATAATTCCGATTTTCAATCACTTTGTAGATTTGTAGCTACGAACTAAAAAATCAACAGCATTCGTTTCAATATTTCAGTATTCCGATACAAATCGACGAAACAAGGTTTTTAAACTGTTGCAGTATGTGAAAAATCTGCGAGTGCATGAAGGCTCGTAACAAATTAATTAAACACCACTCTGGTTTACATAATAGGCTCGAAAACTACCGACAAATAATCGTGAGTGTCAATAAAAATGACAGTGATGGGGCATAATATTCTCGCCGACTTCATCTCATTAGAGCGGGTCTGCTAACGGGGTTCATTGTAACAAAATCCAACAGTTATTGCCCACTAAACAGAATTAAAATATAAACAAGCCATAACTCTGATTTTTATGGAGAGCATAATCGTAAAATCAATTGGAATAAGTGATCTTAACGGTTTCTTTTACATTCGGGTTAATCCGCGGACTGCATCGATGTTAAGTTGCTAATTTATTATCGTTATGGGATTCATTTTCTTAAAACGCTGTTTATCCAAAACTGGGAGTAGAATTTGAAAGGTTGTTGTCTTTCTACAAGACCCTCTGGACTCTTGGATCAAATATTTTATGAAATGTAATTCCAAATCAAAATCAATTCCTGGGCTTCAGTCATTTTTAATTGATAAATAGACAATAAATGACTGAAGCCCAGGAATTGATTTTGATTTGGAATTGAAACACAGTCAGGAAAGTATGTACATTAAATGTAATTCAATTCAATTATTTAGTGCGAATAAGATACTTAGATTGTTCGTTCTATGTTTCTATATTATTGATTTAACCTCAGATTAAACAAATGCATTTTTTACATTTTTCTATGGGAGCAACAATGGATCACAGTATGTGGACTCGGTATCCATTTGATATACTCGTATATGAGTACCATCCACAACAAAATATTAAGGAAGTAGTAGTGAAGGACGTATGTATTTTGCCTTACACTTGTTTGATTGGACTCGCAATACAACGTGAACAAACGTTGAATGACAAGCAAATATTACTGAAATAAAATGGCATGAAAATTGAAAACTGTAGAATAATGTAAGGTTTAAGGTTAATTTAATTGCAGTAAACCATAATAAGATATTCAACAAGATACCACAAATTAGGGGAATATTTTCGAAGAAGCGAATGTGTTCTCGGATTAATTCTAATTCTGGTTGTAAATACATATATCGATCGGTCCTACTTTCTAAGTACTTAAATGTAAGTCATTCCTTAGGTCGTTCCCTAGATATAAATTACAGATCTATAGAAATGAATGTTGCACCCAAACAGTCTATCTATTAATGCCTTGGATTTAACCACATTGGGGTAATTGGAAGCTTTTTCAACTATGAATGGTAGGAGTTTTCCAAATAAATGTTCAATATTTCAAGTGAAAGCATGAAGCTACTGCAAGCAAACCAATTGTTGAACAGTTTTTTTATTTAAACCATTTAACCAGTTGTTAAAAGAAGTAGATATAAGTATTAATTTAGATTGAATAATAGTCAATTTTCAAATGACACAATTTAATTAAATTTTTCAGACAAAAGATTTCCATAAATCACTACATTTTACAAAAATTATTATTTGATTTACTATTTTATTGCCGTTGCTTATCGCTTTAGTTGCATGCATTTCATTTCAGTCTAAGTATTAGCAAAATCAAATAATTTAATTGATTGATTGATTAATTTAATCGAAGTTGTTCCTTCCGCAAGATGTCAGAATATTGGGACAATAGTTTCAACGCGATTTCCGACTGTGAAACATTGTTTAAATAATAAAAGAAAGTGCAAAAACCCGTTTTTTGCGCATAATTTTAGAACCGTTGGTGCCTTTCCAGTATTAAAAATACCGACAATAGGAGATAAACTAAATTACAATGCGTTCATTTGTTTACTTAAAAAACAACCCCGATTTTATCGTTTTTTTAAATTTTCTATAAATAATTTAGCTTTGCTTCAAAACAATTTCACTATAACTTTTTTGACATGTCTTTGTATACCATATAAGTTGTTATAGATTTTAACTTAAAATATTCATAACTTTTTGTTCATTCCTATTTGATGTGTAAAAGGGGCTCTTGCCAGATTCTAAATAAATTGTAATTAAAATTTTACTCTTATAGAGTTATACGACAACGTACAATAAAGGAAATTTTCACTACTAAATGGTAAATTGTTTAAACATTTAGTTGAAAATCGGGAATTTGTGTGAGCCGGGCTTGCAGCTGTCCCACGGCTGGAACTGTTTATCAACGAACTTTATGAACACACCGTCAATGACGTACGCGCATGAATCAAAATTCCTGATTTTCAACTTAAGGTTTGAACAATTTACTATTCAGTAGTGAAATTCTCCTTTACTGTACTTTGCAGTATAACTCTTTAAGAGTAAAATAAAAAATTTCCTCAAGGAAGTCTCTTGAATGTCTGAAGAAAAACTTATTTAGAATCTGCCAAGAGCCCTTTTTACATTTTACAAATACGAATGAACAAAAAGTTGAAAGAATATTTTATAACTTATAAAATATACGAAGATCTTTCAAAAAAGTAATAGTGAGATTGTTTTGAAGCAAAACTCAATTAATTATAGAAAATTAAAAAAAACGATAAAATCGGCGGTTTTTTTAGTTTTTTGATTAAACAGATGAACTGATTTTAATTTAGTTTGTCTTCTATTGTAAACGTTTAAAAGTATTGACATTTTTTTCAAGGGCGTCAGCGGTTCAAAAGTTTTGCGCAAAAAAACCGTTTTTCGCACTTTCTTTAATTATTTAAACATTATTCCGCAGCCGGAAAGCGATCCCAAACTATTGTCCCAATATTCTGACATACTTCAGAACAACCTCTAATAATCGTTTACGGATCCCCATCTATCAAGTCTAATTTGACTGGACTATTGTCCATCCTTATTCCATTTTGCCCCTCTTGTCTTCTTAGAATCTAAAATTTACTAATATTTGCTTTAGACTTTATTGAGCAGGAAATGAATCCCAATTAAAACAGTTCAAATGGTGAAACCTAACAGCGAAAAAAAAGAAAACATAAGATCAAACAAGCTGATTGTTCAGAGAGTGTGGGAGCGAAATAGTTCTAAAATAAATAGGTAGTTTTATAGCGAACCTATTCGGAAAACTAAACAGCGCAATTAATTTAAGTCCTGGTAGGTACTTAAGGCCAACACCAGGACTGCAATCTAAAGCCACTAAACAGTTAGAAGCCCATTTATTCCCATTGATTTTACGAGTATTTTACTGGCGATAAAAATAAAAGTTATGACTTGTTTATGTTTACTCCTGTTTAGTAGCAATAAACGTAGGATTTTGTTACAATGAGCCATATCCCGACCTACGACAAGCCATCTATGCTTGGCACACGACACATCAATGTCAACTTAATGACAGTTTTTAGAGTGTGTTTACGATTCCAGTTCGTCATTTCGTTTTATTATTTTTTTTTATTACAGTTGTGGCACGTTAATGATCGTGTAAGTCATTGAGCAAAAGATATTACACCTGGATTGATGTGAAGTGTAATTTTTTAAATTCCTATTGTATTAATTGCTACATTAAACTCTGAAAGTCGTAAAATGAAAACGCCTACTGTCTAAGCGCTTTACATATGTATTTACGGTTCAATTAACGCTCTTTAAACTAGGGCTCGGAGTTTTAAAAAATCTGAAATTCGAATATTCGTTTAGTGGTTTATTCGAATAGTAAAATTATTCAAATACTCGAATATTCGTTAGGGATTCGAGTATTCGCTTATACAGTAGGCGTTTACATTTTACGACGTTCAGAGTTTACTGTAGCAATTAATACAATAGGAATTTAAAAAATTACACTTCACATCAATTCAGGTGTAATATCTTTTGCTCAATGACTTACACGATCATTAACGTGCCGCAACTGTTGTATTTGAATACTCGAGTATTTGAATACTCGAGTATTCGAATATTCGAATATTTGTTAGATATTCTAGTGTTTGTTTTCCATTCACCGTTTTCCAAGAAGAAAAATCGTTATCTCATATAATTTTTGTGAACTAGCCGGAACGGATACAAAAGTGCCTTTGTCGGCACATTAATTGTGACACCGTGCAAAAGTTGATGACGCGAATCACCAGAACACAGAGACGTAATTTTATATTCATTTGCGGGAGAGTAAATATGATTATTTTCATTTGCTTTTAAATATATGGGTATTTGTTTAAATGCTTGTAGAATATGAATCATTTATTTTATAAAAGTGTACAAAGTGCATATAAAGATAAATGTGAGCGAAACCTTGTGAGTGTGATAATGTTGGTGTATTCGATTATTCGAGTATTCGAGCAAAAATTATGAACTGAACCTTGTGAGTTTGATAATGTTGGTGTATTCGAGTGTTCGAGTATTCGAATATTCGATTATTCGAGTTATGACTACACATAATTATTCGCTTTTTGAATATTCGAATACTCGAATACTCGAATTATTCGAGTTTGATTCCGAGCCGTACTTTAAATATTATTGTTTCTGCCAACAATTTTCTGCATGCGAATGATTTAGCCACTGTTTACACCAATTCGAAAAGTGCGGACACATCCACAATGGGTCAAAAATTTGGCAGATAAAATACACAGACCATAAAATTGATCAGTAAAGAAAGGTTGAGTTGAAAAGGGCTCCATTCAAAAAAGTGTGGTTGCTCTGTTTGAGAAGAGCGCCATCATTGTATTCGAAGGCTAAATATGGGAACCGTTAGTTTGTCATTGGTGACCGGCATTTTCGAAAGCCTGATTTGTGGTAATGGAGTTTATCCAACAAGCTTTTGGCCTTAAAACAGGTAAAACTGAACTTCTAACAGTTTGGAACAATGCGAATTCAGTCAATCCCAGACTCATTTATATAAGTTACCAATCAGAACGGAAAATTGATATTTTCAATAATAAATTTAATCTGAATCTTTGCCATGAGTTTTCATTTTCAGTTTCACAGCTTCATAAATATTAAATATTACGCTAAAGGGCAGGGACGATCATTTTAATATGGATTGGATGTGATCCGTCTGATTGGGACAATTATTTTGTTGTTTCAATGTCGTTTTCTTAGAATTAGATTATAGGTATTTCGTTTTACTTGAGATAAATAATTCGTTTTTACAAACTTTCCCCTTGTGAAATGTAGATGTTTTAACACTATTCCACTTCTGCTCATCAGCAGTTTTTAAAATTATTTCTGAATAGAATCATCGACCTTCTGAAATTCCACCACTCAAAACTTATTTTAAACAGGATTATATTTAAATCTGTGAACATACATCTTTCCAGCCGTAAAAATATCAATACAGACACACTGATGTAAACCGAATAAGAACTTTACAGCTCTAATAATTAGTTGCTTTGATCTTTAATTTTTACATTTGGAATTTTCCTGCGAGACATGACAATAAAGTTTAAGTCGCATCCAATTGTGCAGCAGCTTAAATATTTTCGGATTGCTTCGAAATCAAATTAACAGGCCATACATGTCCTCTAAAACTCATCGACCCTTTCCTGGCGTAGTAACGAAATAAGAAAAACAGATCAAAAGAGCCCAGTTGCCACGTTGCCGCTTTTCATTTAAAAATACAAACCTACAGTTTTTACCCATAGTTCGTTGCAAAAAAGGCAAATAAAGTATCAGCGACTAAAAATAGTTCACCAAACTTTTAGGAAATTGAAATATGAAAGTCAAATGCAAGGAAATGGATGACATAATATTAAATGTGTTCTAATTAAAAACTAGGAACCACCTTTGTAAAATGTTTATAGATGTTTCAGATATTCAAAATGTTCGACTACTGAGTATCTTCGATTTTCACCTATAGTCATGACTCATGATTAATACTCTCTCTGCTATCAACATTCAAAAAACACTGGTAAAGCAAATTTTACATGTATAAGTTTTACGATGTATGTTTTTTTTATATAAAATTGTGTTAATGATTTTTATTCACACGCGTAGTTGTAGAATAACGAAAATGAGTAGACATGGACCTTAGGCCATTTTAAGTGAGAATTGGTCTCCATTTTTTTAACATGAAGTATCTCGTAGTTTGCCGTAACTTCAGGTTAAAATTGAGAAAAATTCCAAAAAAGTGAGAGTACTTAGTAATCGAATTCCCATTCTGAATATCTATCTAACAAAGAAAGAATAATTGAAATCGATCAAAAAATAAATTGGATGATAAATTCTTATCTCGGACACACTGCGATAAAAATCAATAATTTAAATTTGATAATACGGTAAAATTGAAGGTCTGAGTTGAGGCAACGACATATCTTCTCAGTTGACCCTAAACTGCTGTTGACTCTATTTTGGATAATTTTAATCTAGAGATTCTAATTAAGCGTACTTCAAATTATATAAAGGACGTTTTTTGACCAGTGGAAGTAATAAACTGGATAGTACTCGATTTTTATTGTTAAAAGTTATGACTTCTCATGTTGAGGTTTAATACTATAACAATTTTATAAATACCTAATATACATTTTACTTCAAGTAAATGCATAAAGTTTTCAGAATTTTTGTCCGTTTACTAAAAGGGCACTATTGAGACAGTTTCATGTAAAAGTTGCGCCTTTCGAACACGGTACTAATCACTGGGTGGAAATAGCAAAGAGCAAATTGAGTGGAAAATAGTGTTTTCTGGCAAGCTCACCATTATTTTCCCTGAATTGCTGGGCAAAGAAACACTGTTCAAATAGTTCGATTTGGAAGTAGTGTCGAATATTTTTAGCACTACACGGGTTGGAAAAGCAAATTAGGCAGATAACAGCGTTTTCTAGCACTTAAACCAACCATTCGGTAAGACACAACTTTACATCAAACTTACTTCTTGGTTTACTTAGCAAAACGACTCTCTTGAGACAGTGTGATGTAGAAGTTATGCCGAGCCCTTCCCACATTATTCAAAAAGATATTAGTTTATGGTATATATAATAAAAAATGGTTTGAGTTCAATACAAGGCTGATAAAAAGACATCTTATACAAAGGCTGCTTAAGAATATCGGTTCGAAACGAGTTAATAAAATTAATTCCAATCATTAAATTAAGAACAGTAGATATAAAACTTACAAATGACTAAGTGGGACAAAACAATTTGCAATAAAAATTTATAGCTTATTAGCAGCTTATAACGTATACAACTTTCGTATGTATATACCAACATCTAGAAAACGCGCTAACTATTATACGCTATAGTATAATAATGACAATTTATAATCAAAAATAATTATTCTAATGAAATCCCTCAGTTTCAAAAGTTCTAGGTATCCTTTCCGGTTTTAGTTCTATGTTCAAGGTCTCATAATTATGCGATTTTTAAATATAAACTGCAGCTAAATCACGCATAAAGTTTTGTTGTTTAAAAGTGTGCACTCACGGTAGGTAAAGCACATGCATATTTAAAAATAGTTTTTATGATACATATTATCGCTCAAAGCCTCTTGCACCAACTGCATTTTTACATACATATATTATAACTAGACATTCCCATTCTTTCCGCAAATATTCAGTAGTGACAATTTTTCAAAGCTAATATGTAGTCATGTTAGAAGGAGGTTTTTTTGATGAAGCTTAATTCTGTGAGCTTTTATAAATGCGGCAACATTGTATACGCTTCGATGAAACAGACAGGGAATTCGGTTGGCATCCGCATGCAGCTGGGGAGCTTTGGTTTGGCTCCATCGCAGCACGATGGAAAAGAATCTTTGCCGACGCCATTTCGCTCTCCCGGTCACGGATCCATATTATGTCCTCGTTTATACACCGAACGACTCCTTTATGAACTACAAAGGGGTGTTGTTTTGATTCCCACTGTCAGCAGTTGTACTTTAATGATAATGAGTTCAGCAGTGATTTTTTAAAATACGTCTCACGTCTTTAAAACGATCAGTTCAATAACAGGACATCTATTTGAACTGCCAGTGTAGACTTTCTCAAGATGTTAATTATTATACATTGGTTTGTAATTGATTGCGATATTTACATATTAATAGGCGAGGATGGTATCTTCACTTAGGTACATGGAATATGCATGCATGGATGCATCTAAATAGGCTCGGCTTTCGCCAGCATCTCGTTATAATTTTGATTACTGATGTGTTCTAGTAGGTAGATTCACACAGAAAATATCGTCATATTGTTAAGCCATGTTTCCAGCATATTTCACTTCGAATATCACACAAAGTAAAAATGATATATTATATGCACCTCCTGGTAGAATGATTTTCAAACTGAAAACTTTAAATCTGTTTACGCTGGAAAGATTTCAAAATTATCTTGCTCAAGATATGGATTTTAACGAAACTGGGTCAAGTTCTTTGAAAAATATTTGTGATAATATGCTAATGTTCATATTGCCTTATCTTCTCAATAAAAACAGTGCTCAAAGCTATTTATTGTAGACACCTTATAGTGTGCCGTTATGTTTAATTATATTCTTTTTAAATACCACGAAGCGGAACTTATAATACTTATTTAATCTTTTAATTAATGAGATATCAAGTTAATTAACTGTGAAGAAGATTACGTTCCATTAAAGGCTCACAGTTTTGAGAATTGCAGATTGCTTAATGTTGATTTATGTCAGAAGTCGCTTGAGAAAAATTAAAATATTCAGGGGGTTTACTCATGATTGTTTCCAAGTCAATTAACCAATTTAATCAATTAATGAAAACCAGCTCAACTTTGATTTAACTGCAGAGATTATATATAAATATCTGATAAAATTATTGTTTAGTATAATTTCAGAATAAAAAAATTGAATGGGAAGTTATTGCATTGAATTCATTATAGTTCATTTTAGAGCCCATAAATATGCGCAGTCACGTTGCCGACCTTCGTGCAAGAATATACCTGCCCTGACAAATAAATCCGAGATCTTTCCCATAAATAACATGCATGGAACTCAACCAGCTCACCAAGTTCGGATTTTGCTCACGTAATTTATCTGAATAAAATTGCAAACAATACCTTTGCATAATAAGTGTACCAACCATATTCGATTCGTCCTATTTTTAACCGAGTCGCGCAGGGATCTAATCTATGCGAATTTGCGCTATTTTAAGTAGATGGTAAATCATTCTTAATTGTTAACAATTGTTATGTGAAAAACGACATCGACATATGCAAATTACCGGATAATGTTAAAACCATTTTAGTTCTCCATGTTTATTCATTGCCTGCTTTATCACGAATCACTCCAAAAGTGTAATAAAAATCCAAGCTTAATTCGATGTGGATTTTTAAATTAAGGATGTGCACAATATTGTGGCATCTCGATACCAGAATCGGTAAATTGGAATTTTTATGCAGACCAATTTATAGGCAAATGATTTTGTTTCGACACCTCAATGTGAGGTTAATGAATTTTGCTTCATGTCGGTTCATTCCCACGATAATTCGGTTTTTTAACGAAAACATTCTGTTAGCGGCAAGGACTTATCTAAACTATTTTTTAAACGTCTATTCTTTTGCAGTGACAAATTTTACCTTTACATATTTAGATAAGGCACAGTTTTTAGTGAAGAATGTTAAGTTTAGTGTTAGGAATTCGCTCTCGGTGGTGCGACGATGATTATTCTCACTTCAAGTGGGCATAAGGAAGGTAAATGTTGTGGTAACCTCGTTGGTTTACTCTTCGTTATCTGTAGTTTGATAAATCTGATTTTTAATAAAATTTTTCATTAGAAGGTTTAGAAGGTCTCTTGATGAATCATAAATTACTTGATCTCCTGATAACTTTGCGGCTACAAAATGTTCCTTGTAAAAGGTGGGTAAAAATTTATAGGTAGGAAGGTTATAATCTGAAATTGACAATAACACATCTAAATTCTGCAAACGTTCGCGCAATACTTGTATAGGTATATATTATAAAAACCATCTGATTTCAAATAGTTTGACATTTGTTTGGATTGTCCTGAAGAAAATAATAGTTTTGACACTTTCGAAATACTCGAACGACGACTAACCACGACTTTCTAAAGCTTGATACAATATGGTGTTATTCAAGCTAAGATTTTTAGAGATACCTAGCAAAGATTTAAAAAATTACCATTAAGGTATTTATTATTAGATATATTATATTAGCTGCAAGTTTTTTCAAAACTGTTTTGTTTATTTTTTTACTAAATGACTTATTGAATAGACCGTATCCCATTTTTTATTATTAAACGGTAACAAAAGCGTTAGTTTTATATTGGGAAATACCTAATTTCTAAGTAGTAATGTACTTAATGTTTTTGTCGCAAATTTACATGTTGTTAAGACTGGGGAAATTTAAATTGTCTACTTATTAAGTACATTACATTAAATTTTCATTGTAGATTCAAAGTAAATGTCTACACTCTAACAAATAGAGTTATAAGGATATAAAGGAACTGAATCTTTGTTCGGGAAAGTCTTGTAAGGAAATTATTGTTACATAATATCAATATCAATCCAGTTCATACTATGCTTGAGACATTTTGCTTTTATTGTTAATCTGTGTTGTATTTGAAAAACGGAGTTACGCAATTAAGTAAATTCTGATCACCTAACTTGATTTTTTATAGAGTTGCCGAGATGTGGAAAATATAGAGAAAATGCATTTTCAAATACCTACGTTAAGTTTACCAGCGTCCACACAGATTGGTTCAAAAACTTAAGCCTAAAATACATTAGGTAGGTCCTTAAAACCAGCAATTAGAAGACTTTTTGTCAATTTTTTTCGAAAATGTTAAGTAAACTGACTAAATATTATGACCATGCATAATCAGTCAGTGAAGTCAAGTCAACAGTCAAGACAAGTCAATTAAAAAATTGAAAAGATGACGAACCATTTTTTAATACAAACTCTGAGATTACAGCTAATTAAAAAGATAATCTGCGGGTTTTGGTTGTATCTAATTAATAATAAACCTGCAATTTTTGTACAAATTATTTCTTTTCGCGATCTACTTCTGCTCAGGCCCGTTTATCAGTCGGTTTCCAAAAATTTACAAATCAGTATTTAAGCTTTAAGGATTCAATACTTTTGTGATTGCTGGTGTCATCGTTAAGAAACATGTAGAAAATCTTAGAGAATCTCATAAGGGATCAAGAACAGTTATGTTTGAAATCAGTAACGAATTATGGAAACTTGATTATTAGGTAGATACCAATTACCTAAATTTACACACAAGTTGGATTTGTTTTGCTAGGCTAATCTTAGGAATGTTTAGGCACGTTTACTTTTTCAAAATATATAATATCTAAATAAGAAACAACAACGACCTGGGTATTTATAAAATTATTGATTTATTCACTTATCAGGTGCACTGTGTCCATGTAGGTACTCAAATATGTCCACAACATATTAATATTATCAATTGATTTATCGAAAAGGTAGAATAATTCGGGCAAATGCCCATTTACTTTCAAAAATCGATAACTGTTCCAAACGCTTGGAAAGGAGTTTGCGTCCCAAATATTGCCGTCAAACAATCACTGAACGTCACAAACTATAAACTACTTCCTAGATTGTCTACCAAACCAAACTCCGAAAGGAAGCACTTACCGAAAACGTCTCATCAACAGAAAAAACTCAATTTATTAGTTAGAAGAAAAACAGCAAACCACCGCAAAAATAGATGAACCAAACCTAAAAATAAGTCTCTAGAAATAGGTTTTGGCCTAACTGATGCTCGTTTCAGAAAGAGATGGAACGTTAATAGCCAAGATGGCCGCGAAGGCTGCACACCGCCAGCATGGATTCAGGGGACGATTTCAATGTAGGTTGATTTTTGGCTACAAATCCGTTTCAAAGTTGATTGACTCCAAACTTTGCGGTCATATTCTGTTTTCGTGGGCTTTTTCCCAGTTTTAAGTGATTTTTCCTTTCGTATTTGGTGAAAATTATATAGAAATTGTGAAACATTTGTGCTGCCACGCCTACTCGACATTTTTTGGACGGACAAAAGAGAAACGGATTTCGAAGCGGCCATTAAACTTCTTTCATTGAATCCTGGGACCCAATACAAAAAAGAAGGAGTAGGTAGACGACACTTTAAAAATTACTTAGGTTCTATTAATGTTTTGTGTAGAAATTTATTGTATAGACTGAAGAAACGTTGAAACATTCAGGATATATATACCTATGTGTTAAAGCAAAAGGAGTTAAGGGCGGAAAACAAGGGGCTAATTAAGGATAAAAGCACATTATTGCCTGCTGGATATTGAGTGAATATGAAAGAAAAATATTTGTTGTACTAAGTGCTAGACAAAGGTTTCTGTTTTTTGTTCAGAAGCAAAATGAATGCAGCGGTTTTATTATTTCAAAACTTACACTCAGTATCTTTCAACATTTTATTTAGTTCGTCCACGATATAGACCTTATATTTTTAATTGTCCTTTTGCAGCCCCTCTGATAAATGATTTTAAGCTCATCTTGTTCATAACCTTGAGCTAAAATGTAAGTAATAGATACTCGAAGATTATCTATCACTAATTCGCAATCTTGCCAATCCAAACAAACTCGTAAAGTTATAATGTTCGGTATGCGAAAATTACCTTTTCATAGCTCTTCACTTCATAAGTTTGCTTGAAGAATTTCATACTCACAAAGAGTTTGCTATAACCCTTCTGGTAATATGATTAGAGAAGGAACTAAGATCTTTTTTTTTTTAATTTAGTGCGTTGATTACCTTGATTAGTTGGGGACATGAATACCTACCCATAGAGATAAGTTTTGAACCTATCTATCTTTATATATCTATAAACCTTTAACATGTTTTTCGATAAGATTTGGTTCTTTTTTTGTTAAGATATCATAAAACCGCATATTTTAGTACCAGTCGAAAAGCACTTTTGTTGTAGGTATATCTACCTAAAGTCTTCAAAATACTTACCAATAAAATTCAATGTTCAAATGCAATCTTATGTGCGTTAATACCTACTTTAAAAATGCAATTAGAATTTGGCTAAACTTAATCAATCGGTATAAAACGGATTATTCGAATAAAGAAATACTGGACACGATCGTTTCATTTCTAGCAGCTCAGATAAAATATTGAAATGTTCACGGTTAGAGCGATCTTGTATGTTTGTTTAACCGTAGATATGCATTTTTTTGGCTCGAGGAGAGGACGTGGTAGCGGTCAGCCGCTACGGAACAATATTCGTAGCTACCTCGATGCTCTTATATTTTATCAAATGTCACGTTTTTTCATGATAATTATATAGTAAACATGTAATATACTCTCGTGTTACTATTCCGACAATTTGAAACACATTCTGCTAGTAGGTATATTTAATTTGCTACCGATACGAATAAAATATATTCAGTTCACGACAACTACGAATACAAAATATGAAAGTTGACGTTATATTCAAACATTTTCGGCAAATAGTAACAAGGCTTTTCGGTCTCACCGTCGCAAGCTTTTTCTAAATAATCCCCTACAAACATAATTTATTGCGTTTGCCAAGAAAAGCTACTCCAATTTTGCATTTTTTATTAACATATGCTATACCAATTTTCTGATATTTGACCACAATGATTAACTCAAACAGCAACGTTCCATGTTCCATGCTCGTCTTTCCCCATATCCTGCATACGTAGACTCGTATCCTGTAATCTTAAAATAAACTGTTATTATTACGATTAAGCAAAAAGTGACTGAATACTTATAGTAAATCCTCTTGGATTCAATGATCAGTTGCAAGTTGTAAGTCTATGCATGTGACTCATTACAATCAAATATTAACATGATTCAAAATGCATGTTGCCACACGTTTGATTAGAGAAAACAAACAATACAAACCATTTTCTGCCTTTCGCCCTATCAGTTCGTGGAATATTATATTACTAAAACTGTAAATATAACAAATAGTACAATTAATCTTTGGCAAAGACATAATAATGCGGTTTCAGTTTCATGACGCTCCTGGCGACAGCAATAAACTATTTGCGGCAATTATGCACTGTATATCAATGATATTGGGGCCTCACAGGCTGTTGGAGTATACAGTGAATGATTGTTTAGGTGAATGGCCATAATAATATTATCGGGATGTTGAAAAATGCTAAATGATAATCTATCAATTTATTTCCAAAACGACTCAGACATATAAGGCCGGCATTTATTTAAAAGAAATCTTTATGTAAATTGAGAAAAATTAGCTGATTGTGTTGCA
>NW_026017110.1:21636510-21719549 GCF_020466585.1 Dendroctonus ponderosae
ACTTTGTCTACTGTTTTTATACTACTAAGGTTGTTTAAGGCCGTATAAAAATATACGAACGTTTATCTTCTCAACTCTATGATGCAAAAAGTACCTGGATTCATATATGCTGCTTAAGTAATGTAGACACATTTCCCTTTCGCTTCCTGAATTATTGTATGCTATACTTATGCTAAAAAGTAGTAAATATTGCTACCCTTTAGGTCCAGGAATTATTTAACTTCTTAAAATTGAAATCCAAATACTAAACATTTTCAGTAAATAAATGAACTCGAAACCGCATCTTGAAACGGAAAAAATGATCATTTGTCTGATTATGTAACAGTAGGTTGAAAATCTACCTCTGATTAAATTGGAGCGTAAAAATGCAAACAATGTCCAACAATTTCTACTTTTCTGGGATGTCTCGGAAATATTCCGAATATGCTCTTGCCTAATAGGTCGTTCTTTCGCATTAAATTGATAAAATCCTGAATAGTTAGAGCATCCTTCTTCTTTCAAAGTTTATTTCAAATTTCCTAAATAATAATATAACACTTAATTTGGAGACAAATGAACATTAGCTTAGCTTAGAACATACAGATACTTGCTACACTAGCTTCATTGTTACTTACAGAGCCGATCAGCTTTTCATTTTACATACTGACCGGATCATTGTTAAGCCAAATTTGTACATTTCATTTGGGCACGTAAATTACGTAAAATACTAACAAAATTCTACTTGAGGCTTTAAAAATAAAAGCCATTTAACAGAAAAACAGCCTATGCATTGTCTATTAAAAAACAGCATTCTACTGATCTTTACTTAATTCACTCCAGTTTTTCACGGCGCACTAGTTTCTTCGGTCAATTAGAACCTTTATACGTAACGGTTTTTATTCGTACTGCGGCAACCAGCTATACAACTAAAATTTTATAGAGTACCTCATGCAACACATCATTTGTCACCAACTTGCCACTTAAGTTGAGTCAAAAGTCAGTATCAAACAATCAAATCTACTTACTTCCGGGTTGTCTTTGTCGAACAAGCAAAGGTCAGATTTGTAAATAGTGACAATCATTCACTCGCAAAATAGACATGATTATTCACTCATCAAGT
Source organism: Dendroctonus ponderosae (assembly GCF_020466585.1). Taxonomy (NCBI): domain Eukaryota; kingdom Metazoa; phylum Arthropoda; class Insecta; order Coleoptera; family Curculionidae; genus Dendroctonus; species Dendroctonus ponderosae. The sequence goes on from NW_026017110.1 coordinate 21,637,610, forward strand.
GAGTATTACGTAACAATTTGGCTGCACGTTCGGTACAATTTGTCTTAATACGATCTTTATTTTTAACTGGTCCTTTATTATTTCCTTCTTTCCTTAACTTAACATTAACAATCTGCATCGTAATTCATACAGCCCCTGTAAAAACTACCACACTCATAATACGGTCTCATAATAAAGTGTATTTTCCCCTAGGTAAAATAAGGAAAGCAAAGGTAAAAGAACCGTCTGCCTGATGGCATATAAACAACATAACCGAAAGTTATTCGGTAACCTTATCGTAAGTAGAAACATTTGTGCCTCATTCTACAAGCCATTTTCGTTCTGCAACGGTTGCTTATTGGTCGTAAAACTCCCATCGTATTGATTGTTAATGGGTCCTTATATAACCTGCAATCTCTAGCATGGAATATCGCAGTCTCTTTGTCATCTCCCACGTGTTGGAGCAAGCCGAAAAGCTTAGCTCAGATGTGGCTCTGACTTCGGCATTATCGAACGCAGTTCACAGAGTCATGAGTTTGTGTCGTTCACTGTAACCGAAAGAGTCCGATGTAGTTTAGCTGATGGTGGCAAGATGGCAGCGCTGATTTTGTTCTATACTTTTCTCTTCTGTGCGGGTCTCAGACGGATTGCATTTGGTGGTTCCATTTCTTCTAAAACTAATAAACATACGTATAACACTTTGTAATACAGAAAATAAGCTATTGTAAATCGAACTTTAATACGCTTTCATTGAACAGATACAGGGTGTTGTGTTTACAAAGAAAACAGGATCGTTCTAGAAATCTGGTGTTCATCAGTCTTGGTTGTATGTTGACCGTAAACCCAGAATGACAATATACGTGAAAACATTAGCTTTTATTTGCATTTTTAAATCCTTAGGTGTAATTGAATAACTTCATAAAACAAGCAATAAAACTCGAAATTATTTTTTTTTGGTGTTCATTTGTGTCCTGTTCTTCTATGCGCTGTTCCATGGACTGTACTTAAATGTTTAAGACTTCAGTAAGACCTACAGAATACGTTTTGCTTGCATATATTACCTATACGTATTTTAAGCATCGCACGTGAGTTTTCCTGAAAATGTTCCTGATGCGCATCTAATTTAAGGGAATTGTTGTTTCCCTACAACTCTCGAAGTTTGTCTCGAAAAGTTGTAATATGTTAGTTATAGATGCAGAGAAACATGGCAAGCTTATTTCTGCTGATTCTTTAAACCTTTAATTTCTGAAACCTTTAATTCCATAATTGCTGTAGATTATGTATTCCACGTTTTCTCTTTCTTAGCAGGTTTTGCACCATCCAACATTTGACTAGGAAAGATATCAGAAAGTGAACGATCACAATATTTCATTTCCTGAAATAAATGGACATATGTGTTAGTAGTGAAAGTCAATACCTCAAAAGTTTGTTGCAATTAGATCAAATCTATAAACCCAAATCTGAATTGAGTAAGCACACTTAGTATTTTCTGCGAATCACATCACAAGTAGATAGCATAAGTGTGAAATTAATATTTACGTTAGAAACGATTGCTTCTAATTTTGCAATTTTGTTACAATATACTTGAATTGTCGGCTATAGGCACATTTATAGATATTGGTGTTGGCAAAAAGTTTGGAAAAAAGGGAAGAAATTAAGAAAAATCATCTTATTGAGTGGTTGAATAATAGCACGTTTGAGTGGAAAATTTGGGACAACTTCAAAACAACAAATGAATGTCGCTGTTTCAACAAATGTATAGACAAAAACGAATGAAATAATTTTATGATGAAAATTGCTTAATATTTTAAGTTGCAAATAAATTAGAACATTCAAAACTGTTTGTTTGGCTCGAATGTTTTCAAATTAAAATTTTACTTACTTCATTGGTGTGAGATAAATTACGGTACGATTTTCCTGACTTATTTATTGATCAATTGACACGATTTTTTTAAATTTAATAAAGACATTTATGTACAGTTTGAATGAACTCTTTGAAAATATTCTTTTAGTTACCGTTATAATTACAATGGCTGTAAAAATCGCATAGTAAATAGTTCTTCTCTTTGCTGTAGGTATGCATATCTAAGATTATGTCCGTCAATATGCAAATATTCTCCAGTTCAATTATACAATTTACTCACACAAATCTCTAAAACCATTTATAAAAGACCGAAAGTCGTTTCTATGTTATCCCTACAATTGCGATTCACAAGCCCTCAACTTAGCGAAACAGCTGCTTGCCACAACATCTTGATATCTCTTTTGTACTACTACAGAAACATTTCGAAAATTTGACCCAGTAAAGTTGCTTCATACAAAAGAACTATTTTAGGCCGAAACATTTTCCATCCACACCATAAATCTTCATCGTTTGTCACACAATCTGCTTACTTACTCAACCAGCTAAGTGTTTTTTAAAACATGCTGCCAGATAAAAGCAGAAATGTTTGTGTATCAAAACGTCGATAAAGCCATCTGTCACCCGCTGATTCTTTAGTTTTTTTCTAGATAAGGGCACAGTGAATGATAGAAATATGATAATGTGTGGTATTTGTGAAAACGATGTTCACAGTTTTTCGAAGAGTAACTCGTTAAGTTAAGATCGGCTAACGGTACAAGAATCTTTCGTTATCAAACCTAACACTATTTTCTGTTTAACATCATTATTTCTATTCAAATTAATTGTTTTGAGTCCATACTGTCTTGCAGACGATAGGAAATTTATGATAATTTCAGCGGTTAGTTAAGTGCGACTACCTTTACGGGTTAAATATTTTCTTAATTGATATATTCCTTGTCTAATTATGCTTATTCAGATAATTAGCGCTTAAGTGTTCTTCTAAATCGCATTTGCCATACGATTTTACTTCGGAAACTTTTAATTAATTGCAAGTTGCTTAGGTTTGTTTAATTGTCATCAGCCAGCTTTAAATGTAAATCACTGTGCGGATTAAAAAGTATTTAACACTGTGTGCATAAATTTCCAATTACATATATTGTTAGTAACATGTGTCACATTGAGAAACAGCCTAATATAATAATCATTCTCAAGATTTAGCGTTGATTTAGGAATAGTCTGAAAACAATTATAGAGGATTTCCATAATGGAGCTTCCAAAATAAATTAGCCATTACTACGATATTAATAATATTCTGGTTTAATTGGGAATATAGATAAGGAATAACGCCTACAAAAAGTATTAAGTTATAAACGAAAAAAATTATAAGATCACTATTCACTATTCACTATTCAATTGCGTGGAACCCAAACTAATGAAATACAAACAATTCTGGTCAAATTTGTCAGTCGTAAATTCTGATACGGTATGTAAATTCTATTCTATTTAAACGAGCGTGTAAACGGGGAATATAAAATTAGCTGATTACTTGCCTAATAATGACTTATATAAAGCCGTAAAGTTACTTCACAAACCAACCGGCTCTAAAGTGTTTCATTATGGTTGCCATAATAAGATCGTAAAAGTACTATAAAATTCGGGTGCGCTAAACTCGACTCTACTCTGCGAGGCCGTAAAGAATTGGGTCTACCGAACATCCACTTCGGCACTTTTTGTATGCAAGAAGGTAAAGATATAGTTGTAAAAGAAACGTTTTATTCGTATTTGAGTGATCATAAATGTCACCAATACTAGCAAAAGGAACTTATGGCTTTCGCACACCGTAAAGCTTAACAAATGAGCCGGGCGCGTGCCAAATGCCATAAAAATTTTATGAAGGAATTACATAAACCACAACGATTTGTTTATACTATAATGATGATATTAAAAATTTTACGATTCTTTTATGGTGCTTATATAAACCGATGTCAATTATGATAATATTTGTTTTGCATTTAGTCAAATTTGATTTATAACGTGAAATATTCAGATAATTAATTCGAATATTTCCCTCGTATGATAATCTGGCCGTTTGAAGTGTGCAATTATCGAAAAATTACAGCGGTAATTGCACAGTGTGCAATTATCACTCAACGATAATTGCATTGTTTACGAAAATTATTTGACAGGTCTCTTTTCATGATGAATTAGACATCAAATAGCTTCCTGACATACCTAAGATATTCAAATTATATTTAATAAACATAAGTAATAAAATTAAAAGTGTAATAAAATATAATAGAAATAAAATGAATCCACATTCACTTTGTTTACTCAGGAAATAATCATCAAAATTACACTCGTGCATCAAAATAAACAGATAATTTTGCATTCGAGCTTTTTGTCTTGTAAAAACTGCATTCGTTTATTTTGACATTGGAACGAAAAAGCCCTCCTCCCTCGGAGTCGGGCTTTTTCGCCACAATATGAAAATAAACTCATGCAGTTTTCATGCAAAATTACCCGTAATTTTGAAGCAGTTGTGCAATTACCCCCGATAATAAGCGATAACTACTGGATAAATTATTGGCTTCTAATTCGTCTCAGTAAACATGAATAACTTTACAATTTGCTGGACTTCACATTTTGAATGAAGAATAGTGACACAATTAACATCACTGAGAATTTAAGGAAATTTTTAAGTTGATTAGTTATAATTTTGAGGACATTTTTGCCATAAACTCTGCTGTATTTAGTTTGCACTAACGAATATTTCCACGTATTGAGTAAAGAGGGTTCACCTCTGCTATCTTCAATATGGATGTTTTATAACAAGGTACACACCGTGGAATCAATGTTCCTTGTCGGAATCGACCTTTTTTTCAAATTTATGTTTTTTTTTAATAATACTAAAATGTTTATGTTGGTTCAACTTTTTGGGGGAATTTCATTTGTGAGCAGTTTCGGTTTTATCTTCCCTTACTCTTAACATGGCTGCACACTTCGGCAATTTCGTCGGGTTGCAAACAAGCATTCTTTGATTATTATTTATTCTATTATTGATTAATGTTATTAATAAAACTATTTTTCTAAATTTAATAACCTGCCTTACGTGTTCAGCGGGATTTGCTAGTAACGGTTTTATAGAGGTTTCACATTTTTCAACACTTTTTTTAGTAGGTTATTCAGTTTCCGTAAGAAAATGCTGATATTACACCACCCAATTTTCCCCGAATTATTGGCCAATAAAGTGGGCTACTTATTGAAGATCATACTGTTGGCCTCCATCGACATTTACATTTGAATGTAATTTTTACAATAAATTGGTTCTAACAATAAATTTCAAACTTATGTGTGCCAAGAGCCAAGAGCGAAATCCTTTGCTTATCCTTGCAGAGAAACGACTAATTTGCTTGATTAGTTTGCTGAAAAGATTTTCAGCATTTGAAACACAATAAAAAAAATAACCAAGCCCCAATTCCTTGTCACTTTATTTCGAGAATCGCTGAAAACCTCGTCATTGCACCCTAAAAGTTCCCAGAAAATTTGCGCACTCCAAGTTACACTAAGTATGCAATAAATTGTACCATTTATCTATCGCTTTACGCTCATATGTGGTGAGTTTCAGTAATTGGGCCGATTTAGTCGCCATTAAGTCGGGGTAAAGTGCGTAGTGTACTTTCTATTAGACTTGAACTAAGCATCTTTGATTCACTAATGTCTACCTTGCTATAAAATATCAATATATGCGCCAATTTTATAGATTGAAACAAAATTTTGAATGCACGGTTGTACGACCTTTCCTCGAAACTGATGCGGTTTTAGCATTTGAAGGCGGGCGTGAAAAATAATTTCTTTCTGATGTTTCGCAAACACAAGAAGCATCTTCAGAGGTAGTGTGCCCAAAGCTCATGAGAATCAATTCAGTGTCAGCAATCGAGCAAATCACCTCTGAGGATGCAAGCTACTTGTGCTTGCGCAACGATGCCTGAAAAACTGACCAGTATTGTTTTATGTTTCATGTTTCATTTTGGTTCCATAATTTGTACAATTTTTGGTTGTTTAAAGGTATATACAGTTTTCTTATGTACGTATATTGTGCAAATAACGCAACATTTTAATATTTTTTTGTCGTTTTACAAATTAGCTGGATATGTGAAATGCGTTAGAAGAATCGAAATTAATACGTATAAGAAACAGAAATATTTGTAAGTTATAGATGTTATACCTAGTTGAAAGCAGGAAAAAAAGATATTCTACAGACTTGAGCAGAAGTATTAGGCATATTGCAAATATTGGATAAATCATAAGAAAAAAAATTATTCAATGTTAGATTCAAATTTACTACATGCACTTTATAAATAAGTTAAATTTTTCATTTTAATATCTTGCTACTTAATAGAAACTTTCCACTGAACAGGAGTCGTTTTTTGACCATTACAGATATTATGACTGAGTGCTAACACTAATACTAAAAACTAAAACAATTTATTATCAGTAGGTATTTATAGGCACAAAAATGTTGATTTAAATAATTTTTCTTGTATTTAATTTTTGCTCCTAATACGGAAATGCGGTTTCTTAACAATTTTCACGCAGCTTGCAGAAAAACCTATTATATATGATATTTAAAATAATCTGCACTTTAATTGAATGAATGAACGCCAAAATTACAACTTTTATGGAATGGAATTGAAAAACCTCTACGATTTTTCAAGGAAAGTGAGCGTTTATTAAATGAGGCTTACGAAAATCTCGAAATGGCATGAAGTTCATTCGAAACGGTCTCAAGTATTAATTCTGAAGAGAATTTTACCGTCTTCGAGCAAGCAATATTCTTTGATGTGGCCCATTCGAGTGCTGAAAATAGTATGCTTTAGTTAGTTCGACGGTTTTCCGAGAGAGGCCTGTAGCAGGCAAACGGCCAGATCGCAATGTGCCGAAGAAAGAGCGAACTATTAAGAGGGGCGAAACGGTCCTGATATGGACGATGCAATACTTGCGCAACATTCAATGTGGGCGCCGACATCGTGACGAATGTGGACGCCATTGGTCCTTTTATGATCCCTTCCATTGTATGAATCTATTTGCGTCTTTATTATTCGCAATTCTGCCAATTGTCTCTCTTGCTCTCGCTGTATATTAGAGCTGTGCATAAAGTGTTTCAAACTTGCTGCTCATATTATATGGACTATTTAAGGTTTAAAAAGAGGAAAATTGTACTTGGCAGGTAATCTGGACGGATTTGGTGAACAAGGCTTGTTTGAAAGAGTAAGCTCCCAGGGAGCGGTACCTGCCGAGAACCTCTTAGAGGCTGAATGAGGTGACAATGAACCACATTCGATTCGCATTCGCTTTTGAAAAGTGGAGCTGGGTGAAAAAAACAGGTAGCGTTTTAGCGGCAAGTAATAATAATAGGCTATTAAAACAGCCGCGTGCTGCCGCGTAAGAGTGGGGAGGGGGAGAGTGAGAAAGCGCGACGAAAAGCGTAAGCGCGAATGGGCTGGGAATGTGTGGGCCGGAGTCTGCTCGGGTGCTCCAGTCCACAGTGGGTTTTCATCCATCCGCGATCCAACTAGTAAACGTTAGCATTGCCGATCTGACAATCGCGTGGTATACTCGTGCTCGGATCATTTATTGCCCACATTATTATAATTACGTCGTAACCATCATAATTACACTTAACATCATTAAATATTTCCATCGTTCGGACTGTTTCTTCATTCACAATGTTATTGGCACCTTTCAGTGATTCGAGTGCTCAATAACTGCCGCCCAGTGTTTGTTTACATTTTGTGAACGAGTGACAATTTTTTGTTGTAGTTTTATTTGTGTATGAGGACGCATCCCTCTCTCCGAGGGATCATATAGAATCAGTCAAAATTAACGCGGCAATCATGAACTCTTATTTCGAGCAGAGTGGCTTCTACGGAGGCCACCATCATCAGAGCACCGGCTCAGTAACGGGCGCTCATCATCATGATCCTGCTGCAGCAGCGGCAGCCTACAGATCGTTTCCACTGAGTTTAGGAATGTCTCCTTATGCCTCCAGTCAGCATCATCATGCTGCCCACAGTCTGCATCAAGCAAGACCGCCACAAGATTCACCGTATGACGCTTCAGTAGCTGCCACTTGCAAACTATATTCCTCCACAGATGGACAACAAAATAGCTACAGTAATGCGGTGACCAAATCAGACTGTTCGAAAGGCAATGCAGATCAGAACGGTTATGCCGCTGTGGTGGCCGCCTCAGAAGCAGTGAAAAATGCATGGCAAAATGCTACCTCTGGAGCTGGAGCAAACCTAGCTAACAGCCTCTCAGGACCAGTCCGTCCTTCAGCCTGTACTCCCGACTCCCGAGTCGGATACGGATCATCCGGTTTGATCGGAGGAGATCCTTCTACAAGTCCGGGAGCCGCTTCAGGCACGAGAACATCAAACTCTCTCTCGTCGTGGAATAATCCTTGTTCCTTGAATACTCCCTCAGCGCAACCGGTGGGCACCCATCAGCAGGCGAACCACACGTTCTACCCTTGGATGGCAATAGCAGGTCAGTCAGAAATGATGTACACAAAGTTTGATGGCAAAAAACCCTCTTTGGCTACCGACCGAAAAAAATATTTCCCAACACTGTGGCTTATGTATTGGCCTCTTTGGTATTTCTTCCATTTTTTCAGAAAAAAACACCCATTTTATTGAAGGAAATCAAAAAATGATTCCTCTTAACCAAAAGCGCCCATCATTATGTAATCAAGTTGGTAGCGCCTTTTTAACCCCGTGTCGAGAAGTCAAGTGCATGAATAATCAGGGTTGAACGAACCAAATTGGTCTCTCTCAAATGCTCCCGGTGAACGATCTGGCGCTCTCTTTTCGGTCCGCTGCATTTTCGTATAGCCCGGTCCTTTTGGAGCCGTCCACGAGGCGATCAGCTGTTAGAATAGCCTATTTCATGTTTCTATAGACCGGAGTATCTCTGAATTGTGAGCGATTATATAGGCCAGATGGAGTTTAATTGATTGCGGGTTAAAGGCCGAATGGGTTTATTGACTATGACCAGCTTTCGCATTCATTTTTACCGATTTTTCGGCAAAGAAATTGTTCAGTGTATGCTCAGAGTAATTAAAATCACTTCTTGGACACCCGGGAATGTGCCATATTTTTGAAGTCAATATTACCGTTTTTTACATTTTCAAGCTGAATATATTAAGTAATTATCGTTTGTGGATGCTATGAACCAAAGATCAAGAAGTATTTAATTAAATCGACTTAATGTGAATTGTGCTTATTAATCGGTACCAGTCAATCAAATCACTATGCTGTTTTATAACGAATTTAGCTTCTTAAAAAATCAGGCATAATTCACACCCATCATGTAATTATTTCTTTACATCTATCAAAATTCCAATATTATTTGGATGCAAATTATTGGCCAAAAAATCGCACATTTTTCACGCAAATGACTTGCGTTATCAGAATATTGATTACTATGCGTTGACTAAGAATGAAGCCATTTCGTTCAAATATTTAGTAGTATTTGGAAACTTAAAGTTGCTTTAAATTCATTGTCTACGTCTACCTTGCACGGAAATTTATTAGGAACAGAGAGAAGCTTCAGAAATACCTTAAGAAATATTTTGCTTGATGCATTAATATTCATGCTGTTTTCATCGTAAGAATACCTCATAAGCATGCACATGTCGAACACAAGCAACTCAAAATACCCATGTAAAAGTTGCGCAAGTTACTAGACACTTCATTAAGCAAACACAAACAAGTTTATTACAAATATTATGACGGTATCAAAATTTCACAAAAAATAAATCAACGGCAATGAAAAATGGCCTATCTTTAAACTGGCTTTTCAACTCTTACACAGTTACACGGTCGATTTACATTAGCAATATATTTAACTAACTGAAAGTCGGTACAATCTTAAGATGGGTTGACACTTTTGAACCAGTTTCCAGGTTGCAAAGTTACGCATTTCGTTTTAATAAAACCTGCTGACTTCAAACTTAAAAGATTTAGGGATTCAGATGAATGAATTTAACAGTAAACGCGCTAATGCTCTCTCCAAATGCAACCAGCTTTCATCTGAACAAAATATCCCACTGTTGTAAAAATGTGAAAGTTGGGATTTCCGAAATATCTACATTTTCTCAGTAATTGTATACGATCGCACCAACTCAAAAACACCGTTTTTTCACTAAACTATGTGGACGATTGCTGGTTTTGTTCCTTGAATCACGGTAGTTTCCATCGTTTAAGTTTTGTTGCTGATGTTGAGCTTCACTTTGTGGACAAAGCGCAAATCGGTTAATAGTTTTTGACTTAAAGTTGGTACAACCTTAAGATGGGTGTTATTGCGCTTAAAGGCTAACTTGCTCTTCTAACCACTCATTTGAGCTTTTTCCCAAAACTGAAACAATTTAATTAATAAAGTCCATTTTTCAAATATACAGGATTTTGCTAAGTACATTGTTTGCCTCATAAGAAGTCGATCTTAGCTTACTTTTATTTATATGATATAAATATAGTAAAGAAAAGAAAAAATGTCCGGCTTCTTTGCGATTGATGGTCAAAGTTCTTGGGTAAAATTTTGGGGGTTTCGGTACAAAAAGTACCAGAACTTTCTATTTGATGAATAAACTTGTTTTTTGATGCACTAGTTCTCTCTTGACATTTATGTGCTCTTTGTAAAATCTCGACAAAAAAACTGGTTTTTCGGCTAAGCGCCAAAAATGTCTTAAATTGTCAATTGACTAGAACAAATAATTTCAATGCGCAAAAACTATGAATGCGACAGTATTTTACAAAGAGCACAGAATGTCAAAAAAGAGTCAGTGCATAAAATTTTAGAAAGCGGATGAACGCGGTTGCTTCAAAATTGGAGTCTTCCATAGGAACAAATTCACATCGAGTTTCATTAAAATCCATCCTACGATTCTCCCGACACTTTAGAAGAACTTTTACCATGAATGGCAGAGGAGCCAAACATTTTTTCTTAATATAAATTCACTGAAATCGGCCTCTTGAGTCAAAGAATATCGCAATACTCTTTATTATGAGCTTACGGGACGCCATATGTATGTGAAGTGAATTATATAACCATCACTTCCCTTCAATGTACCCTCGACCCTACAATTATTTTTGGGTATAAACCAGCATGCATGGATGTATAGAAATTTAATTAAAGGTTCTGCCCATTTTTGACCATTTTAGGGGGTCCCCTACTGAGATGTAATCGGATTTTGCACATCAATGCTGCCTGCTATAATAGCGCCACTTAGCGGAGGGTTTCGTAGAGTTTCTTGACTTTGAGTTTATCCGTTTGTCATCAGATGGCCGTATCCCTCTTCTTCAGTTAACATTTTTTAATCAATTAGTTTTAATCAATAACTTCGATTGTTTAATGACTAACTAGAGGTAGGTATGTGATATAGACAAGCTATGGAAAATGTGGTCGCAAACATCCATTAATGGATAAGCAGAGAAAGAAGAAGAAGAATGACTAACTGAACATTTATTCATTAAAAAATTACCACTCAGTTTAAAACCATATTAGGATTTCGAACTTTTTTACTTTAAGCATAATTCGATTAGTCGCCAAGTTGATTTTTTTTAATTTAAATCCGGTAGCAAATATTTTTTATCATATGCTTTTTTGTTATTGGATTGGTTACCATTTTACATGTTTAGCGATAAATGCATACCTACTTTACTAAACGATGATTAGCCAGCCAATTCATCATTATGAAATTCATTCAGTTTGAAACGATATTTGTTGATGCAATTTTCTAGCGTCTCAAAAATATTGTTACCACCAATTTTAACAAAATCCACATCCTCCTCTGGTTCTACCTAATTAAATGCTACGTAATTCTATATGTTGCGTGTCCTTATATCCATATACAGAAGAGTTAGAAAACGTTTTCAACTAATACGATCCTGTTCAGAGTGCATTTCGACTTACTTAGAACATAAGTAGAACTGACCTAGATCAATCTTCTTTGAAATCCTCCTATGGCGTTGGACTGCGAGTGAATTTCACCCTGACTTCCTGTTGCCACTGTTCGGACCCTTTAAAGCGCGTGTAGTGCTGAAAAGGGTGTGGCATTATTCCGGAAGCATTTATCACCCTAAATCCGGATCTACTACGAAACAGGTAGATAATCGATTGTTTTAAGAAAGTGAAACATTTAGCACGTATTTTCACGTATAGCAATTCCGTCTGTTTGTAAATATTTAATCTACAATTTAGTACTGGTTATTTCTGTAAGGAAGTGCAACAGTATCTTAAGTTGCCTTTTAATTTTGTCTTGAACTGGGGAATTAACAGTCGGCCAACTCCATATGCATTATGTGGTTTGTTATATTTACCGAACAGTTATTCATTCGAGAACCCAGACACAACAAGCAGTGAAAACAGCAGGCCCAAAAAAAAATTTGTGAAACTGTAAGTGCAACATTGTATAAAACAGTCAAAAGTAACGACTTTCGATTTGAAAAAAATGCGCGTAAATGAACAGGCCATGCCAAATGAATTCTGTTGGCCCGGCTCTTAAACTGGTTGGTTTACGAGCGGGCCTCCGGGAAATATGATCGCTTTCTAAAGCTAAACAAAATACATTTTAACATTTCAAAACAACGGATTATTTTCAGTAACAGGGACGAGATTTTCTTAAATATTTCCATTAGTTCCTTTTTGTTTTGGGATTTATTTGCAATACATATTGGTCTGACCTGACTGAGTCAAAATAGCAGTTAAAAATTATTTGATTGTTTGAGACAGCAGTTAAACATAAAAAGTTGAAAACCGATATTCGACCACATGTTTTAAAAAACTTTGCATGGGTGGGTTATTGGAATATTGGAGTTTTTTAACAGCGAACAGGAAAATGGTTATATTTGCTGTCCACACATACCTACCATTAGCTGAATTACATACATATTGTTATGCATGCAACATAACGAGCACACAGAAGTGACAATTGAGGATTCTTCAGTTTTCATGCAGATTATTTAAATTTATTGAAAAAAATTGCAATGGATATCATGCTAAACGTATAAAGATATATTCCCCACATCTTCACCTCAAATATTTTGATAAATTGGGAGGTTTTTTAATTTCGGAAGGCTGATATTTTTGTCAACTATCAAGGCGATGGGTAGCAAACTTTCCACAATGAAATAAAAACATTCCACTTCAAATTGGACGAATGACGTACCTAATAGAAAGATGTCTCCCAGATTGATTTACCCCCCAGACTGAAATTGAACTGTGCAATCCCGCATATCATAAACAGCCAAATTTGCTTCATTTTGTTTAAGTGTTCTTCTACACTCTACAATTGTTTGCAAACAAACCAAATGTGTCCATTTGATTCCTCGACCTAATGGTATTGGTCAACGCTCTTCATGCCACATCATTTTTGATAACCATAACATTGGAAAAGATTGATGGTACATCGCTTAACCGTCCCCCTGTTTAAATGGTGCTTTGAATGAAATCACTTTTGCTTGCAAGGCAGTAACATAATAGGCCGCTCTGATGAGGCACATTAGACCGTGGTTCTGCCCATTTTTTACCTGAAGCCCCCTAATGTTTCTGCACATTAGTGCCACCTTGCTGAAACAGCGCCACTTGCGGAGGGTATAGGAATGATTCGTCGACCTTCTAGTTTTGGCATTTGCCATTAGATGGGTCTGTATGACTATCGGTCACATAAGAGTTTTGAGCTTTTATGAGGCTCTATTAGAGACAAATTATTTTCCTATAATATGGGGTTGTTATAATTACTATTTTAGCGATTCTTGGAGCAGGCCGAGTGTGCTCACACTACTACAAAAGCGGCTTGTAAATGAACAGAAATAATTTAGTTTCATTTATAATTTGTTTGTTAAAATTTCCCGCATTCTTCTGCTGAGTGTTGTTGCAGGTGTTGATTTGTGTGAAATATTACTATGATGGCTATACTATTAATTCCAAAACGTTAATTATTTTCTTTTTCAAACACAAACAAATCCATTTAATGATTACCAGGAAATCATAGTTAAAAGTTTTTGACTTTAAATCTTTCTGATTCTAAATTATATTATTTCCTGCCTATAATTTTGCAAGATTTATTTCATAAACGCAATTGGAAGCCGTTTTACAAGTTATTTTATCCATTATTTTATTTTATTTCGGTCAATTGGTCTTAAGTTTCGTTTGGATTGCATCCGTATTATTCGCTTCAACATGTATTATTTCTTCATTTGGTATTCTTACTAGTCCATTTTTATGATAGTAGGATACTTCTAGATCACATACTTTCAGAAACTGTCCATTAACATTATATTACAATTGCTCATGCTTATTTAATTTCTTATCGTCAATTGAAATCAATAATGTACTTGTTACTCCTATTAGATTCACTACCATTTGTAGCTCTAAAATTTTATTTAGGGAATATTTAAATGCAGTTTTTATCAAATGTCTTGATTGAGTGTGAGGGTGAATTAAAACTTCATAATTGCACAGCGTTCCATTAGTAATTACAGTAGAGCAAACTGGTATTATTTTTCTCAATTCAACTTCAATATATTATATTTTCTCAGTATTTAAAAGGTTAAATAAAACATTTACATTCATATAACGTTTCATTTTCTTTATGGAAAAAAGTTTTTGGGTAAAGTCTTAAACGAAAGAACCTTAGCCTGGTATGCATGTAAATATGAAACTTCTGCTCAATACGATTTTTGAACCCGATTTCAATGGTCTGTCTTTAACAGGAAATACCCATTTTTCCCCGGACAGATGACGGCTTTGATTCGCATATTCCCAAATAAACTAATTAGTTTTTGTTATATTTCTCAAGCAATAAATGGAAAACCAATTTAATTTTAATCACACCATCAACTATAAACTATAGCAAGAAGTGCTCTTAATTCAACAACATTAGCTGAAGAGGACATTTATGCAAAGCAGGAGAATCACATAATTGCAAAGCAATCCGCAGCGTGACCACAGAATCGTCTAAATCGTACGCAATCTTATGCAACTCTTCACCATTATGCCATAAAGGCGGGGTAATAGCTTTGTTATACCTGCTTCATTACTTCCATTCACTTTATTATTCCCGCTCTTACAACTGCATCAATCGCTAATTTTATTGAGTGTTGTTCGACCACTGGTCTTCACTAAATGGCAGACATCAAAACGAATGCTTTTTTAAATATTGCCTTAACTTTCAGTATGATTCGTGTTTATGTGTTGATTACCCGCAAATTAACGTTATGAGCAGGATTCATGGTACATTTGTTTGATGAATTAAGGGGCAATGCTGCAACAGCTAGTTCATCTTTGATGAATTCTTGTGGATTTTGACCAACTATGATCTATTTTTGACTAATTTTCGAAGCGGGGTAAACAATAGAGCCGACAAAAATGGGAAAGGGAAAACTTTATTTTAATTTAGTTTATAAATGTTACAAAAATTATATCTGAGCCACTGGCGATTACTAACCGACCAAAAATCCCACTGCCGGTCTCATGTATTCGGAAATCAAGTTATTATTTTATTATAGAGCTCATAAATTATCGGTTTTCTCGACCAGGTATATTAAGGTATCTGTGAACGAACTTTTTTAAATTTATGACAGTTGTAATGGCCTATGTTGCCGTTAGTTTTGGGCAACAGTCAATAGACTCTTAACATAATAACTTTATTATTATTGTGGGCTCGATTTCGATTCCGTACTTTTCGGTACAGTTAGGAATTTTTTTTAATATCTGGTGCCATTATCAATTTTTGAAAACGCTGACATTTTATGATTACAATGATACTAATAATTTTTTGTTTTGTTTCAGGTAACATTCTTCCAATCCATAGCACGTGAGTTATTAATTGGTGATTGTTTAAAGCGTACCTACAGGTATATTTAATCAATTAAAAAATATTTTTCAACAATTTGGTTAAATTGCCGCAATGACTGCATGTTGACCATTCATTGCTACGTGCTTTGTGTGGAATTAATCTCGAATTAAAACGTTTCGAACAAATTTCTTTGAATTAACATTCCTTATTTAATTAAATTAAAAGGTAGAATCGTGGAATGCTCCGGTTTCCTATATAAAATCGGCGAAAAAAACTTTTGCGCTCGCAATTTTCCTTCATACTCTACATGGCAATGTTGGTTTTCTTGTCGTTTGGCGAGCGATTTTAATAAAAATGCACTTCTTGAAATCAAAGCCACTGTATCTTGTCAACAGTTTAAGTAGACAGATATGGAAATAAAAAAAAAATTGTAAAAAAAGAAACTGAGTCGATCGCTAGGTATACCTATATACGCGCTTACATGTCAAGTTTATAATGAACTGGTTATATTGGCAAAAAATTGCAGTCTGCTTTACTTTACCGTTCGGGGATTGTTAATTAATGTTCACTTTTTAGTTAGAAAAATTTTGGAAAATGTTAGCACCGGCAAATTTTGATGATACTATTTTTGATATTTTTACACTTAACAAGTATTCATTTGGTTTGGAAATATATGCGTTCATCTGGAATCAAAATTTCACATTAAGGCGAATCTTAACTTTCTCCAATCTAACGCGATTTTTTAAATTAATTTTTGTTTGCTAACGTTGCTATATTATCAGAACACGCGAAAACCATTATAATTCCTTATTTTGATTCACTTTTTGTTATTATTTATTTTTATTATTTACATTATTTTTCTGCTTGAACAAGTGCTTGTTTGTGCACGTTTTAGTAAAGAAGTAAGTAAAGAAACCTCTAGTCAATTCTGTTACCGATAATAACAGTATCCCTAATGAATTAATGTAATTTAGAAAATTCTTTGTCCAGCTTAAACTACAAACAAGTACAAAATGTTTCATATTCAAATGAATAATTACATCAAACAATATTATTATTGTATGGAAAAGGATGGCATTAATTTAAATTCTAAATTATAATACATATATTGCAATCAGAATTATTTCATTTTCAAAAGTAACACTTTCAATATTCATTACATGTTTTGGAAATCTTAATGTGGGTCGAAACTTGTCGACATTTGAAAGTAAATCAACGAAATTTACACTTCAGTGTAAATTAACTTACTTCAGTTAACTAGACATTTCTCAAAATTATTATGCTAAGTCACCTCAAAAGTTCATGATGTAGGATTTTGGAAAAATAAATTGATTTCTTTTAAATTCATGTTTCTAAATTGGTTTCGATCTAATAATTTCAATTAATTTTATTACTTGCTTTTGTTATCTAATGGCAAAATTCAATAAGGATTTTTCAACGGCCCTGCTGAACCCAGAGTTGGCCTTTAGAGTAATAATGGGTCTATATGCCGGTGTTGGACCCTACTATTATAAAAGCGAGTTTTTAATGGCGACCCTGAGAAGAAAAGATCCCTGATATACAGGGACCCATTGAATATTGTGAAAATAGTTCAGGCTGGCAAAACCGTTAGTTTTCAGCGGTATGGCGTATTGCTAACATGAGCTCTGTCATTTTTTGAGCCTCGTTTAGAGTGTTTTTTTTATCGTTGTCGAAACAACCGAAGCGGTTTTACTAATTGGGCCATGATTGAATTAGTGACATTGTGAGTGATTATTATATAAATATCAGAGAAACTGTGCAAAAGTGTGTTTTGTGTGAATTTTCTGGAAAGTGTCAAATTTCAGCAAAATAATGGGAGCCAAAAACAACTGCGTGTGATTTAGAATTGTATACCGGGTGGTCTTCTTTTAACTCATATTTACAACGTGTTAATTTTCTTTATACACATAGCTTTTAATAACCCGAGAAAGAACCATCATTAACATGTTTTTATACGCTGTATCTTTTTACGGAAAACTCTTCAGATGGTGGTGGCATTCTCGATGCAATTATAATTGTGATAAGGCAGAAAAAGTATTATTCAAGTAGTTAAAAGACCGCATTGATTATGCAATAATGAATAAGTGTTAACTATTTGTTTCATTGATCTACAAGTAGTATAATTGGTTAATTAATTTTATGTTTATTTGCTTGAGATAACCATAAAACACTTAAGCATTCGCATAAGTTTACGAATAATCTAAAAAGCTCGCTGGTCTATAAATCTTCTATCAATTCTTTTCATTTTGTGGCATTTGTTTGTCGCTTGTACTTTACCAGAGCGGCTCGATTTGACCAAAAAATATTTAAAGATTCGTTTCAGAGAATTGTGGCATCAAACATAAAACAAAATCGATACAATATATTTTAGGTCTTATCCTCTTTTCAAAATTGTTGTAGAATTTACTCCAATAATTTGGTGTTCCTTGCCTCGAATCGGGTATTGATGAAAGTCTTGCTTGCATGCTGAGTATTTTCTGTTTGTGGCATTTTAGCAAATTTCTATTATCTGCTTAAATAATAAATGTAATAAATTGACTGATAACGTTTCAAAATCTTCTCCAATAATGGTGTAGAAAAGTTTGCCGCCATGAGGCAAAATAACTCGGACCAGCGAAAAATGGTTTTTGTGAATAACATGTTGCTATAATCGCATCGCCATCTCGCCAAATCAATGATTATTACCATCATTATGCACCGTAATAAACGCTTAGGTGTGGAAGGTACAATAAGTTGAAAAAAATTTAAAACGTCGGTCATTTTTTCAATTTTATGTATAGT
Organism: Dendroctonus ponderosae; assembly: GCF_020466585.1. Taxonomy (NCBI): domain Eukaryota; kingdom Metazoa; phylum Arthropoda; class Insecta; order Coleoptera; family Curculionidae; genus Dendroctonus; species Dendroctonus ponderosae. The sequence goes on from NW_026017110.1 coordinate 21,656,092, forward strand.
CTTCAGATAATTGAGCTGAAATTGCAGAGTATTCCTGCTCACAGAGCTGCACTTAATTTTGTTATAAATTGTCCTAAGGAAGGTAGTAAATTGTCCGATGCATTGTCTCAGAATACTGAATAGATGTCGACGTGAAAATGTTTTAAAACTTCCCGTTGTACATCACGCCAAATGCTCTCAAATTAAAATAATTGTTTACGCCCAATTTTAGTTTACCCGAACAAAGTTTTCTTTCAAACTTGTTTTTTCTTCATAACTATGACGTTGAGAACTGGAGCACATAATTATGGCCGCTCTGAAGCATTTATTTTCGTCAAACTAACAATATAGATATCGAGAGTTGAAACAAAATCGAATCTTGTCGGGTTGTACCAAACATCCAAAAGCTTTAAAATTTCGCTTTTGTTGCGACATTCTGAGCATCATATAGAATAAAATTATCGACGCAGGTTGTTCATGATTGGCAAATATCGTCAAGCTGTTATGACACATCGGTGCATTTCACGTACGAAATACTCTGCGAATATGGCCACGGAGAGACGCCATCCGAATAAATGTCAACACTACTATAAACTTATTAACATGCATTGTATGCTAATCTCATATTTGGTTTAATTGTCCATATATTAACGGAGATACACCGGTTAATATAAATTTATTGGATTTTGTTTATGAGCTGATAATGATAGTACCGCTTTTTCATATTGTTATTATTACAATTAACTGTTCGCTATAAGTGTTGACGATAGTCTTCTACTGCTCAGTTTGTTGTCTTTGATGACATAACATGGATTTAATATTAATTGCATTATTATACTTCTATTTCTACTAACTGGTTTATGTTTTATTCCAAACAATATCATCAAATGTATAATTTAAGAGGTTATAATATCGACTGATCTGTTGAATCGATTTGCAACGACCAGGTATAACTAATAGTCGAAAATAGAAATTTGGGCTGTAAAGTTCCGTTAGGATCTGATCCAATCAGGAGAACAAGTGGGTAGTAAGATCGGTGTGTAAGCCAATAAAAGTAGTCGTTCGGTGTGAAATTATACTTGCAGCACACTTAATCTTAATAATTATATCAACCGTTAATCGGCGGCAAGAAAAGAAAATGCTAATATCGGTGTTTTTACATAAATTTTCTTTTCAAAAATGAAGTCGGTGATTTACAGCAGAGAGGAGAAACAGTTATTTCTCACACATTTCGTTTTTATTCATTTAAATATAATTGTTAGGAAAATAACGTTTTTTTAGTTTTGGAAATTGGGAAAAGCAAGTCATCTAATTTATTCTCATTTGCTATGTTGCGTCTCGTTTTCAGACATCGGTTTAAAGAAAGTAAAATGCACTGAATCCCGAAGAAATCCTGAATAAAGAAGTTTGTGTTTATAATCGGGAATTTCCCTTTCGATTAAAATGTGCTTCAGATATGTATACATTTTTCCTGTTTGTTAAAATATTTTTATATTGATTTTCCATTTTAAATTTCTAACCGCTTGACGTTTTTTCGATTTTATGAATTTCTAGTACACGACCGCAATAAGAAATCAAGACCATGCATATGTTTTCCTGTTCAGATGAAATTGTTGCACTATGAACTGCAGTAAACTGTTTTTCGACAATCTATACATTGAGCGTGTAACGTGAAATTCGGAACAGCGTATTTAAATTGCATACCTTTCTATAGTTAGCTCAGAAAAAAACTTATCTTCATGAGAAACTGGAATTATAATAATTGTAAATCTTCTCAAGCCCCATGAATATTTAGTCACTTTTTATTAGAGCTTTCACATTGTACCGCTGTGCATAAATTCAAGTTCAATTTCGTTCATTTTATTACATTAGAATTCATCAGGAAATGCCAAATTTAATATAAATAAAAACTGGTTTTAGGAGCGTCGAATTCGGACTCGTTCAGGCACATTTGCACTTCATTTCAAATGTCCTATGCATTATTAAATGCGTTAAACAGCGGGCAATTTTGTTCTCAAAATCTTGTGTCATTCAATTCTTTCCTTTTAAACTGCTGCTCGATAGTTACATTTGGCAAATTTGGAATCATTTCAGTAAGCAGCCGTAATATGTGAATTTCGGTTCTAGTTTGAAGATTTCCCAGCTTTTAATAATTATTTTTCAACGAATTTAGCAAAACATTTATTAACTGTGCAGTAAATTTTCGAATAAGGCTTGAAAGAATCTTTCAACAGCTTATTTATAACGTTGAAGGTAAACGTAAAATGCATTCATTATTCTTCGTTCGTCTTATTTTTGTCGCTGCTTGTTAAGCTAGGCGAACTAAATTTTCAGCGCAAAACTTGCCCCAGATTACCATAAGAGGTCAAACAAAGTATTATGAGAGCAAATATCAAACCTTTTTTCACTTTGCATCTCAAAGAGATATCCCACAAAAGATTATTTCATATAGAAGAATCGTTGGAAAAAAAATTGCAATACAACAGTTAAGTTTTATACACAACCGTAAAGCGTGTCGCTGGGCCAGGATTAACCAAAAAGAGTAATAATTTCACTCGTCTGACAACTGGTAAGGTCTAAATCATTCTAGACTTAGAACGAACGTCCTCCCTGCAAGATGAATTACGTCCTAATCTACGCGATGCGTTCAACGCTTTACTTCCGAACCTCATGGAAAAGATTTAGGACTTTTGTGGGTGAAAGAAATGTAGGTTCCATAGTTTTTAATACGGGAATTTTCACACGAATGTGAATATTAATGATACAAATAGCAAACACAGGCGGACACGAAAACACGACAAATAATAAACAGCGTTCCAGCTTCTTTTCATTGTCAACGATTTGCTGAACTACGTTTTTCAATTGTTTATTTTTCGGATTATAAATTCCCCATTTATAATGCTTATTATGTGTTAAATAACTTGTAGAGTACATGCCAGTAATATTAATTGTTTTGCAGCATTTAAAACTAGTGGCGAATTCGGTTTTTAGTGTTAATGTAACGCATTATTCTTGCTTATGCTAATGATAGTCAAAAGTATTTTGCTACCAAATCACAGAATTCAAGGTAGACCGTGTGGAATCTTTATTCCGAGCTGTATATTGTCTCCACTTGTAAAAAATAAAACTGGGAGGTCAATAAGCGCAATGCCAAATAATAGCAGGTGCTCAAAGTTAATACTTAAACAATGGACGTCTGCTGTTGATGTTTGTTTTGTTACCCTAATTATTGATAATTTTTTGCCAATGTGAAACGTTTGAGCTGCACTGATTATCAAGGTAACACAACTTCCCTCATTCTTGCCATATCTTGCTCTTCTCTCATTATCAGCTTCCTTATAAACTGAAATTCTAATTGTTTTAGCAATGTGGTCTGTTGCTGCTCTTTATCAGTTTAGAGAATGCAGCACTGGATAAATTGCAAACAAGAGTGGTTTTGATTCAACTTTCCTATATTTGGCTAGCACTTGGGAATGATTTCAAACTCTCACATTAGACCAAATTAATTAGATCTGATAGTGTTAATTATTGCTTTTTAACGAGATCCATAGGAAAAAATTAGCCAGGCAAGCAGTTAATTAAAATCAAATACGAAAAAGTCACGAGAGAGACAAGTTTTTCTTGATTGTTAAACTATGTTACTGAACCTCATACCCATATCGATTACATGCCTAAACAAATAAAGTCGCCAACCTAATTGGCTCCATAGCAGAAACATTTCTGCGATAAATAAAAAAACGTAGTCCATGCGTAAAATGAAAAAACTTCGTGCCGATAACCGTTGCATTAAACGTTTTATCTCAAACTGCCTGCCAAGAAATACATAGTTTAAAAAGTGTTTGTACGGATTTCGCAATGTGTATGGCATTGTTTTCCCAGATGCCGAAAAGCACGTTTCTGTCACCGCTAATTGATTTCGAAATGCAATAGGTAAAATTGCCTGTTAAAGAAGTTATTAAACGTGACATTAGCTGTAGTGAGAAATCGTTGAGTTACATGTTGGTTCAATTGGATTTGAAGTGAAATTCAGTCGTTCTTTGTTACATTTAATTTACATGTTTTTAATCATTATTTTTCTGAGAATGGAATTGTAAATTTTGTGGTTTTTAGCTTGCCGTTAATAATCTTTGCTAATCTCCTGATCAGCCGAAGTAGCAAAAGGTAGCTTAATATGCATAAAAACTCAACTTTCTACTATAGACGCCACTATGTCCACCCACGTTACGATATGCAAATATCCATTGCATTCATTCACTCCGCAGTAAATACCATTGCAGAATTTGTAATGTGCTGTTTTTGCTTTTCTGTATATGTAGTTACTTTTGTGCTGATTTGCATATTTAACAGGATGAAAAGTGAAAAGTCGACCATTTGAAAAGAGTAAGGTAATAAACCGAAGTAAGAAGCCTTGAACTATAGTATAATAGGTCGAAAAGTCAGTTTCAGCTGAAATTCGAGCATCCCAAGGTTGCTCCAGCAGTTAGTCATGAACGAAAAATGCATGCTACGTTCTGTTTTTCTTCCTGAATATTTGCAATCGTAGGTATGTACTTGTGTGCAATAAAGTGCAATTGAATCTCGGAATTAATAATAATAAAGCACTCGGGCGCCTCGTTATCTGGACTGCGAGTGAAGCATACAAATCGATTAATTAATTATGAATATGTTTATACATTTAATCGAATCGAAACCAAAATACTGCTACCTTTATATTTCAAATGTGTAATGGGATTTTGCAGATTAGCTTATTTTCTTCAATACTTGTTTTCAACACGGCACTGAAAGCTGCGGAAAAACATTTTCGTGTATGTAGAGCAAAGGTTCAATTGTAGTGAATTTGAGTAAGTATTTTATAACCTTTCAAGAAACCAATTTAATAATTCGGGACAAATCAGATTATGTGGAAACATTTTGTTTCCACATTGAACAAGTACTTTCGAAACTTTACATTGTAAAGGTGGTCAATTCTCTTGTCAAAATTACCTTTTCAAGTTAGCAGAATTTTTATTTTTTTTGTTAGGTTGACACGTTAGCCATGTGCAAATTGCTAGATGGCCTCTGGACGGTTTAATTTATGAATTACTTGCTGTGTTAAACATAAGGTGATGATCTATGTTTTATGTTTTTTAATGTTATTTAGCTTTTGCGATTTAATTCCGGTGATAAATTTGAAACTATTACGATTGGCAAGAGAAAATATTTATATTTATTTATTTGCTTCTTGATTATTTAAAAATTCAAGTTGAGTTTAGTGATGTATTACTTTAGACGAAAAGATATCCTGTGGATGAAGATATTCTTATGTCGTTATTAGAAGATAATTATTTGTCAACAATTGAAGATGAATTTAAAAACGACAACAATGCGGAAAAAAAGGAAATGCTATACAAACCAAAAACTCGAAGAGATTCATTTACACTCACAAACATCATTTGGAAGTCGACAATCATTTTTAGTATTTTTCGGAACATCGAGATTTGTCACGAAAAGCTAACTGAAACTGCAATAAAATTTCACCCAAATTCCGCTTAATTCCTGACCTACATCTTCGAAAACAAAAAATCCATATCCAACAGCCCCGTTAAGCCGTTGGCACCCTAAATACTGAAAACTTATTTGGGTGTTGCAGTTTCGAAACGGTATAGCTCAGCTCTCAGCTACCAGCTGTAGCTGTTAAGGGGCAAAGGGAAACCAGCACCATTACTGAGCCAAGCGGCGACAGGCCATAATTCATTTGGTTGGTCCTGTTTTAGGACATGGACGGCTCATTCGGAATAACTAGCGGTTGGGCTGGTACGTGCAGCCTTATTGAGAAAGAGAATGTGCATAGGGGTGAAAGTTTTCGGAAAACAGACGTTTTCCAGTTTACAAGTTTGTTTTCCGCACGGTTCGGTGCCATTCATTCATTTCAACTCGAAATTTACTGACAGCATGGCTAAAAGTAAGCACGATCCTATGATCTGATGAAGAATGCAACATTAGAAGTCTTCACGATAGGAGGGTGGTAATTTTAGGGCGTTGCATTAATGGCAAAATAAATTCGCAATAATCGCTTAAATTAAAAAGGCCAATAAGTCAAAAACGGCTGCGCTGACGGTACGGTGGATTTATCAACGAAATTTAACAAGTGAACGTGCCCTAACGAGAATTCTGGCCGTGTTAATAACCGTTAGAGTTGAGGCATGGCGCCATTTCATTTATATAAACACGGTGCACCCGGTTAGATATGGCCTATCTCTGTTCTTGTTGATTCTTGCAGAAAAATACACAACCAGGCTTTGTGATGGCGCCTGAAGAAGGTAGAGGCCCTATCTGATGCCGAAATGATATATTTTTAATTAGGTCCATATTTTAGGAACAGTTGACTTAATGTTCTTACAGGGCACGTAGCTTGCATCTTCGATGTGAATTAGTGATTCGCGTTTTGAAAATCGGCTATTCAAGCTGGGGCGTCTCTGTAAAGGAACCTTGGTAACAAACAGTCCCTTTTTATGTGACGAAGATGACATTCCTAGATCCGATCTGAATTGGGTACTCAAGGTTTTGTTCAGCGGTGATTTCCTAATTAAACCACAAACATTGGAATGCGAAGTTATACTAGAACGAACTAATAACTCATTAATCGTTTAATTATTCAAATCGACCCGAAGTGTAGGTCATAATTTTCATAAGTGTCATTATCATGAAGGATGTATCAGTTCGCAAAAAAGTGGAGCAATTACTTCTCCTTGGCAGGTACCGGTCTTCAGTTTCCAGTTTGTAACTAGACACTGCATATATCGATGCAGATCATACGAACCCGATAAACACAAGAAGTAATGCATTTTTAATCAGGCCCATTCACAAACGTGTTGTTATTAATAATAGGCGTTTATATATGGCCGACCACCAACGACGTTTTTGCGATCCGATCGATCTGCATGGTCGGTATCAGTGATTATGGTCGATAAGCGGCACGACCTTTGCGAAACGGGTGAAACAGTTTACGCTTGTAAAACGTTGCCTGAAAATATTTTTTGCTTGGATTAAATCATTGCTAGATCGAACATACAAGATTAGTTTAGTAGGGACCACGAAACAAAAGATCTTCAAGATGTCTGTCCTTCAGGGTCTGTTCCGAACCGTACCGAATGTACCTATAAGCTATGTATTTATTTGTGGAAGCTCCGTCTTGGATTTGAGATTTTTCGACTGGAAGCCTAAACGTTTTATTGTCTTTCGTTTTCCTCAGTATCGTTTTCCTGTTCTAGACTGATAGCATTTTCTTTGTTACGGCAAGTTTACTATTTCCCGATTTATGAGACGTACTGTTTGGGATCTTCTCTTTCAACTTCTGGCATCTTGTTTGGACTATCAACAAATACTTTTGATATAAGGTAACCCCAGAAAAAGAAATCGGTGTTAGGTCTGGCGGTTTAGGAGGCGTGGAAGAGCAAGATCTTACTGCAAAACCAGAGGACCGGGATCTAATGGATTTTTAATTGAAGGCACTAATGCTGGAATTACGGGTTATATAATGACTTTGTCCTTGATTCAAATCCTTGATTCAAAAACATGTCCTGTGTTAAAATATGAAGTTCTTATTCAAGCATCTTGGACTTTTGGTTTCCAATTTTATCTCTCCAAGTTTAAACAAAATACGAAATTAATTGTAACACCTTAAACCGATATCTCTTATCTATACAATTAAATCGGCCGAGTTGTAATTTTAATGGCCGCTAACGTTGATACTGTGGATCCCATAAATCATTCTTCTTGCCTAATTACAGGGAGTCCGCAGCTATTGCAAATCGCCTACAAATTTGAATGGAAACATGCAAGAAATTTTCTAACGCACCAACGTTTTGCATACATTTTCAATGGCATCCATATGGCCACATGGCTTCCAATCTTCATTTTTAAGCAATTTATCAGCGATATTATTGGAATTTAATTTTCAACTGCTAACAAAAACCTTTGAATTTATTATCGGACAGAGCAATCCATCAGAGCTGAAGATCATCTGCAGTTTCAAGGATTTCTCATTTCAATTTAAGTCTCAATTGTGTCCCATTGTAAAGAAAATTAGATATGTTGGCATCGACTTTAACTATGCATTCTCTACTGCATTCGTTATAACGTGCAAAGTGATTCTCGTCCATTAAATCATATTTATGTGCATAAAAACTCGGTTTACCTGGTCTTTACGAAGATGTTTCGAACGATACGCACGCTAAGGCATTTTGATTTCAATTTCGCCACGTTAGGTATCGTTAACTACCAATTATGATTTGTTTTAGTATTAAAACTGCAGTGTAACACGAGGATTTACATATGTAATATCTGTTATGTACGTGAAACTTACATGCAATACCAAATTACTTTATATTATGCCACAACCCAGAAAACAATAACTTGTGGTTAAGAAATTATCTTATCTCTTATTTCTATAGATATTGTCAAGAACTTTAGTGCTGGCGATGCATCATTATGGGATTGCATTAAGTTTTGTACATACAAGAATTGTAAAACACTTGAGAAAAAAAGAAATTCGGGAACAGTCATTCAGTGAAGGAAAAATTAAATTGCGTAAATAACTTGAAGAAAAATTGGGAGTTGAAGTATGGATTACTTTGGCAACCGTTTGAACGGGGAGTAAAAAACAATAATTTAAGTAATAGCAATTTCTAATCGAATTTCTGAAGAAATATCTGGTCGAGGAGACCGAGCGCCGAATTGAAACAATTTAATTTTGAGGTAAATTCTCCTGGATAGAAATTCAGGAGTGGGATCAATAAAACATAAATCGTGCTGTAATTAATACCATGCTTGTCGGTTTGTGTGCGAATACATGCTTTAATGGCGCTTACGAAAACGGCATTATAATTGAAAATTATTTGGCCGATGATAACGTTACCACGGAATATGCTTTTGCGGTTTTCAAAGGGGGCTTATTGTCAAAGGAGCCATTATTAAAGAGGATTTTTTTACCTTGGAATTTGGAGTAAAAGCATGAAGTGATATAATCCATTAGACATCATGTACTAGCATCATTTGCACTCTTTTTCAGCGTGGGATGGGTTGAAATTGACTAGGCGTTTCGTTTCAAAAAGTTGAAACATAATGTAACATGTTAATTATTTTACTGCTAATTTTGGTTAGGTGGAAATTTTCCCATCCTACTAAGATATAGGGGATTTCTCGTGTTCGTTTATATCATGTGTGTACATATATTTTTTGTATTTCTACCTGCATTTTTTTCCGTTTTGCGTGGATAAATTAGAATATTCCTCAATTGGAAATGGACACGTGAAATATTATGGGTGTTTTAGTATCGTCGATTTGCTATAAGTATGTCTTATTCTCAAGCAAAAATCCCTTAGTTATTTGGAAATCTGGAGCTCTAGAACGTCAATCATCTTGAAAAGGTAATAATTTCAAAAAAGTCTTGATCCCTTGTAAAATGGTTGCGAATGTACGTTTAGTTTTACAATTACGTAAGAAACGATTTATTTACTTAATATCCACTTATAAAACATCACGGGTTACTCTACTCTATTTATGCCTATTTACATAATTGGGACTTTTGGTTAAATATAATTTGACAGTCTTCGTAGCGCATGTTTATAAATTATCTCTTGTAAATGAAGCAATTACTTCAATTTGGGCCTCATTTCCAATTGTTGCTTTTCCTTCACTGCTTTATGTACGCCCCAATTCGTTGGTTTAATTGATTTACTCAAGATTAATAAGATTTATTGGTAATTGCAATTTAGAAAGTTTTAGCTACCTCATAAATCATCATTTCAAATCTTTGTATATGTTTTAAGAATATCTGCTGATTTATTTCCATTTATCTAAGAATTTAAGAGTTCCAGTACATTTTTCCAATAAACGAAAACGTGATACTAAATGATGTCTGTTAAATGTAGCTATGTGGGACAGATATAATGCAATTGAATCAGATGATATCAGAGTACAGTGTTGGACTGAAATATAAAAGTGATTTTAATATAACCACAAATGAGGCAGTTGATTAAAAAAGTGTATATTTAATTGAGCATTTTATTCGGCTGTATTATGCATTCTTTTTATTTTTTAATGAAAAGTCCGATGTTTTAAAGATAGAAGAAACAGTAAAACTCCATATTAGGTGAAGTGTTAAAATACATTTTATTCAGTTTTCTGCTGCAACATCACGCAAGCAAAATAAACGACTCTCGATAAATTGAAGTGAATGATAAAAAACCACTATTGAATAACAGTAATATGTACACAAATTAGAAATAAACATTGTCGACTTTGTTAATTTTTTCAGTGTTTTTTCAAATGTGGTCGTAGATATATGATTTTTCTGCGGTTTCGAACAAAGTATAGAACTGTTAAATACTATATAAAATATGTAGATAGCCATTTGAACGAACAGAATTTATTGTGGATTCCGGCTTTAGTCTTGCTACAGCTTCTGAATTCTGTGTTAATTTGCCGTGTGTAAATTTCGCTTCTCTAATGTCTTCATCTATACCAAAAACATTCTCAGCGTTATTTCACCTGGGAAAAAATCTCCAATTTTACCTGAAGTCACTGACCGTCAAAAAAGTGAAATTTTACGGTTTTCCTTTCAATCGTTGTATACAGCTCGTAGTGCTTTTGTCTACTTGACCTTCCGACTAAACAAGTTTCCTTACAATTCTGATCGCTGATTTTTTTGACTAGCGGTTATTTGGATACCTAGATAAAAAGCGGTCTCCTCCGGTTTGCTGAAGGATCTTGTTTGACAATACGATCATGAGGTGTCCTTTTCAATGGCTACGATATAATATGGGATCTCAGGTAGTGCCGTTAGATAATTTTCGTCTTTACTAATTCTCATCCGGCTAGTGTGATGAGCAGAAGATTTTTCAGATGTTTTCATCGGTATTTTGCATTCATTGATCTGAAATTGGTGATGCAATTAAACCACCGGAATGAAATGAGACAATTAGATTTAAGAATCGTAACCCGGTGTCTTTGGAGGCAATTAAATTTGCATTCGGCAATGCATCTCAATTTGGCCTGGCGGTTTATCAACGCAGATTCTTGCTGTCGTATACAATGACGATGCATCAGCTTTTATTGTCTTACATCCGTTCGCTGGTGAGAAAACCTAAGAAAGTGCCGATCGAATGAGCTATAAAACACTGGAACGATTGTTTTCCACGGCAGTATTTTAAGGCCGTTTTATTTGGCTTGTCGCTGTCAATTTCTTAATTGATTTCCTTCTAATTGACTTTTTGTATTATCCAATTTTGAGAGGCAGATGCGAAATCCATCTGTTGTTTCCGTCATTTCTGCAAAATGACATCAATTTCGGAACGTCATAAATTTTACTAAGTCTTGTTTATGAACGTGGAAGTAGCAGAGCGAGCCGTCCAATGCAAAGCAAATGAACATTCATTGAATGCGAAAATATTCATCCATAAATTTCCGGAAAAACTCTTGATTTCGAGCTCAAATTATCGCACGGTTCTAAATGAACGGTGCGGCGAGTCGGCCTAATGCTCGACTCTCAATTCAATTGCCATCGCGGATAATTACATGTAATTTCCCCGGCAGTTATGAGTTATAATGCAACATCATTATGGTGCTCAAACGCTTTTATTTAGCATTCGTCACATTGCGATTATTTTAATTTACCACAGCTTAAACGTTAAATTGTTCATTAATTTTGCATATCTATAGTTTTGCCATTTCCATGGTTTATGTCTTTTTAATTGGACGTATAAATTGTTATTAATAATGTATTTGATTACGATTTATGTATGGCGGCTTGGTAAGTGAATTTAATAATACCTTTTTTTTCGAAAATTGCTCTTCGTAAGTATTGCCTGATTTAATAATTGAATTGATCATTAGTAGTACTTAGATTATGATCCGAAGTTTCATTCGTTGATTATTAATTAAGCAGAATATTTTTTCAGAAAGAAATTTCAAAATATTCAGCTGTGAAGAACTAATTTTCCTGGGTTCATCCTCAAGAAGCTTTCACTAGCACAATTTATTTTTCTATTGGCAAACATTCTGTAGTTTCAGGTAAAAATTTAGCCGCATTTTTTCACCATGAGATGTGGCGCTGTAGTTCAGAATTCGAATTATAAACAGTTTATACGTTTCACAAATCTATTAAAACATCTTCGGGTTTCAAGCACCAACAAAGCATTAATTAGTTATGAACACCTTCAGACGTACTAATTGTGGACCTTTAGTCAGTTATTTTAAACACTCACTTTTAGTTTTGAGTTTCGTTCTTTGTGTGCCGATTGCGATTTCCTTCGATTATTTGCACTGTAGTAGTAGTAGTACCCACAGACATTCAGCACACTTTTCGACACTAACGACAATTTTCGATTATAATTTCTAGTGGGTTATTTTCTATATATTTTGTTATTAAATAATCTAATCCAACCCAGCTAGTACAAAAACGCACATTTATTTTAAAATATTACGCCTAATACTTAACGTTCTATTCTTAGACCATTGTAAATCATACTACAATAATGAATAATAATTGCCACTGATTAAAAACCCATATACACGAAAAAATTTGCATATAACTCCATTTAAAATAGATTTACTGCTTCAAAACTTTGCCAATGTCCAAGTTTCAAAAATATGATGTGCGTGTGTAATTTGTATAAGTGGACAATCCTTTATGAAATTTAGAAAACTCACCCACTCCTATAAATAATATTAGGTTAGTCCGTGACAACTGTACACATAATAATATTATTTAATATCTCTACTAGCAAATGGGTGAATGTTCGAATCTTTTAACGTCCCACGCAGACAAGAGATGATAAATTTATGTTGCTTATTGTCAGGTTGGTAACAGATATTCCTAATACTATGAACGATTATAAATTAAATTTAGTTGTTGATTTTCATAAAAAAATAGTTTGCATTCTTATGCGAAATATTTTACCATTGTAATTTGAAATATCAAAATGAACTGAGTTTTCTTCTGAAGAAGCAGTTCTTTTTCAACTGTAAGTGACTATATTTAGTTTCTTTTGCGACTGGAATTGTATGCAGATTTTCAACTCAACTAATAAATTATTCCAGAACATCTAAAGTTTCAACTCTAGGACTATTGAAAAATTATAGATTCACTAAGAAAATGAGATGCAACTAACTATTAACTAAAAAGTTAATTTACCAGCAGCAGCAAAGTTATTGCACGGTAAATTTAAAAAATAATTTTCGTTCGTTTCTTATTTTAGGTATATGGCTTTATTTATTTTCTTCTTGTTTCTCAATTTTGTTCGTAACAGCAAACATTAACATTTTGATCAGCCATAAGGCAACTATTGCTGACAAAAAGCTTACTGGGAAATCTAGTTTTATCTTTATGCAGTGTCCTGACATTGTAGAAATCTGAAAAAATAACTGCAGATAGGCACTTGTATGCCAAATTTCTTATTCTATTCTTTCATCTCAAATCTCATTCGTAATTTTTGTCGTCCATCTGCTTAATAATACAATCTTCTAGCTTCGACTCAACTTTATTGTTTAAGGTTTATTTACTTCGGAATAGGAGGTAGAAAGTATGTTTTGAAAAGTCGGAACAAAACATTTTTTTCCACATTTTTATTTTCACCAGAAATGCTTTAATTTTTCTATTATCAAAAGTAAAATAACGGTCTTCGGATGCTTAATACTCTTTTGTATAAGTTTAACATGGAAAATCAATGTCCCCGCCTTATGGTGGGTTTTTATAGCGGCCATAACTGCAACAGTCAATTTTCAACCGCCCTTCTATTGTGAACGTATTCTACAGACACTGAACACCTTAACGGTTAAGCTCATTTATTCTTCCTATTTTTCATTAATTAAGGATTTTCTTTCATTGTTTGTTTGTATCTATTTTGGGTGCCAGTGTGCTCTTACTACACCAAACTGGATGGTTTTATTGAGCGAAACTGCTTTATCGAACTTGTTATTTATTTTTTAATATACCATCTTTCCTAATTGTCCAAAATCAGATTCAAATTGTTCAGAAACACATCAGACAGTAACGTACTATTTGTTTAAATTGGGCAATCTCTCCATTAAAATTTTATGGAAACCACAGCAACTTCCCACGATAATAATTTAATTTAATGATGTGTAAAATTAAATGGCTAAAATTTAATCAACAAGTTAGTATTCGTACATAACTACGTAGTATTGCTCTTGCGGAACGTATAAAGCTTACTTGGCTTTGATGCCTAAATTAGTGTAACTGTTCTTTATTGAGCCTCATTAAAGGAAATATCTTAAAAATTTAGATGTCGAACCGGTCGGTGCCCACTACACGCACTTTAAATAATTTATGGTCAAAAACCTTTATTAGCCATGACGAAAGACGTTCAGGGTGGTGGCTTTTTCGTTTCAGTTGTATTTAGTTAGCTTTTTATATGAAAGGCATTAATGAGACTAACAGGAAAACAATGTATCACGCAAAAAACAATATTGAGCTGCTAGATATAGAAAATGCAATTTTCCTTTAAAACCAAATCATATTTTCAATTTGTTATGAAGTTGACTAGTGAGCACTTCAAACAGCAATTTATCTCGGATGAGTATTCAAAAATTTTTCAATTAATTAAAGCGCTTAATAAAAATGGTCGAGCCTTTGAATTATTGCCTTAAATGATTTACTGCTTTACAGGGTATGAATATATAGGGGCTTCAATAAATAACCATTTACATTCATATTAGCTCATGCCTGAGTTTTAATAGTGGCTTGCGTAATAAGGTATGACCTGGGTGTCTGGATTTAACCACTGAGAGTTAACAGCATTATTATGATATTACATGTAATAAATCGAATGTGCAAACACATATTTTGAGAGCGTTTTATTTTGGCTGAATTAGTTAGGGTCATGTCGTATCTAGCATTGCATGACTTGGGATAATATCTACCAATTTATGTGAAGCATCGTTGAGTTTATCGCCAAAAAACACCATTACTTCTATAATATGGCCAATTTTCCATGCTGTTAAGTCTCATAAAACTCACATATACCTGAATCACTCGTAAAACATCCGAGATGCTTGATGCCGAAAATATTTAATCATCAAACTAGATTTGCAACGTTCTGCCAAAACGTTGTCCCCATTATAAAATACTCTCCGTTTAATGCAAATTTTCATGGCAATTCAATTCATATTCTGTATATTTGTAGTCATACAGTGAATCTCTATCAATTACAAAGTGCGAAACTGTGAAAGGGAAAAAGTGGTTTTCGAAAAATTCGATTTATTTTATAGGTTTATAAATATATGTATCGGCAAGAACAATTAATCTTATGTAACACTAGGGGTCCAATGATACATTGGGATTAAACGGGAGACCACCCACTTTATCAAGGTAGAAAAGATCTGTGTAATTGACGTCATCAAAGGATTAAAAGCCCTTAGGCATTCATTCAATTTTCTAGATGGTACACGGTTAATTTTTACTGCTAAAAATTACACCTTTGCTCTTTAGTGCAAGCGCCCAAAGGGTGATTAGTCTGGTATCTAAAAAGTTTTAATTAAGAAGTTGAAGGTGGCATAAATGCTTTTTTTGCCTAGACCTCTCAGATTCCTTTATAACTTTAAATTGGTGTCATTGCGATGTTGCCATATATGGTGGCGTACTGAGGAAATTCCAGAAATAATATCGTTGCCATATTCGTTTTAGCAGGTTTCTCGTTTCACGCGACAAGATGAAGTTCAATTTCTATTTGCAGCAGGCTTTGTTTTTCTTAGGCGATGAAAAAAGTTATTTCAAGTGACAATATTCAAACTAAGCGAAGAAAGTTATTTCAAGTGACAATATTCAAACTAAGCGAAGCATTTTATATTTAGGATGTTCGATTCGGTTTTACGTCATTAAATTTTATTGTTTTTCAAGATGATGTGTAAGAGGCAACACCGCATGGATATCGGAAGCGATTTGGGTTGTATTAAGTACAGTAAATTGCTGAGTTTTCTTTCATCCTTGTGACAATTGTGTTTGTTGTTTTCGTCTGTTTCATCTAAATCATTTTGTCCTCTTTGGTATGGCATTGGCATATTATCCTTACTGTTTTTTCAATGTACTCTTTTAAAATGAGCTCTTTAAAATTGTTTTATTTTTATTAGTGATATATTCTCATTAACATTAAAATGTATTGGACAAAATATGATTTCGATTTTATCCAAAGAAGTTTGCAAATTAAATTTTGTTTTAAACCGAATTAGGTCTTGTCACCTAATGGAAAAATCGGCATTATATTTGGATTATTAATTTATCAGATATTGGCAAGTGCTTCGTGCCCAATAAATTGGTAGTCAACTCACGACTGCGAATCTACCATAATATTCGCAATAAGTAAACATGCAATAATTTCTTTCAAAACACTGCTGTGAATATCTGATTTCAAAATTAGTTTGCAATCAGTGGTAAAGTGAAGCTGCACAAGGGAGAATATCTAATGTAGTTGAATACATTGTATTGAATATATACGTCTAGGAACGGTTTGATCATTTCGCCAGAAAGCGTAAAATCTATTAAAATATTTGAATGTAGTAAAGCTAATGTGCAAATCACGTTTCCAGGGGGTGGGTTTTGTTTTCCTGTTCAGGCAATTAAATGCTAATCGTTACGTTTTGTTTAAAATCAACTCATAAATGGATTTCAAGGCATCTGTTTGATTAAATGATTTGAAATAATTGTTACAACAGAGGTTTGAGTTATTTTGCGCGGTTTTATGGTCTGGTAAAACTGCTGTGTGCTAAGAAAATTATGCCGTAAAGGACCGCATTTCAGTCATGACAAATATCGAGGAAAAGTTTGTCGTTTCTCACATAAATAAAACCGGTAAATCGTTAGGAACCTTCATTATTTTTTGGTTTGATATCAAACTGTGAAGACGAGTCGGATTTTCAAGCCACTACAACTGAAATATTATTAAATTGTAGCAAATCGAGTAAAATTTCACACAGGTTGGAATATGTCAGCCTTGCACTCTCAACAGACCACGGTAACGTTCGGTAGCAACATGAATTATGGCTATCAGAAACATTCAGAGGAGGACGCTCGTATACAGTGTTGTACCCGAGCAGATAGACATGGCGATGAACGAAAAGGTCCAAGTGTTTGTGACGTAGCTACCGAACAATGTCACCTGCCTTTCACGGTTATTAATTACTGAATTATTCTGCCTAGATCTAACGCTTCAGCCAATATCACTTCTATGGAAAAAGTTTGGAACTCGTTGCAATATGCATTCCATAAGTAGATACCACCTCACTAATGATAGGTTAATATGAGTTCATTCTCCGATTCCTCATTTGTCGATTCGTTTACACATCCATATCAAATATCGCCAATTTCACATCATGTAAGTTTAATTGAAAAGGTATCCTGTTTTTATTTCTTTTGCAACATATGTCGCCCATAATAGCACGGTGAACGGAAAACGATACCACAGACCGCGAATAAAATAACAATTAAAAGCGAAAAAAGAAAATGCCACATATTCCATTTCTTATACACGGTGAAGGTGATTAAAATTTTCTTGGAAACGCTTTCAGCGTAATAAGCCTTAATGAGTGCAAAGAATATTTTTATTTGTCGTTGTGAAAAAATTCAGCCACATTTTTATGTTTATATGTGTCTAAGAATTATTATGGCTTTCAGCATGCAACTGAATTCTTCCGTCATATTTTGTATACGTAATGAATGGCATTTCATGCTGCTGATATGAAAAGGGTAGTTTGTTGGAAATTCTTCTGCTTATCAGAACTCGACTTTTTTCGTTCTTCGACGTTTCTTGTGCTTTTTTCATTAAACTCACTCATGTGCGGCAGTTTTAATGCACAAAAAGAATAGTAATCACCATCATAATGACGGTATCCGATATATTTTTTTATAATTAAATATTTTATACTGTTGGCAACACATCTTTAGCGCGCATTATTAGCAAAGTTTTAATATGGATTAGGTGAAAATGGTGTTGCTAATATGAGTAATTTGTTGGTTTATTAGTAGTCACCCTCGATAAAGCGTCATTATACACTGCCGGCAATTCTTGTACCTTCTTTATTAAGGTTTGTTAAAATTAACCATAATAAAGGAAAATTGAATATTATTCAAAATCGTTAAGATACGGCTACTTACTTATCATATACTAGCACATGCATGCATGTTAAGCGAATTAAAGTACAAGTCATGAATACGTTATTTTTCGAACCGATAATAAGACTGAAAAATGTTCTTGCTGAATTTTATACCTTAAGTTTATTTAAAAAAGAACTTGCCCAAATTACTGTAGTTTAAAATTGATTAAAACTGAGCGCATTTGCAATAAATTGGAAATACACTTGGAATCTTGAGTGATTTTCAGTAGGAAAGGAAATTTTGGAAGCAAATAATTTAAAAGTATTATAATTAATCATTAAGTGACAAGAAATCAGTCAATATCAAAATTCACAATTCTCTTAGGCAGGACTTAACCTTAGTTTTTATGAATTTTGCGAATGAGAGTACAATTTAAAAATTATAAATATTTTGTTCTACATTTATTTTTTAAGACAATTAGTCAAAATGTCGTGTTCATATTAAGCCTCCACTGTTGTTACCTTAAAGAACTTAGAAGCTAATTCTTCAGATTAAGATTCTTCCAGTAATACTTCGATTGTCTTTTACTGCACTGAAAGTTAGTTAGTACGAACAACATATTTTGGTTTACCTAAAGTCTATTGCGAGCAGGAAATTTTTGCCTTTGATTGATTTCTCAGAGCGATCTGATGATGTGTTTCTCTAGTTTAATCATAACTTACCGAGAGTACATTAAATTTCCTCATTTGCATAGTTGATAGGAAAGTCAAATTTGGTCTTTCGCCTGTTGAAATCAGGACCGCTTTTATCTAGAAGTAGCTTTTTAACCTAATGTTCCTCTGGATTGCATTTTTGTCATCTGAAAATAAATATTAGTTAACCATCGGAAGAGTGTTGTAAACATTGGGTTTCCAACAACAGTCAAGTCAATGCATTTCTTAATGCAGCAACTCTTGAGCATGCAGCAATTTGAAATCAATAATATTCCAAGAGCAAGTTTTCCCTGATTCTTAATTGAAAAACAAATTGTAATTTGTTCTTGTCTCAAGTTAAGGTTGTTCATCATTGTTTTTGCGTATTTTTTCAATGTCAAATAAATTGATCATCTGGATGCTAAATTGGAAAAAAATTAGTCCATTGAGAGGGACTAAAGAAATTTGAACATAACTATGTTCTGAGGTCCCACTCTGCCAACTATTTGGAGCATACTCAACATGTTGGAAGTTTTGTAAGAATTTCGGTTTTGCTGTGCAATAAATATTAAAACCAGTATTGAAACATTAATATTAAAATTTGGAATACTAATAAAAAATTAATATTCAAGTTACATTTGATACAATGGAATTGCACTGAATGGCGTCTTGCCTGCGGTCGGGTCAACTGAAACAAATAAAAATATAATGTTGTAGTCTCCGAAACTAAAAATGCATCCGTTTTAATATTTCCTGTTTGTACTTTTTTAATATATGGCTTGAATTTACGGGACTGTAAATCAAAGGTGCAATATTTCATTTGTCAGGTGCTCTTGACTAACATCAATGGCGTGCGCGTTGCATTTGATTAAACGCCTGATAGAAATGATAAGTTTCTTAATTGGCGGTTTTAGTAAATTGACGTCCCGTAATCCAGTAATTAAAGTCAGGTCATTAAGAATTGACCTGATGGGAAACGGTTTTTTTTTTAACTTGGAGGGGATTGTTCGATGCAAACGCCAAAATGAGTTCTTTATAATCACCACTCCTTAAACAAATGCTAATTATTAATTTGTTGATACTAATCATTTATATGTTAAATAAATTTATCAACTTAATAAGCCTTTTGAAAAGCAGGCTGCAGTTGCTTGTGGATGCCTGAGGAGACACCTGTGAAGAATTTCAACAATTAACGTTAACGTTTATATTTCTTTGATACTACTTACTAGGACTGTTGTCTTCTCAACAGTTTTAATCAAAATTTATTTATTTTATTTCTGTGCCGTTTTTTAGGAAGAATTAAAAATGCAAATAAATATTCACTATGGTAGCCTTTTTTAACTCTAAGCTCAAGCGGTCATCGCAAGAAACGATGCAGAATTGGCAACTAGTTGAATGTTAGTCTGTTTCACTTCAAGCCGAATGAGTAAATTTGAAGTTGTCATTTTGAGTCAGAGTTATCAAGAATAAGAATATGAAATCAAATAAAATCAAGTTATTTGAAAAGTCCGAAGAATTTTTCAGGTTGTTTTTAGTTCAAAGTTGTGTAGCTGGTTAAACATATTAAGTGTTAGTAAAAGTGTGTTGTGGATAGTTAGCAACAATACCGAATGCGATTTATTTAAAAAATATATGAACCACCACTGTTGGCTCTTGAATTTTTATTGTGTCCGATCTAGTGCAAATGGCATGCTAGATGGCAGTTTTCAGCGGGCCGCAGCACTTTGGGCTTGGGAAAAGCGCGTGTTGAGTGTGTCTTTGGCATCGATTTTATGTCGCTTCTAATTATAAGTACGCACTGATTTTAATTTACTGATATGTTTTAGCGACACGGAAATATGGTATAATTCACGTTTGTGTCATAGCAAAGTTGCCGGTTTTAGAACCGTTTGAAAAGTTTCTCAGCTGACTGGCAAACATAAATTTCGTGTACGTTTTGTGTATGTACCTTCCCGCGTAAAACGGAGACAATTAGGGTGCAAGATTTTTTTAAACGTATAAATTACGTCCCGCTTAATGGGTTGTTCGTGTGCGTTCAGTATATAAGACTGTCAAACACGATCCATATTATTTGGTGGATATTTTATTTTAAGCACAGCGGTGGCGATGCTTTAGTTAATTTTCCTTTTAATGATCCTCATAATCGTAATAATCGTAAAAAATATTCGAAATCACCTTGCATGACTTAACTTTTATATATTCAAATCGAGTTTTTTTATCATTTGAGACAAACTTAAACTATTTTAGTTCAGCAGCATTTCGATTTTTGGGTTCCCTGAGCAGTTCACACTCCACACTTTCAACTGAAGTTCCGGGAGGATAACGTAAATTGGGGACAATGTGAATGGCCAAAAATTATTTTGGGCAGATGGCTTATTAGGTCGTTACGTGACTATTTCTAATAAAATATATTTTCCTCCCGTTACTTTAATTAATCCGAATATCCATGTTTGTTTAATGTTTTGTTTGAGTGCCAATAACAAAACTACTAATGTTTTCGTTCTAAAAACGGTTCGGTTCTCAAACATTAATTATATTAAGCAGGTTTTTTTTAATATAACACTATTACAACTATTAGTATTATAACTAAACATTAATTTAATTTAATTGCGCAGATAGATTAGTCAAATGTGCTTCAAAGCTGTTGGTTTAGTATAGTCAACGTTTTGTATAGCTGAGAAAAGTGCAAACATATTAGTTAAAATATGATTATTTGCCACTTTGCATTTTATCTCTAGTACCTAATTATTATTTATGTTTATGTAACCGGCAAAAACACGGTTGCCTGCGAGTGACAGTCGATTCACAATTTTTCACCTTCATTGATTAGAAGCGCACAATTACCCCACATATGTGTTAAGTTCATTAGGTAAATAACTGACAGATATTTACTTGAATATAGTCATTTGCTGAAACATTAAATGCTACGCAAAATGAAATTTGAAAGGCGACTAAAATGTTAATAATGATTGAGAAATTTATCAACCATAATTTTACTGTAATTTTTTCATAAAATTAAACTGTCGAGACTGTCGCTCCAAGAACTTTGGGATTAGGGGTTGGTGTTCTACTTCGGATAATGTTTTGTAGCGATTTTCGTATATTTTATGAGATCTTTGTTGGTTTTATAATTATGCTAATAAATGTTATTCAAATTCAAGTTTTGTCTTGTTTGTTTTATTGTAGTACCTTTTTCTGTTGATAGAAATATTTACGTATTGAGTACTAGTTGTTATATTTTTTAAATCCACTTACACGATTCCATATCAATAAACTTGCAAAATGCCTGAAAATCTTCTGTAGAGTTTACAGCAAAAAACTGTTTGATTTTCACAGAAGCGTTGATAACATTTTCGAAAATACGATTTTAAGTATTATTATGAATTTGTAATTAGTATTATTAGGAATTCAAAACAGGATGACTTGCTTCGTGTGTTTAAGGCTCCAGCAGTAGACTTGTTCAATAAAACTCCACAAGTTGAGGAAAAATTTGAGGCATTATGCATAATAAAACTTAATTTAAACTTGACAGCAATGAGACCCAAATTCTAAAGTGTACACAAAAAACTGATCTAGTAAAAGTCCAACTCAAAAAGGTATTTGATAAAATCTGGATTCACCGATGCTAAAAAAATGTTACTATTTTTAATCGAGGTTAAAATGTGTATTAACTCGATATTTTTGTTGATTTAAATGGTCATTGTTAACTAACGTTTTTTTTGTTTCAACATTGCATTGTATTGCAAACTAACGTATAATGTTGTGGCTTAATTTTTTATTAGAATATTTTGTTCATTCATTAAAGCTTAATTAACGTCAAAATTAAATACTAGTGGCTAGCTAGTATTATAGCAAATTTTTCAGATGCACCTCTACAATGCAACCCGAATATGATAAATTTTTTAAGAAAGACGGTTAAGTGTTCTAAATTTTAATCAAACATAATTTGTTAAAATTTTTTATTAACTGACTAAATTAAAAGTATATTTAACTTAAGTAAAACTATCTTAAGTAACCCTATTCAATTCGATCTTTTCTCCTCAAAATATTAATTTTTTGGATGGAACTCTTTAAGTACCTACCTACTTTCGCATGAACGGTATTTTCTACTCGTGTTATATTTTTATCGAAATTTGCAAACATCTAAATAAAGATCATAACTGACTAACTAAATAGATTGTTATTTTCAATTTTTCCGTAATTGTTTTTATTAATTAATAAATTCACTACTGTTTAATTTTTAATTAGGTACCTCTTTTTCGTCAGATTAAGGCTTTAATGTGCTTTAGTTATTTCGCATCATTGATAATGAAATGTTGAATCGTGCATTTGGGGAAAGGACTCAAAATAACACGGTATCAATAACAAGCCATATTTACTCCACACCCTTTCATATACCGTGTACAAAGGAACCTTTCGAGCAAATTGTAATTACATATAATTTTATCAATTTTGAATTTCGGTCAAAAATGCAAAGGACGGCCTACAGGTAGTTATTAGCGTAATTTTTTAAATTGCAGCGATACTGCGATATTTATCGGAAATCGCTTTTGAACTCACATGCAAAATCGCCCATATATAAATTTGTTCTCAATTTGTTTGAGGTCGGAAAATTGCCCGATTTTAGGAAGGTTAATTTAATTTAACACACGTGATAGAGCAGAGAAATGGTAATTTTATGTCCTATATCAATTGATTTATTTAATGGTTTACATGCATACCATCAGTAATTGTGTTGAGAAGGCACTTAATAAATCATTAACTTTTAAACTGGCTTCTGTGATTACCAAAATGTATTAGATCCTTCTAAATTATAAGGCAGATTCAATTAATTTCAGCAAGCACTTAAATTTTTAATAAACCTGCTTTAAGTATAAAGGGAGGAATCATGACTATGTATGATTTTTATTAAATTACAACCGCGATCAGTAGAATTGGAAACAGCTTGGGCTTAATTATATATTTTTCATGCATAATTGTATATTGAATGAAGGCTTCGTTCAATTTTCGTACTACGCTATCGGCATGGAAAAGCCATCATCAAACTTCCTGGATGACTGAATATTTTGGCGCGTAACACACCAGCGCCACCTTCTCCAAAGTTGGCTAACTAGCTCGTGTTGCTTTCAAACGTTGGCCATCTAGCGCAGAGTTTCGTAACTTTGCAGATCATCACATGCAAGACAGCATGGCTCGTTAAGAGGCGGAGCAAAAAGGAGTTCGGCTTCTAGGTGGGGAGATGTAGGGGAAATTGCCGCAAGAGAGATGGGAGATGGCTCAGCTGATTTGCTTCAGAAGATGGATTATGTGCCTGTGCCAACTGCACCATCGCATTTTTCGTTATTAGTACTTTATATTTTTGGAAGGGGGACTGACTATATTTTGGAATTTTTGTTCAAGCTATGGAGTAAATGGGTGCAGCAATTATACTAGTAATGAGGACTGTGGGTTAAAATAGGATCAATATATACTTTTGAATAACGTGTAATTAGTTCATTTAACAACGTGTTATCTAATACCTTGACGGTTGCGCTAAGAAATACAATCACGATTCGAACAGACATTTTAAGGATATAATGGGTTAATTTCACTCTTTCCACATATAGGCAAATTATGGTGATCCTGTTGCCGAATCAGTAATTAGCCATTTACATATGTGGCTTAATAGATCTACTTTCGATAATCATATCTCCATAAGTGCGGCTTCAACAATGTACGATTATGTAAATCGTTAGTTTTATTGCACTAATAAAATAAATTAGGACTTTTACAGAATTATATTTTGGAAGAAAAATAAACTGTTTGTTAGAACAATGTGGTCAAACTTAGATTCCATGTTCGGTTCTAGATGTTGCCTTGATGATGAATAAAAAATTGATTCTGCATCTCTGTATTTAGAATGAATAAATAATATCGAATAAAGAGATGGATTAGTAAATGAAGCCGCAAGTCAATATCGAATTGCACTAATAAATAAAGCAATACATTTTTCTCATTCCGACCATGTATAATATATTCGAAAGAAAGACTTAATACGTTGATAGGCTATGCAAATGTAATTTTAAAGTCATCATTTAAGGTTGCCAGAGGGCAGTGCCGTTTTAGCAAGGAAACCAAAGTTGCATTAATGAACTTCTCCAGAGCCGGACAGACATGTTTATGCCCACGCGGACTTGCACGCGCTTCGGACCATATCGCTTATTTATTGGTACCACTGGCCGTACCGAACGTGACCTAGACTATGGAAGAAATCGTTAAATTATTGCGTTTCTTTTCGCGGGTTACCAATTTATGACACGTCAACTCGATGGGGATCCAGCCGAAGTTCATTTGCAGCTCGAGATAAGTTTCGTATGTCGATTTTTTGAATCTGAAAACAAACGAGCCCTGGAAGGTTACCAAATTCAAAATCAGAAGAACCTCATCAAAAGAACATAGGAATAGAGGTGTAGATGATGACAGTCAGCTGCAGGAGAACAACAACATTAATATAAGTACGGTGTTTACAACAATTAACCAGTTTTAAACACTTTTCGAAGTGAAATATTTGCACAGAAGTGGACGCCAAGGTTAGTAGTCTCAATGGATGTAGTATCATGAATGATAATGAACTAACTCACTAGCCCACCGGGTGTTTAATAAACTATTCAAGAAGGTAAATAAATTAGGATGCATTTATTCGATTTCCACATCAAGTGTCCCTAAAATTGTTAGAACTGAATCCTACGACTCTTCAAAAGTTCGTATTTAAGTCCTGAATTAATTATATTATTTAATAATCACAATGTTTGGTGAGGTTACACGTCGTTTCCATCAGTTATGAAGCAACGTTATTTAACCGCTATATTTTCTGAAAGTAGATGGATTAAATCATATAGCTTGGAGCAATGGAATTTCACTTTTGCTAGAAGTTTTACCAACTGTACAAGACGCATATGAAGTTAATGTTGTTAAAATTCCGTGCGAAACTCAAAAGAAAAGCAACAAAGAATAATTGAAAAAGTGCATTTATGTACCCAAAAGTACTTAAACCATGGTCCTTATGAAAAACATAAATGTATTTAATAAAATTGATTGAAGTTTTTTCAATTAATTATCAACACACATTATTAATAATTACCACAATTATCAATAAGGTTTTAAGCATGTAAGCTTTAAAATTGTTAGATCTTATTTTGTACGTGCTTACGTTTTTTATTTAGTTGTCCACTGCATATTTATCTAATTTCGAAAAATTCAGTAGGTGTGAGTGCTTGAATAAATTGAATGACATGAAAAAACCAATATTTTCGACAGAACTTTATTTTATTTCAAAAATGATTTTTAGTCTGATCTGATCGAGTTTGAATTGGCAGAAACTGTTCGTCCACCTTTAAACATCAATTAATAGACGTAAAATTAAATACCTCAAAACCAGCAACTCTTGTTGAAAGAAAGTTAAATGCTGACTAATATTCAGACATGCGCCTCAAAGTTGCAATGGTCTTCGGGCAAACTTCTAGTTTGGGTTAGTTTTCCATTACATAACAAACTAACATTTCTATCAAAAATTGCAGGGACTATCATGCATCCAGGCAGAATTTTGTTTGAAATACTTGTCAGCGATATAGCGAATTTGGGTTTAATTTTTAATATGGGCTCTTCAGAACTTCAATTGTATCGCAATGTGAAATATCTAGTTTTTTTAAGTTAAATAACTAGCGAGTTTTATAGAATCTGTAGCACAGTGGTCAAAACTATTTAAATCTTTCACGCAAATTTTGTTGGATACTGACTTGCTACGTACTACTACTCTTTCCTTAGAGAGAAAAAGTTGCAAGTTTCAACCAAAGTGAATTTTCGTTTTTCAAAACCCGACCAATAACAAGACAGAGTTATGAGCCACAGTGCCCCTACTTTAAACTATTTTTGGTGCTGCGCAATTTTGTTCCAAAGTTTAATGTGGCTTTGTTGAGCAGTTTTGTGATTCTTCCAAATATCTCTGTTTTTATGAGAATTTATCACGTTTACTGGATCAACATTCCTTAGATAGGTTTTTTCAGATCAATGAATCTAGTGTGATTATAATAGAGCTTCGACATTGTTGAATGCAATAATATCAATTGATTGAACAAACTGTGTTCATCAAGCCAAATTGAACCAACCATTTTAACACGTTCGAAATTAATATGATCTTAAATACTTTCGATGGTATTTTCGAAAATAATTTACATTTCCAATATGCAAATGTATGATAATCCAAAATATTGTTTACGATTGTTAACCGTCATTTAACTGTAATAACATTCAATCCGACACTGAGCTTTAGAATATCATTCGATATTTTCACACACCATAAAAGCAAGAAAAACTTCATCGGGGCCTCTTGTCAGCCTAACGATTTTACCGAATTTAATCCCAGTATTCCCATCTTGGATCGTTAATCATCTGTCGTATCGCAGGTAGGTAGGTGTCTTTAAATACTGCATGTTTTCTCCGTTAGTGTCACCGAAATTTCGACCGTATTCAAACTGGATCTTAGGTCGTGATTCGTTTGTTTTTTAATAAGTTATGGTGGCGATGTGGCACCCTCCAAACAGGTGAGGATAAATCAGTTGCACAACCCCCGTTTGGAGCAATATGTCAATGGACGACACCTGGGGTGAAAGATGGTGGGTGGTAGGTAATAAGAACGACGGGAGGCTCGTTTTCCCGTGGTTAGCTTGAAATCATGGAAAGTACCCCGATAATTAACCGTAAAGTAATTTGCGGCTTTGCGGTCGCCTTGGGTTTTTTTTAAGTTTCCTTGGAAATTTACGAGGCCAATAATTGAACAACAATCTTTTGAGTATAATAATAGCGGCGGGGCGAATATAAGCAAAATCATCATTCTTCAGCAACGCCGACCATTTTCATTAATTTAAAAATTAATGAACTGGTTTACCCTGATTCATCAAATCACTTATACGTATTACTCTATCCTTTATCGATGCACCATGATTGTGGCCATCACGATCTCCTACGTCTGACATTTTTTTTAAATTGCCAAAGGTCACTACTGGCTCTAGATTATCTAAAATTATGTTATGAAGATACCTGCATTTCTTGTACATCGTATATAAAATTGGAATTTAACTTGAGTATCAAGACCTGAGGAATTTTTCAAATAAAAATATGAGTAAGTGGCTATTAGACAGATTTATTCACGTGTTTTCCGATATTCTCTCCAGGTTTCACATCGACGCCAAACGAAAATATCGATCATCTAAATAAAGTCTTAATACAAACTGTCTATAGTAAGTTGCCATTTTAGTAAGGCGTTGAACAGTAGGTAGGAAATTAGACTTTAGCCGTCAGAGTTCTTCTGAAGGTAGATTGTGATAGGGGATGTTTCAGCGCAAAAAATTTCAGTGGTCGATTTTTTCAATAAATATCCTCTTGAATGATGGAATTTTGCAAATATTGAACTGCATTTGCTAGTTTATGAGTATTTTAACTGTTTTAAATAATAGTTGCGTAACATTATAGGTTCCACATATGTGAACAAACCCTAAATGTTTCTTTTTTGTTTCAGGTTAGTACTAGACAGTCAAGCTTTTTAAAAGTGTGTAAGTATCATTCATATGCTGCTATTGCCACAATTCAAAGAGCCTTATGAAGGCAAAGAAAATTATGGAAAAATCGAGTTGGATTCATGGTAATAATACCTCGATCATTCTCATTTATTAGGTATGGTGAGTGGGAAAAATTATTTTTTTGTCTTTATAGTCGAAAATTGAAGAGAGCAATATTATCTCTATAGCCTAGCTAGATTCAGCTTGCCAAAATACTCATAGGAACGTAGCTCTGATTTTTGACATCCTGCAGCTGTTATTTGTTTTAAAGTATTTGGCGATGAAATTTCTACAGGGTTAATCCGAAAATATGTGGTTTTTCATGAATAAATCGAGAGACACAAGTCTATGTCCAAAAATGAGACGTTTCTGAGATTCAGGAAATTGCGCTCTGTTTTTTCTTATTAACTAACTTATAGGCTAAATTATTATCGAGTCATTTATACTATGAATCAAATTTGCTTTTACCGAGAACAAAGTATTAGACGGAAAAGTCTTAAATGAGGAAAATTACCTTTTGTATTGCTTTTAGCAGAAATGGTCTAATGCAACGAATCAACTAGTTGCCTCGTGAATACGCCTCTGGAAAATTTGTATTATGTTTCAGTAAAATAATAAATTAAAACATTAAACAGCGGACAAAATGTTACAAATTTCATTATTTCGATTTCGCTTAAATTTTGGACAAAGATTTATAAAGATCATGATTGTTTTGGTGTCGTCTGCCAACTCTAAATACTTGTGGGTATATTTATGGGACACCACGAATGTCAATTGAAAATTCATTCATGCATTCATTTACCTATAAACATGATTTCTTATATGCGTATATAAACAATGAGAAAAAACAAACAAAAAAAATATTCATTTTCAATTTCCACTGTCCAGTTATGAACAGTGTGCAACGTTTATTGCGTGATTTTTCAAAACTTGAATATTTAGCATTTCTTGGCGACTGTTTAATAGGAAATCATGAGCATTATATTCCAAAAATTGTAATAAGTATATACTTACATTTATCGAAAATGCTGGAAAAAGTGGCCTTTACACATCGGTTTTCATATTTTCGATTTTTTGGCTGGAAATTGCAGTTAGTATTTTGAGTTTGATTTTTAACGCGTCGAACAGAATTCTCTCAGTGACAAACGCAGATTTGTAAAATTTAATAATTTACGTAAAAAATACTTACTCAACTTTATAAAACTTTGGCTCTTCGAAACTCAGACATGACATCTTGTGTAGGCTTTTTGTCGCTTGAAAACTAGTGATAGAAATTGTGAGAAATAGTGAAAATATAGAGTTCCTAAATTTGGAAAGTCGACTTCAGATACAACATTGCAACATCCTAAGATAAGATAGCGCACCCGATACGGCGCGTTTGGTATTTTTGTTGAAATACGACTTCTTATAACAACCTCTTATAACAATCGAACAAATTTTGGAACTGTATGCATGCTCAATCAGGGTTGCGACTAATGTTGTCTCATTATCAGAGGTCTTGATAATAAAATATCTTGTATTAACAAAATTTTCATGGGAATTAGACGAATAATGTACAATTGAATAAATTCAACACATCGTTCAATCGCCTGTTGAAAGACACTAGCCGTAAATCGATTTGCATCCTGATTTTAGCAAATTGCAACTTTTTCATTAAAATGTCATCAAAACTGCTGATAGTATCTACCTTTATAATGACCGTTTCAAATTATAGTTTTATAAACCAGTTGCTGGGAATAAATGCAATCTATTGGCGAGGTGAGTTTTTCCAAGTACCTGCATGGTCGTTCTCTATACGTGGCAAAATTTCTCGTCCTTTTTTTCCCGGTAAACCTAAAAATAGTCAATACCATTAGCTCGTGCTAATGATCGAGGTGTTGCATCGGGACTGATTTCTCCTTGTGCTTCGGATAAACCTATTCTCACGGGTGGCCACTAATTAAGATTCAGCCTGATTACAATAGAACCAACGCTAACGGTAAGGCACGCGGATTGTACCCCGACCACAACCAACTATCTGTACCTAGAAATACGAAAAAGGCTACATGGCCGCCATGCGATAGTCATTGTTATGAGCGATGGCCCTTCAGTTGAAATCTGAACCATTTCAGATATGTTCGTCCTGTGAGGTCGCGTCCATCTTTGAATCTATATGTGTTTTAATTGTTCATATTAATGGACTACATTCCCTACCCGGATTTTTGCTATCTATATATGGTCGGGCTGTTTTAGTCTGCTAATTAGCGGTTTTTGTCGAGGTTCTCAGCTTCGTTCTCTCTGTGGCAATGGCAATTAACGTGGATTATGCGGCTTTTCACTCATAAGGACTTTATTTTGTCGTGGCTATGGCTTCTCTATTTGGGTCTGTCCTTTTCTAGAAAAAAAATGGAATTATTACACTCAGATTAGTAACATCCAGTACATCACCTTGTAAAAATACTTGACTATTTGTAAGTGAGTCATTAAAATACGCAATTTCACGTGTTACTACTGCAATAAACCAGCTTGAAATCACGTAGGAACAATTACTCATTTCGATACTCTCCGTATTCCAGAAAACTTGTTTTTCGTTAAGTTGATCAACAGCTTCACTTTTTGACTCTTTTTGGCTCACCACGAATGCAATCGCTTAGCTGGCAATCAGTTGAGCGCAACTCTGTTTAGTATTATACGCTTCCTCTTTAATACCTCCATATTTATGACAAAATGAATCTTATTTTCCTTCGCTCCAAATTGCCCACTATTAACTTCGGCATCTTTTCCACTTCAATTTTTCTCCAAATTCAATTATTTTTGAAAATTTATCAGCGGCAATTTCAGTTTAAATTCAGTTATTACCCATTACTCAAGAATTTAACAGATTGAATAATTATTTTTATTCGTCAGGCGATGGGCGGATATCAGTTCCTAGATGGTTTAATTAATCGGTTTTGTGTACCCAATAATTATTTCAAGAATGTGCCACACACTTGCATGTTTCGTAAATAATTTGCATTTGTGTTGATTTCATTACATTTTCGAACTTTTCGAGTTAGTTCACATAAAAGTATTCACGGGATACATGTTGATAAAAATGTGATTCAAATTGTAAATAACCCTTTGTTATAACGTGTGCTGGAAATGAAATCGATTGGTTTTTAATTCCGTATTCACTTTTATGTATTTTTATTGATAAATTCGTGATTGTGGAGAGATCCACTTATTTGATTGAATAATGATGATGTTTCCTACACGTTTTGGATCGAATTGTTGTTTGTCGCTCTTTTGTGCAAATACAAAATGTAGTTTAATATCGTTAAAATAATTAACTCACAAGAACTCACCTTTGTGAGTGACCTCTTCAGATCTCATATTCAGAATAATTACCAGTTATAAAAATTGATCAGTTTATAAACTGGTGAATACGAAGTGTTAAGGTTATTTCCACATCAGATCTAGGCCACAAATCATGAGATTGAGACGGGGTGTTTTTGCGCCGGATTCAAACCAGGAAATTTCATTTCAAATCTTGTCCAAATCAAACAATAAGGGAAACTTGAACAAATCGGAACCCAGAGCGGGATGTATGTAGCAGCTCACACAAAACGATAAAAAAAACGTGCAAGTAGCCCATTATTAAAAGTTGCTTTACATTGGTGGTAGTTCGGAAGCCAATTTTAACATGAGTGCAAACATCAGTAAATCCCATAATACCACTTTCTGTCGAAATATATCGCTCCATACAATGACGATAAACATACTTA
Organism: Dendroctonus ponderosae; assembly: GCF_020466585.1. Classification (NCBI taxonomy): domain Eukaryota; kingdom Metazoa; phylum Arthropoda; class Insecta; order Coleoptera; family Curculionidae; genus Dendroctonus; species Dendroctonus ponderosae. The sequence goes on from NW_026017110.1 coordinate 21,688,187, forward strand.
TGTTCCATATTCAACAACTGCCATTTATCATGGCCTATTGTACGCAATCCAAGAAAATCTCATTCCAACAACCAGAAATACGAGAAAATTCCCTGCTCTTTTATACGCGAGCCAAGAACAACAATAACTTAGTCTCGCAGCTAATGAAATATGAAGTTATAACTTACACAAAGTAACTTCTCGGCTCTCCCTCCATGCAGGACCAAAAACTTTGCACTGTAAAAGAGAAAAAGTTAAATCGATAAATATCCTCTGCGCACAATAACTCCAACTTTGGAAGTTTCAAAAGAGCTAGTAAATTTCGGAGAGCTCACTAAAATTCATATAAGCTAATTTAGTGCGGGTTTAAATTTCAAATTAGTGTCAAGGAGACCCTAAAGTGCCACTAACTTCTAATTTTGCATTTCAAGTTTTCTTACTTTACCACTTGTGGGCTCGAAGAGATATGCGAAGTTTCCGCTCCTCTGGGAGGGTCAGACTTGCAATTAGAACGCCATACGTTCTGGCTTTGCGATTTATGAACGCAAACCATTTTGAGATCTGACTATATTTACCCTGAGTATGTTATTTGCAAATAAAGGACCGCGTTGTTATTTAGTTAATCGCAAACAATCGCTTTACAAGAACAGGTTCAATGTTGTAACAACTCCCAAATTGCCTTAATTCTCTCATTGAAAATATATAGTTGCGTGTATAGAGCTTTGGTTTAATAGATTTTTTAGTTTCCTAATTCCGTTCTGGATTTTTAACTGTTTTTCTGTTGCCAAATTCTGCCATTTTCGGAATAATTTAACAAAGTGTGGATACCTACTCCTGTTTGATCGGTATACCAATTAATGTTGTAAGCCTGAAGGCGATTGGACGCTAGTCCATTCCAGCCCATTTTGTATCTCTCATTTTATTACACTGCTTTTTTCTGGTTTCCTTTATAATATTGTTTAAATTATCAAAGTTTTTGATTTTTTCTCGAAAGTACAGATATTTAATTGTTCATGGGCTTAACACTTGCGTCACTATTTATTGGCAATTTTTCCTCACCATGACCAACACAATTTTCTGACTATATTACATATTTTCGCCAAATATTAGTCAAGTATTTCACAACAGCACAGTTTGTTAAATTTATTATACCCGGATACAGTTTTCCGATATCAGCATCGCAATTTTCGAGTTGATGTTTCATTTCTTATCTCCTCTGCTTACGTTGTTGTCTTTGTGTTGCGGACGTGGGAATAACTCTCCGGTAGCCGAGGAATCCCGGTTAATTAAGGGGCATTTTCAATTATCGAGCACATCGTTACTGCATTTATCAATACATTACCGGCTTTTTTGCCCACCATTGCTGCGCCGAGAGCGTAATTTTCTGATTTCTGCAAAGATAAAAGTTTTGCTCCTAATTACCTCTCCGCCAAAAGAAATTTTTCCTATAAATTTTCTTTTGCGCAATTACAGGTACTTGTCGAGCAGTTAGGTTTTGCGAACTAATCTCAGTTGATAGTTACAATGAAATATCGTGATGATATTGCGATACTTTCACGCTGACCACAGAAATTTGTCTCAACAAGTAATCCACTCTTGGATCCGTACTGAAGCATTTAATTCATTTTCTAAAAACGATGCAAGACACACATTGCGTTATCAACGTTAAATTGACTGGTTGGCTCTTAATGTATAAATAAATATTTCTACCTACCTCATTTATAAAAAAAAACTATGGATTTCATTTTTAGTTATATTAAATTTCACAAATTACCATGCCTATTTAGCGTTGTCTTTGCGAATACAATGGGTTGATTGATGAAATCTTCTTGATTTTTTCAATCGCAATCAATCTTCTTCTTTCACTTCATGTTTTCAATCGCAATCCACATTGATTATTTGCTTATATCAATTTTATTTTTCAATCAAACATATTTTTTTGTTTGAAAATATGTAATATATCATTTTTGTTGGTTGGTTTTTATACTCTTCCGTTTCATTACAAGACGAAGGAAATGAACAGATTTTACATTTTATATAAAAAATACGTGAAAGCTCTCGTACTTTATCTGTCTGAAATTTACCGAAAGTAGCCAATTTTTGCAAAAATGACCGACTGTTAGGAGATCATCTAATTAGTATGCACTTATACACATTCGCATTTAACTATAGATTCTACCATCTATCAATGGTTTCACAAATTGGTATCTTCAATCTTCTCATTGATGCTTGATCCAATTACAATACAAAAATTATGGCATCTGAATTATTTATAACACTTGAAATAAACATTCCATCTGAGCTAACCAGTGGCAAATACTCGCGGTACAAAAACCTGGACAAAGAGAGATAATGCCTCGGCCTGGTTGGCAAAAATTACAAGAAACGCAGCGCAGAATGGTATTCTCGTCGCATGCAAGGGTAACAAAAACCAGCACAAGAGAAGGATTTCTCGATCGAAAAATCAAAATAAAAGAGATGAATGATGGCGTTATACTTGCTGAACCTGTATTTCATGATGCGGACTTCATTTGGGGTCGTCACACGAGCTCTCTTCTTTTTGGCCTGTCTTCGGAGACAGTTTTAATTGGTCCCATTATTTATACATTTTTGAATCTTATTTATGCTGCCCTGACCTTCAGGTAAGTCATGGCAGTTTAATCTGTAACCATTCACCGCCATTTTCATGCAGGGTTAGTCTATTTTTGCGTTTTTATCGTTCTTAGATTATATATTATATGAAATTTTATCATTTTGATTCTCATTCTAACGGCGACAGCAAAGTTTGCGGAACATATAGATTTAATATAATATATACAACAATCCGTGAGAAGAATGCGACTGCAACCAAGACCGCTCTGAACTAATCCACTAGTTAAAGAAAAATAAGTTGCTATAACTCACTATCAAATGTATCAGTCTGCATGAAAATCGCTCTAAAAAAGGCAAAATAAATAAATTTATGTTGGCGACGGTTAGCAAATTCAATGTTGAGTATACGGCTTTATTAATGTAGATTTATGGCTCACTGTCATTTTGTTAATCAAATAGAAAACCTGCTGTTGTAGACCAAGTATGTATTAACCAGGACTGGACTTGAAGAACTGAATAGCTTCAAAATTTCCGCTTTTTAAAATAAAAAAAAAATTATCCAACTAATAGCTATTAAGTGTCAACAGTTTTTGCTCGAAATGCTAACTCTCATCTACTTTAAGTCATTTTAAATATAACCTAAATACATTTGTGCCAATCCCCCACCGGAAATAAACCATTCCCATCCTGTTGCGAGTCATGAATACAATGCATTTTCCAAAGGCTTCGCATTGGTTTATTAAATATTCCTCATTTAAGTGCGCTGGTTTTATAGACGACCCGCAATTCCCCGTTTATGCAGCTTTTCCTTTGGTTGACTTTTTCTTTTTCCTGCTTCGGGTATCTGCACACCATTTAATACCATGGTTGGTATAGAGCCGACCGTATGGGCGTGGTCAACACTGGATAAATTCAATTAGACCATCGGAATATGAGTTATAACCGATTGGGTAAAATATGACCTGGTGCTGGTTGTTTATTGCCGTAAGTTAGATGCAGTTTAATCCGATATGAAATTATTACTTTCCGTAAAGGTGAAGTGCGTGATTGATTTAAGATTCCTATAATATGATCCTTGGTAACCGACCATACATTTTGAAAGCTCAGATTTATTGCACGCTTTGTCAGCGGGTTTCTCTGAACAACTGGAAACTTTTACATTTGTGAAATGCATATTTCGCTTTTGAATGTTCAAGTGTTGGTTGCAAAGCCAAAAAAAAAATCAATCTTGCTCATCCTGTATTTTGGTTTTTAATTTTTCGGGGCAAATCTTTAACTAAAATATTGCTATTGTATTAAGTCGAATTTATTCATGAAAAGATTAACGAATGCGCTCGTTGGAGGTTTGATTTCAGATCGGATTTGCCCGTTAAAGCAAACGCCAAACCGAGCGCCAAAATTGAACAGTCCTGTTCGGAAATTGCCAGGACTTCTGATAATTTAAGAGCATACATGCTCTATGGCTTCAGGCAGGCACAAACCAAACAGCCTGATCTAGAGCTCTTCGGGGATTTAAATTGGCCAACTAAGCCACGCAAAATATCGCGATGGGTCCCAATCTAACAGCGCTCCGTTTGCATTTTTAAGTCATTAATTGGATTCTACTTTTTCGAATCTAGAAATCGCATACACTCTTACGGGATTAGGGTATTTTTAAGTGGGAAATATTTTAAGCGGAACATTTGGTTATTCATTTGGATAGCCCGAATGAGTACACTTCTATTGCGATCTTTCAGAGGAATTTTATTCGCTTGTATAACTTGGTATACGCTATTGTGAGCGCAGAATGTTGGCTATCGAAACTAGGGTTAATAATAACATGCATTTTTATTTAATAAATTTAATTTTGCGAGTGAGCGAATCAGTAGGTCTGTCTTTCAGAATTCAATTTTCGGTTTAATTTCGCCCCTCATTAAGAACATTTTAAGTGTCTCACAAAGGAAAAATTGCTTTGTGTATCTAGACTCTAGATACACAAAAGCTTTCTAAGTTCTAGAGTGAACCCACTGTGATTTCACCACTACTAGCCCAGATTAAAACTGAATAAATAACATTACACATTTTAACTTTCCTAAGTAGGGTTCCTAGTTAAGCTTAAGAAGAACAGGCAAAGGAAACTATAAAGTCCTTTTTCTGTACCAAAGGTAATCTTTTTCTGTAAGGAGGAATTTGGTATATTTACTGTTCTCACTTTTGCAAAAACTGTGTGCCTACAAAATTATGTTAAAATTAGCCGAATAATGTCGTAAAACATATGAAAATCTACAACATTTAAATATGAAAATCTAGTATTTATTTTACAGAAATATTAAATCTCAAAGTTCTAAATGCAGATAGTATAAATAAAAATGTTTCTTCACCATGCGGTTAAACCTGAGCTTATGCTCAAAAATATTCAAACGCTTAGGTCAAATTAAAATATAATAAGACTGAAAACCATCAATGTTAAAGCCCGTAATAATAGAGCGAGATGTGTTTTAAAATAGCTCGTGGCGATAACATGCAAACCTTAATTTGCATAATTAATTAAAGTTCATGTATGTCAGATTTATATATTTGTGCATGAAATAAATTAAAGTACACCATATAATTGAATGAAAATAGGTTGAATTACGAGTGAAACATTTCCTTTATTACATTAGATTTTATAATAGTAGCGTTAATGGGTAAAAAGTGTGAGTTTGAATGATAAAATAATGTATCGCAAAGTATGTAAGTACTTCATGTAGTATCCAAATAGTTTTTTCCCATAATGACTTGCATTTTTGACCGATCAATTGAACAAAAATCGACGTTTTTTGACTATCAGAAAAATAACTCAGAAGGCAATTTCCGGAAGGCACCGAAGCAAGATTGTCGGGCCTCTTCCTGGATCAGCCTTTATCTGAAGCCAAAACCCTCTACTTCCCACTACGCAGAGGAATTGCTTTGATTAAATAAACTCGTTGAATTCAATCCATCCAATTTTCTTGGCGTCTTATCTCTTTCCCCGAATTTCCAAAGGCCCTCCTATATTATGTTAGACAATCAGCAATCACATATAAGTTTAATGTACAGTGGAAAGACCTTTGGCTTTTGGATCTACTTAAATACCTTGAATTAACCCGAGGATTTATTGAAGCTACCCTCGGTTAAATAGCTCGGGATGGTAAGAAGATTGAACTATAAACAGTACACAGGCGAAATTTCAATTGATCAAGAGAAAGTCGAAGTATTTGGTTCCAATTAGAAGCAACGTCGCTACCAGTCAAGGTTTTCGATTGCAGTCTAACAATTCAGGCGTTTGCATTAAATATTTATTGAATATGAAAATTATTTATTTATAAACGGCTAATGGAGAGTGTAACAATTGAAAAATATAATAAAGGCAGAGATCAAATCTCTCAAAATCGTTGTCGAGTCTTGAAAAAAGTAAAAAACAAGCCTTTGTGTAGAAAATTAGGATCTGGATGATCATTTCCAAAAACGGAGAGATGAATCCCAAATGAACATCAACGGTGTGAGCCAAGGCACATCCGAAATTCAATGAAAGTGTTGATGGAGCAATATTATTTTTATTTTTAGTTTCGGACAACAGTATAGTCCCGAAAAGATGCCAGGTTCCTCAGAAGTAACACTCTATCGGATGTATTTTTTCTTCTTTTCTATTCGTAACAAGTCTCTAAACTGCTTCGTTTTACAATTTAATGTGAGTGTTTAATTGTTATTAGGTTTTTTGTTCTTATTTAACAAGACACTCTTAATCAACGTTTACAACCACGTTAAAGTGTTTAATAGTCTTTTAAAAAACAATGCTTTTTGTTAATATTTGAGCTTGTTTCCTGGCAGCAAAATTGCGCCATTTGATACTTTTCCAATATACGATGTAAATATATGTAGACATTTTTTTTCTATCGCAACCGTATGTTTAAAAAATATATTTCCTTCCGACCCACTTTGCTGTGCTTGCAGCTTGCAAACAAACTGATTTGAAAGCGGTTTTCAAGTATTTCACCTTAATATCAATATCAATTTTGATCAATCAGGTTCATTGATGAGGATAGTGATAAAATCCTATCCCATTCTTTTATTGATATAAACCCATTTGAACTTTCGATTTTCTCGATATAAATATCGTTCCCGAATTCAAATGCCAACGAAACTTTCGGTGAAACCCTAATAAATGAGTGCTGACTCTGCAGAAATATGTTTTGTTTGGCCGGAAATTTATTGGTATTTTTATTTATCTTCTAGATTTGTCTTTTTTGTAAATGGGAAATTCCATCTATTGGTCAATAGTATGTAATGGAATCATCCGGGCGATTTGGTTGCTTTAGATAAGTTAGATGAAGGGAAAACCATTTTTAGGAACCAATTTGGGAAATGGGTTGTTTTTCTTCAGATCGCTATGCTTTTTCCATCAGCGCCTGCGAGGCAATCTGTTCTTACAACCACATCGTATTTCATATTAAATAAACACAATGTTCATTGCCCATAATTTAGCAGGGTGGTGGTGATATAGTTGCAGGCAGGCTAGAGTTATATCTGTGGCCGTGTGTTTCTCATTTCGCAGCTACAACTGCGCTTATTACGCCTGGAGTAACGTGATTATGAATATGGGGAACAACGATGTAGTGGATGCTGTTTCCCAAAATTTACGGTGCCTAGCTGCTGGTACAATTGAAATATTAGAGTGTTTCAACTTGTCTGCAATATTATAGTTTTGTTCGTAATTTGCTTCATTTTTCGCGATTCTGTTCTGCTCATCATGTTCAGCCGTAAAAGCTCGGTTTCCCATTCCGATTTTCCATTGTTCATTTATTTTATGACTTAATTGAACAAATGGCTGTTGCTCCTGGTATAGTTCGTCTTCTGAACACTGTGGGCACCCCTATACGTTCCAGTCCCATTTCCTGCTGGTAAAAAACACAGCGCTTCAGAAAATGTAAATATTCTTTATTTTCGAATGGTTACATAGAGCTTCTTTATATATGCCTAGTCAGTAATTGCTAGAAGAATGCTGCCTATACAAACAGCCTGCTTGTGAATTTGCCCCTATGCTGGTACTGTCCAGTAGCAAATTAAACGCAGAGGGGCTTTGATACAAGCAGACAACCAACCAAATAAAGACATTACTCATAGAAATTTTACTTTCGTACCTGATGAATAATCGAACTTACCTCGAAAATCATCGGTTTGTCATATATAATTAGCTAATAAGTTACAGTGTTCGAATCATATGTTTTTATGAGATAATACTTAATATTAATTAATATATTATGCCACATGTGCAAATAATCTTAACAAATGTTCTTTTCGCAGGTATGTACTCGAATTAACTCCGCCTCGTTGAAAGGCAAATTCTTGGGGTAAGTTTATTTATTCTTCACTAACTATATTATGGGAAACAAATATTAATTAATTCTTTAAATTACTTGAACATCGCAAACAAATATAATTTGAATATTTCATCCGGTATCTGGATAATTTCAATAATATATTTTATTTTAATACACTTTGGAAATATCATTGCTAGATGTACCTACAAAAATTATGACAATGTATAATTTAGTACACACTGGATAAAGCGACTTCTCTAGGTATTCCATAATGTCTTAAAAACTACGCAGTTTATTTCTATTATACACAGTTTTTTTCTACAAGATCTTAAGTTAGATTTTTATATTAGAAACAGTTTTTTCTAATAACTTCAATTAACAAACTCATTATGCCCTAATGGCTTTTATTTAGCATTAAAAAACTCGGGCATAACCAATAATCAGGTTAGTAAATTAATTAATAACATTATATTTCGGTATTCTTAAAAATGATGGTCCATGTTTACTTACAATAGAGTGCCACTCATTTTTACTTGTCTGCAATAAATCCAGAAGAGCATTTTTATCTTTTCAGTACTACCTTAAGTAGCTTGCCACTTTTGTGGTTCAGAAATACCTGCTTTACTGAGCGAGAGCAATAACAGCAACTTGTTATAAAATATTATAATATTTATTTTTTGGCTTTGAGCGGTCGTTTGAAGCTATAATTTTGTTAAGAAGTCTATAAACACTTGCACTTTATAGGATCATTGAATGGTGTGCAGATTTCAACTTGCAATTTTTTTAAAATGTTTAAGGTGTTTTATTGGAAATCAATTTTGGCATAAAAAAGTTATCTGCTTGATAAATGTTAAAAGGCCCGATTATACGCACTTGACAAATAAATTAAAATTAATAATAGAAAAAATTGATAATACTAGGTAGCAAACTATTTGTTTTCCAAGTCATAAATATTTTAAAGGGGGTTTTGATTGTATTAGCTATGAGTTGTATCTTCGATACTTTTTTAAAGTGCCGTATTCTGAATGTGGCATTTACACACAAGTTAAACCTGGCAGCTGACAAAATCGTTCAAAACCAAGCCGCAGGTGATACTGTTAAAAATCTGCACTTTTCGAAAAAAAATCGGTTAAAAAAATATAACAAGAAAGGTCATCTTTATTGGCTAAAAGGCTTATATATTTATAAAAGCTCAAGGTAACCATAACGATACATTTGCATATTGCCTGTTTTGTATTGTAGCGGGATAGCAAATAGCGACTGAAGCCAAAAGCTCGCTTGCATAGAATGGTGCAGAAAATCTAGGCAAAGCTTCTTCTTAAATCGCAGTTTCGCGTTATTTAGATCACCATTTTGGAGCTTTATGCTCCCTTACAAATTACAAAAGTGGTTTCATCACGTTGAAACGCGGCTAACTGCTAATCTACGCCGCGAGGGGGCTATTTAACTGCTTTAGCACTTTTATTAGCTTTGCGCCGTTTGTTTTAGGGATCATTTTTTGGGAATTTTTCATTCTCTTTATGTGTGGTGACCAGATGGGTTTTTTATTCTTTGATAGGTTAAAAATTGATAAATTTCGTGTGTTTCGTAAACGTGAGCACTCAAATGGCGTTTTTCATTTCAAAATTATTTTCGTAACATTTATCAACCCTAAACCATTTTGTCGTCTGAATAGAATAAAGACATTGCAACATCTCAACTTGGAATTGGTTTGTGGAAGTTGTTTGTTGAATTTCACGCTGTTGTCGGATTGGGACAGATTCTAAGATGGATCCTTTCTGCGTCGTGCTTTTTCCACAAAAAAATCTTCGGACTTTGACAATCATGTCTTTTTGATTTTGTGCTACCTAAATGATGATACATAAGATTAAGCGAAATCATAAATTATAAGTCAGGCGAATGGAGTATAGAAATTGATGTTAATTTTAGCAAACTGCACATGCATACAAAAAACTATCAGCACAATAATTTTCCAATCACAGTTTGTGTTGTTGTATGGGGAATTTCCTATCACAGTAAATTGCGTAAAATTGACAACGCTGCACTTAATAATGCGTGTTTTAAATCCTTCTGCTTGAAAGTAAAACCCAGACAGACGCGCTGAATAATTTACACAGGGTGATTTATTTCCTATGCATCGCCGTGCTCAACAATGCCGACTAAAAATGTTGCTAAAATCTGGTCGGGGCAAAAAATCGTATTCTTTTCATGCATTGCGAAGTTATGCTGTGCAGAAGAAGATGTCTTTTTTAATTGTCCTTAACCGTCGTGCAAAATCAGAAGCTTGCTGCACACGGTCTGAAATGGCCAATTTTTTTCTTAGTCTTATTAAATATAATAATCCTCCAGTTAATATTAGTTTTTGAACTTTACAATATTTTTTTACAATTTAAGTTAACGCATGTTCAATAAATATATGAAATTGTATGTTGGTTACATTTTTATACGATGCACTTTTTAACATGGATCAGCATAAAAAAAATTGCATGAATACTAAAACATTTAAAATAGCATTCTGGAAAAGAAAGACTCTTGTAATAAACCTCATGGCCAGCAAGCAACTTTGTTAATTTGGCGGAATTGTCCCCGGCAATTTACCGGGTCCAAAATCCCATTTAATTCTAAATTGTCTCGAAAATACGTTTTTGGGTTATTATTTGTCGGTCCGGCGTAAGCACCCTTTTCGTCATTTGATTAAACGAGGGATCTGAACCATACAAGAGCTAATTTAGAGTTAATTTGTTGTTTCTGGTTCTTTTGTAATATGCGCTTGTACGCTGGTTGGTTGGATGCGTGAAACAGGACGATGGTGAAATTGTATCACTTCTATGGATAAAAATATTAAATATTGCGTATATGAGGAGAGCAAAACACGATGCAATTTGTCGGTTTTTATTTCTGGTTTGGAAATTGCCAGTGTTGAAGTACTTAAACATCGTTCCCAGCGTTTAGCTACGGATCCTCCGCAAGTCAATTGGGTCCAAGCTGAACAATATTTTTACATGGTCAAGCCAATTTCCCACAGCGGATAACCCAGAGTACTAACTTATCGGATCCTCTATCGGATTAGTGGATCTAATTACACGACGAACATATATAAAGGCAACGAAATCAAGAAATACTTCTCAGCCCGATACCGATCACTTTGTTGCTGGCAAAGCGCGTGTGTGCTCTTGTTTTTGGTATTACTAATTGGGGTTTGATATAGCAGCAAGATCCAATTAATATTATTTTTCTGGCATCTTTTTATTAAAAGAACGATTCCAGTCATTATTATATTATCAAATTCCTGATCTAGTTCTTTTACCTTTTCGACAACATATGTATCTATCAATTATTAATAGCAACGATTTCTTTTTAAGTAGTGTACTCCTGAAAAGGAACCGATTTATTTCAAGAAACAGAACAACAATCAAATTGAATGTTCAAAAATGTGTACTTTGTCCGGCTTGACAATTTTCAACGCGGTTAATAAACTTTCTTCCGCGTTTTCAACTATTGAGTATTTTTTGGCACGCAACTTTTTGGGGATCTTCCCTTTCAACCCCTACAGATTTTTTGGGCTGTCAACAAATACTGCCGATATGAGATAATCCCACACAAAGGAATCTATCGGTGCTAGGTCCGGAGATCTAGGAGGTAATTCAATAGGTTCTCCCGTTTCTATCCACCGATTGGAATTATTGCGCATAGTGTGCAGGAGCACCATTTTGCTGGAAAATCAGTTGTTTGTCAGGAGCGACTGGCTGGAATGGAGTTGGAAATTAAGACACCAATGCTGGAATTTAATTCTGGTTGGACAGAATCTAGATTAATTTTCCGGGGGTACTAGTTGTGAACTTCGATCATACGATGCGGATTTTCTGTTGCCCAATATCGACAATTTTGTCGGTTCACATAACCATTCAAACAGAACATCATGTTTTTTACTAATTTATTGTCTAGATTGCACATATGTTTCGGTTTAATAATACTTTTTCTTGGCTTTATGACAATTGCACATACGAAGGGGCGCATCAATTCTTGTCCCATTCCTTGGATCCGAGCAAACGCATCATTTCATGGGGAGTGTTTATATCCCGAAGCCAACTAATGAACTTCCTTCGTTCAGATAGCAATTTAAGACGTTGTATGTGTCATTGTCTCATTTCGATAGACGATCGCCCGGGGAATTCCCGATCTCGCGCTCAAGTTCCTTCGTATATAATACTGGGACTGCTCTGTCTGGCACGTCCCATTCCAGGACTTATTGCTCCCCGAGTCTCGTACATAATTTCTGCGAAGCTGCGAGGCTCAGCCACCCCCCCAGGCTACTATCCTTTTTTTACCCTGGAGTAGGCAGGAAGGACATTTTTTCAAGGGGGGTGAACACTTGGACGCAATTAAGCTGCCAATTCGATGTGTAAATAAAGAAAATATTATGGCCGTAATCAGTGCCCGATAGAACGAGGTTGATTCCTCAGGGGATGAATCCTAGGTTTAGGGAAGCTCCAATGTGGCTTTGAATTGTTATGGACCGTAGTTTTTTCGGTCGTTTTACTTGGTTTACTTGACAGTATATGGGATAGGTAAAGGAGAATTTCTTGTATATCAATTTCGGTTAACTGGGAAAAATTAGTCTATGTACTACTATTCTTTGGTTGTCAGCAATGAGGTGCCTTTCAATGCGAGAGAAACTAAGGTCGATTGAAAACCACGTTTCAGAAAAATTTCTGTTAAAACAGGAGATTTTTTCCCACACTGTCACCAATTTTTCTTTCCACTAATCTTTTTTTATTTAATAGTTTGTCTTGGCATAAATCAAGTCTGACGAGTTAAGGTTTAGTGTCAGTGATTCCAATCAAAACTTTAAGTACAGCTCGGAATGTTTTTTTTAAGTTTCATCTTGTTTTGTATCATTTTCATTTGTGTAATGCCTCATTTTTATTCATCTCATTATTTTTTCTTGAACAGTCAAAATTTCGAATCATTTCTGGCTTTAGCTTTTTTTTGAATTATTAATAAATTATACCCAAATGGTGAATAATCTAGACAATAATAGCCTTTGAACTTTTCATTATAATGAAAAATTGGGATCCATATTTTATTGAGTCCAAAAACGACGATCAACAACAAACATTTCTGATGTAATTTGCCGGAATTCTTGAAAAAGGCCCTATAAAACAGAGGTTCCTACCTTTGTCATAAATATACGAAACAATTGTCTCGGTATCCGTTTAAAAACATGCATCTCAAGAATGTTCCAATATTTGTGAATTTATCGTTGCGTGACTGGTTCGTTGCCGTTTGTCGGTTTAAACTGCCTGAATATGTATTATTTCGTATTTTACAGAGACTTTTGGAATTTTAAGTCCGTTGTTAATTCCACAATGGCAGCTCTAAGATGTATTGCCTGCTCTAACTCCTTTTAGCAAGTCCCCTGTCACTTGTCGGACCGGACGATTCAGCAAACTGATAGGCCCTATCTCTGACACAAGATAAAACGTTTTCTTTTGGTTGCATTTTCATAAATTATTCATTTGTACGTTTTGTCGTAGACACTGCTGGAGTTATGCTCGCTGCCTGGACGTGCTAATTTTATTAAAATAATAAGTTATAATAGTCATAACATTATTACACTGGAATCTTAAACTACTCATTAATATTCTTACTTAATTGCTTGCGTAATTATGTTTTTCAATAAGTAGATAATATCAGCTCGCTTTTTAGCATAAATGATTCCATCAGGAATTCGAATGAAGTAGGTAACAAATAATTGAAGCACAGTTTGCCACTGCCAAATTAGTGCTCTAATATGTACTTTTGTAGAACTGTTAATGAAAATATTTGTAACAATATCGATATCGAATTTAAATTAACAAAAAAGAAATGCAGATAATGTAAGTAAATATTCTTGTAACACAATCGCAAGTAGGTACTGATTTCCCAATATCAAAATCATAATTTACTTATTCTGCTTACCCCCGATTTGCGATTCGAATTTAGTACTCTTCCAGTGCCCTTAAACGTTCTCAAATATAAAAAAAACGATGCAAAACTGGCAGAAACTGAGATTTGGCGAAAAAACCGAAAGAAATTTATTTTGGACCCCCGCCAAAAACGATAGTAAGCGAAAAAGAAATCTGTTGGGTTGTTTCAAAAGTCATCAGGTCCCGGGTTTGCATATTGCCAGTTTCCTGATATGCGAAATCCGGCAATTTCTCCTTCGCTGATGGCAACACTATTTTATCCCAAAATCTGAATTGAATCGCTCCTCCTTGAAAGTTTCAGACGGCAGCTTAGGAAGCTTCAGATTGAGTTTTGATCGCAACTGATCATCGAATAATCCTTACCATTTGATGTTCTTAATGAGAATATATGCAATAGCCGCTTTTGATATATAGAATTCTCAAGAAAAACATTTGTTGAACGCAAAATCGTAATTTCTGGAAAGATCAAGGAAAAATGAGCTTTTGTGATGGAACGGAACATCCGCCGAACCAACACAAAATAGAAACGTTCAGTTGATTCAAGTTTATTTGACGGGCTAAACCCGGTTGATTCATCGTTGTAATTTAATGGCGGGGCAGATATTTGTAGAAAATAAATATAACGTATTTTGTGGAGAAAAGGCACGTTGCATATACCCGAAAGTAAGAGAGATATAATATGTTATTTAGGAGTACGCACGCGAAACGCGAGGGTGATTTATCAAAGAAGGTCTCGAGGGAAAGATACATCCGGTGGATACAGACAAAACAAAGCCTGGTATATATTATTTTTATTGCGTAGATCTGTTACAAACGATCATAATGTCCGCTGTTCAATTGTTTAAACAATGCTGAAGAACGATTTCGTACGACTGATACCTATATCAGTTTAATAAAATATAATCCTGTTAAATTACATGTAGGCGTTCAAACCTTTCGGAGGTTTGACATATAATACATTTAATAAATAAATAATTAAAACTTTAAACTGAGTTTCACTTGAAAGCCGATCGTTTTACTTAAAGCTCATGATATTATTTTTGTAAATCTAATACACGTTTTGTTATAATATATACTAAATATGCTATTCTGGTTTTTCCCGAGGATTTCCCATATGCAGATTATGCGAATTTACCTGTTAAATCATCAAAATCCTGGAGGGTGAGAGCAGCTTAGATGCTGAAAAAGGGTTCCAAAGGAACGTCTGTTCTCCGTCCGTGAATTTTTGTTTGGACAAGTTTAAGCAGAAAAAAAATGTCAAACGGTCGTTATTGATTGTTTCAAATTTACCAAACTTTCGTGTACATTTTCTGAGACGGTGAAAATTCCATAGGTTCCCCTTATCCTGTTTTGTGACAATGGCTTTGAAACGTTTATTTATCAGTTCTAAGTGAGGATGTGCACTCTGAAATAATTTTATACAGGATGATATTCGAAAGTATTCAGATGGACACAGTTTTGTAGTTAAAATCAACTTTGCAACATTACAGTACCTGAATAGGGTACCTATTCAAACACCAAAAAAATTTATCAATCGAAAAGTCTTAGATGTTTAAATATAATTTAATGAGTTCGGAATAATCGATAGACAATTCCATAGTAAATCTAGTAGAACGAGGTACTAATTTAATATTCAAAGACTTCCTATATTTTGTGCAAATCTTTAATTGTACATGTTCTGTTCACACATGTTTCTAAATGTGTTAATGTACAACGCTATAAACTAGTGAGTGAAATCATAGAAAAGTTTGAATTATCCGATCTCCGTAATAATTAAAACTGTATAAAAATAATAATATATTGAATCAATAAATATAATAATAGTGAACAATGACAAGATGGTTGGTCAACGGAATATAAGTGCGTTTGAATCTGCAGGTCGAATCCTAACGAGTAAAAATTAAATAAAATCGCCAACTTAATATTAGTACAAAAGCATCGCAAACCCTTATCTTTAGTCCTGATTGGAAATTGATTATGATATTTCTCTAATTCTGTATTTGTTTTTGCAGTTGTCCGCGACACAAAAAATGTGCCGCAATTGTTTTACATCACTCTTAAATTTAATTAACCTCATATTAAACATGTATATCTTTATTTTCTTTAAGTCAAATTCCTTACTATTGAAAGCGCACCTTGCGTGAAAAGCTTGCATCTCTTTTTTCATATTTCATTCAAGCCGCATGAAACGCAAAATTCTTCCCTTTAAAAATATCTGGTCCATACCAGTTTTAACGAATGTGAGATATTCTTCAAATGTATTTGACTGATTCGATTAGGGGAAGAATGAGATCGATCTTACAACAAAAATAAAAATTAGTATTTTAAATGAAATAAAGTTTGCACTACTTTGACGTACAAAACGAAATCAATTCAATCAAAACGACCCCCACTTGAATAATAATTTATACCTAACGTAAAGTAATTTTTTTATATGTAAAACTTAAATTTGTTTGTATCCATGCAGGCTGTGTATTAAGGGTATTCTTTTATACGAGACAATTCATCCATTTGTTAGGTTCAAAAAGAGAGCATACAGTAGAATTTAATAATTCGGATTTTCTGGATAAGCCTGGAATATCGGATAGAATGAATTAATTGGTTATTTATCTGACCCATAAACCGCAAAAGTAATTCTCATCGATTCGAAGAAATTGGTAACGGAGCTTCCTTTTAGCCACATCCGAACAACACAAATAAGGCTTTTTGTCAAACGCGGGCGCATCTTTATCAAGGCAATTAAGTTTCCCTGGCAATTTATGATTTCGGCTGGGAGGGAGCGATAAAGCAGCGAAGGGGTGAAGAATTTCGATCTAAAATGGAAATTGGAGTGTCACATCCTTTGTCTTTTCTAGAAACGGCACTTTTTGCGCCCCGAGGTCGCAGATAACTGGAGACGAATGAGGACAGACGACGCGAGCGCTACAAAAATATTGCCTCAACTAGAAGTTTCTTTGTCTTTTCATTTAGCTTTATTTTGGTTTTCGGTTGTCGTGAGATATTCCGCCATGGCAGCAGTAGCGTCGGTTTTCAAGATTAATTTCTTCAGCATCCTGCAATTACTTGCCACGAAATGGGGCCCCGTGTTCACCTTTTATGCCCGTTCATCTTGTTTGCCTACCATACAATCAAAATTCAATATTGCCGGAAATTTATTGTCCTATTAAATCACCAATTCAGCCAGCCAATAAAAGCAATAAACCCTCGAATTGACATAGAGGAAAAGAATACTTATAAACGTGCGCTTTTTTAAAAAGCTCGACTCTATTCGCGATTAACATGCAACGTTGAGACCGTGCTTTCTGCCTACATGCATGCAACATGTCAGATCGGTTCGGTCGTAAATAAGGCTGCCATACACATAAATCAACTAACGAGTTAATCACTTGCAGCAAAGAAAATAATTACAAGGCCAGCGGCCATTTTGCCAGTGCTTCGCTTCTAACACTTTTGTCGGTCAATACACTCCCACAATTATCGTTAGCCACAAAGTTGTATTGTTTATGTCTGTCCCAACTACTTGTCAATTATTTCCAACAGCATCAATGTTGCAAATTAGAATACTGGAGGCTTCACGCTAATTTGAACAGTGTTTGTTGTTACGACGCCAAGCTTCAAGTAAAATAAGCGAGCTTCAGGCTTTAGGTGATCGAAGATTTGCTTTACAACTGGCCTTCAAGGTGCTTCACTCTCGTCAAACTAATTATTTTACTGTTTTATGATGCTTCAGCAACAGATTGCTGCAAGTAGGTACTGTAAGGGATGTTTATTCAATCCTTCAAGAATTTGCCTTTCCTAACAGAAACGACCAGCCTTTCTGTTGGCTATGTGATGTTAAAATAGAGAAGTTTATACAAAGATTAACCCAATGGATTCAATTTTTCCATATTAATAATGGCAATAAACAACAGCACATTCACAGTGCTAAAGAGTAATTAAATAGATTGAGTTTGAAAATTGGAAATTTATTGAAGTCGGTGGCCACATGCTTAACTGCCTCAAGTACCTACGCATTGTCAATTCCGGTGCATAATGTTTACAGTTTCTACGAATGAAGTGTGGGGTTCTTTCTTATGAACGTGACAAGTGAGAGAAAGTAGGGAAAAGAGCTGGGAAATTACTGGTTGAGAATCGCCATGAACTAACTGAATAAATTAATAGGGAACATTGAAAACCACATTTAAGAATATAGAAGCGACACAAAAATGCATTGAAGAATACGTACGACGTACATTAGTTTGAGAAAGTTTGGTCAAGACAATTGCCAACTGACATTCGAAACCAGAAAAGTAATTTGTTAAGTAATAACATTCATTAAAGCAAGCTTTTTAGCAGAAGAACAGGATCTAGTTTCGGCTGTCCATAAAAAATAGGGAACAGGAGAGAATTTCACTTAAGAATGGAACTCCGGGCATAGAACTCTTATTGATATTAGCCAAATTCCCCATTTATATTATGTAATACAACCAAAGCAGTGATAACTAAATGCGAGTCAAGTATTCAACCGTGTACAAGCTTTGAATGCGAAATTTAAATTCGGAAATTTCCTGGTTTGATATACTTAGGCAAGCAGTTTTTTTTGAAAAAAAAATGTGCAGAACTGAAAAGGGCACGAAGGCTGATCCCAATGTAAACCTTAACAGTTAAGAACGATTGAAAATGTTTATAAAGGGTGTCGGTAAAATATGTGTACAAAATTTTACTACATTCCCTCTGTTAAAACATAATGATCTAAGCTAATTTGTCTACTGCAAAAACGAACGGTTATCGAAGTACAAGGCGTCAAAGTTAACAGTAAAAAATCGAGGCAATTGGTGCCCTGCATTTCAAACATCGTTCACTTCTGGAATAGACAAATTCGGATACATCATCATGTTTTATCCCCAGGAATCTGTGATAAGAATTTGTACAGTAGATTTTTAATACAAATGTACATATCACCTACATTAGAAACTAATTTTTTAACTTTTCACTCGATGAAAAACGGCATATTAACAAAAAGTCAACCCCATTTAACTTGTATGCTTAAACTGTTTAAATACACAATTTTTCGAAAGGAATTGTTTAATGTGTCAATTTAGTCAACCAGATCGGAAATAGTTGAAACTTGAAACCATATCAACTGTTAAGCACTTTCGCAATTCCTTCTCATTATTGACTATGCCGCCACATTTAAGTTAAATTTCAACAAATCACCAAACTGTAGCCACCGTTTTATTTCAAAATTGCACTCGGTTTCTGTTCCACAAGTTTTCTTTCTTCCATCGGGAAACTTCCGCGAAAATTATACTAATAAATTTTCCTAGAATGTTGAGTTTCTTGTGTAGTTGAAATATATAGAGGAACGAACACTTTTATGGAAACGGATTGCTAGTTCAAACTGAACGGTCTCTGAAATCTTTATTATGCTGAATTCCGGGTTATGTTTCAGAAAGTCGCTTTCAGTTCAGAATGATCAATACACCGAACTTTACTTTTATTTTGGTATCCGCTTTATATTGATAGCACGTCTAATGTGGCGTTAATTTTGATGTAAGTTTGAATTTTTGGTCGTTTGCTTAGAGTACTTGACTGTTAAAATGTTTCCTGATAAGAACAGAGGATCTCGTCTAATTCGTTTCTGGGCATTTCCCTTTATTTCTCCCGGTAAACATCTGATTGTTGGTGAGGAATTATTTCCTTGCAGGGGTGCATAGGTTAATGTGACTAAGAAATTTCGCGAAAAGAGCAACTAGGCATGTTTACGACCATTCTCTCCCCTAGATCAAGATTAAAGCAGCTACCGATTCCGCATTTGCATACCTTTAGAGAACCAGCTGAAGCCACGCGTGTATCTCCCGATTTTCAATTTATACAGGACTGGATTTCCAGACTTTATATTCTACATCGCAAAAATGCAATTCCACACTGGGAATTTTTAATACATTCTGCCGTAATGAGTGTTTCTGTCTTTGGTGCTCGATAAAAGACTCACAGGCTTAAATAATTAACAAAACTGTTTGGTCACATACTAGTTTTTGTCACGTTGGCCCAACCTACATTAAAAATATTAATTAGATACTTTTTTAAACAATATTGCTACATGTTGTAGTCGAATCACTAAATTTGAGACACTGTTTGAAAACAAACTGGGGCCAAAGTTAAATAATCATCAGCTTATATTGAGTTCTTCGTGGAAAGAACTAATTATTAATGAAAAATTAATTAAAACCGGTGACTTTTCTGGATTTTTCAACTCTATCTCTTGGATGCTTTGGGTGGCTTCCGGCCCTGTAAAACGCCTCGATTCCAAGTTTATCAATTTATTCAAGGCTGTGTTCGCGCATACATTTGGCGCACTTTAAATTTGCGTCAACCTGAATAAAAGGAGGATATCGAATGCAAATTAATTGAAATTGTCCTTAACAACTGCCCGAGAAACTATGCACGTTTGATTCAGTAATTAAAGTCTGTCACAGACTCAGTTATTTATTGGACTTTAAGCAGACGCCTTACACTTCTGCCATGTTAATCTTTTTATCCCAAACATGCATCATGGCTTTTTTTCGTTTAGATGGACGTTTATTTTCCCCTGTGCTCGGGTCCGAGCAAATTTAAATTAGATGAATTCATTATTGTCATTTCCTTTCGGCTTTGCTGGGGAAATAAATAACTTTTTTACGAAAACTAATTATTTTTATGTTATTTGTTGAAAATAGTAACTCATTTAGTAATAAATTCCATTTATGAAGCAATAGAAAATACTAGATATGAATCTATCACAGAAAATTCGAGAAGCCGTAATACTGTAACAAAATACTCAATGCTATCAGAATAAATTCCGGTGTACCTGTAAGTAGATCCCATATTATCATTGTACATATTGTTCTCAGACATGTAAGCAATATTAAACCAGATTGAATTTCAGCAGTTAAGCGCTTTTAGATCGAGTACAAGCAATAACATGAAACAGCTAACTGTTCGATTATTGGGATTTTCAAATTGCACGGTTGCTGTCTGAAACTGATATGAATTGACCTTAGTTTATAACTGATAATTACTTAGCCTGGGCCTAGATCCTAAGTTGCTAAGATAAGTGAACGGCAAGAATTTGTTTTCAATAACTTTTCCAGCAGAATCGGTCACTTGTAGCAAATACAGCATATTGTTCTTCAGCTCTCTAGGAAAATGTTTGCATCACATAAAAAAAACTGGCTTGATCACATAAATATAGATTGCATTTTTATTTATAACTAGCTGATATAAATCCTGCTTTATGTGTGTTCATGTGAACATTGCAAAAGCACCAGAACTGCTTTTTGATTTAATAGAAGGTCGTAAATCTCGTAGGTAAACGGCATTTTTGACTTGTCATGATTATTTTCTTACATGTTTACTTTCTTTCGCCTGGTGCTATTCTAATTCAACAAGTACACAACTTGCAATACTTATAATCCACACCATTCATTTGTATTTTAACAAACGGTTTCCGCTTTTTAACAATTTGTATTCCTCGTGTGCTTTATGCTACCTTTCGTTTTGCATGCTTCTAATTTTAAGTTTGCTTCGCTTTGAATGTTTCTAACATATATTTTTGTTTATTTTCAGGATATTACAAAGGTGAGTGATCTAATTAGTTGTTTTATATGTGGCCTGCCTTTTTCCTACTTCCGCTCGTTGCTTTTGGTGCCTGTAAGTAGAAATTGAACCGATGCAACGAAACGGAGTCCAGCATTATTCTCTCTTATGCAGATCCTATAAGTGCGTACCATCTACATTAGCATTATTTTAGTATTATTTTAGCATCGTTTACAGAAGCAATAATAAAGTTGTTTCGCCAAATCTCCCCAGCGGAGATTTCAACCGGTCCCCGATGAGTGCACGAGTGTTCATTTTGGGTCGTTTTATCTTTTCGATGGCTACACTCTCTCTACAGGCACCACATTCGCACTTTATTCTGGATGATTTTTATATGCCGTTTCCCAGTTTATGTGCCATTTACGTCGCGTAAATATTGTCGGCTTAATCAATTTATTCTTCGGTCGCAATAATCGATATTCATTGATTGAATCTCTAATTTTAATGGGATTTTAATCAGAAAACTTATATTCGGAGTAAATTCTATTAACTCTCGGTCTCATAGATCTTTGCACAGAAAATGTGTTGAGTGTAGTTTGAGATTCTTCGTTGTTCAGTATTGAGGCAAAACTGTTGAAATTGAGGATTGTCGTGTCTGAATTTGAAGTCCTGACGCATCTTTAAAGCAATTCGTACTTCAAACATGAAAAATGCCGGAATTGCTGTGTTTAAAAATTGCTATATTAAACTATGGCTAAACATTTTGACAAATTTTGATGAACCACAAAATGTATGTAGTGATACGCTACGACCGTTAAATCATTAAACAAAATCTTGCAAATTGCAATTCATCATAACTAAACGAGTCTCAATGGCAACCACGAGTTCTTTTATACAGTATGAACGGCGTCTTAATGAAAGCATGAATAATTACGGAATACTGCTAATCTAAAGTAAGATCTGAACTTGATCCTCTTTAAATAACGATACAGCCAATTTATTGGTGACTGTTACAGTATCAAAGTCGTAAATACAAGTAAACTGGTAAGACTGGAGCCTGCTTACATTTATATGAATTTTAATGAAATAATGTTATTAAAGCTGATTGTATAATGCGATGTGTGACGCCTCTTATGGTACTTTAATTATATGGTAGATCGGTTGTTTACTCCTAATATGAGTGGTTAAATTGAATTAAACGTTGCTAGATAAAATCGAGACAGTGTAAATGTCTTGCGTCACGCAAAAAGCAGATTGACGATGATCAGCTTTTCATTCAATGTGTGGTTTACATCTAGGAACTAGTTTTTGGTATGAAACTTACTCTTATTAGCAGCTTAGCTCAACTAGTAAAAAACCCTTAATATAAAAGCGGTTCTTTACCCTTGCGTCCACTGCAAGCTTGTTTTTTTCAATTAACACTCACTGCAATTATCCATTGCGAACGGATTTTTCAGTAGCTTCACTTCGACTCGATTCAACTCGATTGAACTCGATCAGACTATACCCTAAAACACCGTGAACTAGCAGTCAGTGCCAGAAATCGTCAATTATTTAACGGTTGTTCCCTCTACCAGTCCTTTTTATTATTCGAAGAACATTCTTTCAATGGTGAAGACCCAAGCTTTCTCTTCTTAAAAAAAGCTAAAGAGCGGCGTTTTTTTGTAGTTGCTATATCTACAGGTATGGGGTAAAATTATCTGGTTCTTATTGTGTTAGTCACAATTAAGAACAGGTAAGTTTGGAAGATATATAGACCAGTTACTGGGTGAAGGTCGTTTTTCTTTTACAAAACCAGCATCACTTTATTCGCTAACTTTTGAAATAGGTGCGATTAGCGCAGTCTAACCATAGCAAATCCACTAGCCGAACAGTAGGACATAAATTTCGCTTTCTTGAAGGAAAAAACCAAAAATACTCCAATGTCAACCGATTCTATGCTCGTGCACTTTGTTAGACGCCACACTTTGATGAATGGAGAGAACCGCTTTAAAATTAGTGTGGTCATAGCTGTTGAGTACATTTATTGTCCATGAATTATTTCGCGTGAATGTTATATGATATTGTGCTGACATGTCCATATTTAGAACAACGAAAAATGTGCCTTCATCAAATGTGACTAAGTATGTAGCATGATTTTTGGTTAATTCTCCATAGTAATTTTAAACTTTTGTTTCTGGTTTGCCGAAACTAAAGCAAAATTCGGCGTGAGTAACAAGAGCTAGTATCCTCGAAGAAAGTGTTATTTATATGTTTTCCCTTTTTGATAAATGTTTTGTCCATTTGCGTTTGACGGTCTAGAATTTTAAGGTTTTACTATGAAAAAATTATAAAAATTAATAGAATAAGCATTCTGTGAATTTGATCCTTAATCGGGGCAGCTTAAATTAAGACGGGCTATTTGCCTAATTAATATTTCTGAACAGATTGAAGCTCGTTTACTTGATTTCGTCGAACCAATTGCTGCCCCTTAAAACCCGATTGCAGGCATTATTTTCTGTCCCAACCCAAACCGAAACTTCTAGTTTGCGTCAGTATATTAAATATTTAGCTTTCATCTAGAGCATTTAAAATTTGAAACTATATAGCATTCATTCATGGTTATCTAACTAAATTTCATCTTTTCAATGTACACTTGCCATTAATTGTCGATCCTGCTTTCCGTAATCTCTGTTGCATCTTTTATAGGAAACCGAATCTGTTGTGAGGTGTGTGCATTGTGAGTAGCGTATTTACAACATGAAGCCGAACCATCTATAGCACAGCCATATATTCAGCAATCTAACAATTCCAAGGTTTGTGAAGTGGCAAACAAAAGGGGGCAAGCCAAAGAAACCGCAAGAAGATTAGAATCTAACCCGTGAACTTTACACATGCATGCAAATATTTATTTATTTATGTATTTATTTCACTGTGTAAGTTTCTTGGCAGGCTAAGTAATGTATTTGCCGGCCGTATGTAGTCACATAATTCAAAATGACAACTCTATTTTACTCGGTAGATATTGCAATGCAAATTTTTATTCTCTTGTCGAAACAGAACGCTTTACGGGGAGAATATTTACTTGCTGGAAAGAATTAGCAGTGTTGTTATGAGAAATCATCAACGCGTTTTTCTGGCAACTTCGAATGGCCGTCGTTATATGTTTTTTAAATGGTGGTGGTGCTGCATTTAGATCAAATGGAAACTTGAACATACCTTGTTTAAGCTTTTTTTCGGATGGCAATTTTATCAGTTTGGGTTGAGAGAGACAGTTGAAATGGAGGAGCAATACATTTTTAACACTTAAAATTAATAAAGCAGTTTTCTCAACTAATTTAGGACGTCGTATTTTTAAACTCGTCAATATATTATCTTGTTCGTGGTAATAAATATGACAACACGCTATTAAATCCGTCAACACACTTCTGTTACAACTCTAGGAAGCTTGTTTTCGTGGAGTTATTTTGATAGCACCTTTTCCAGTCTTGCCTAACATCGATTGCTCCTCTTTCGTTGAAAGTGAAAATTGAAACTGAAAATTGTGCTGAATAACCCCATGAACATTACTAATTAACATGCAGATCATCTACATGCTAAATAAAAACGATTCGCTTTCGTGTACATCCGCAGCAAGTTAAAAAGCTCTAATAACTTACATGAGCCCACAAATAAACATTGCTTAAGATGACGGGACTAATATTTTCCAAAATTCATTAGGGAGATATATGGCAAGTGACTGTGTATTTTTGGCACCGGCAGTGACGGAAAATAAGCGCGATTTAGATACTAATTCGAACATTCCTCTAGAAAATCCATAAAGGAAATTTTGTCGACAAATTAAGCGATTCGTTGTCAGATTTATGAATAAAAAAACTGAACTAAATCGCACCTGCTTTTTTCAGCAAAAAATATTGCCTTTTAAACGTTGCCTGGACAGCCGGCTAATTTGTGATATTTTGCTAGATCATTGACTTTGAAGATATGCCATGCCGTTCAATTTAACTGGCCGCAAATAGATTGAATGGAAATGTTTGCGAAAAACATAAAAGGCCAGTTGTATTGGCCAGACTGTTTGCAAGTAAGAAATATTTCAGATATTCATTTACTGTTTGACTATATATTTTTTAAATAAATCATGTCAACGAGCTTAATTGCTTTGTTCCAGTAGAGGAATTTTAACTATTGCCGTTAATAAGCGCTTTAAAAAGAGATATTTTTGACCAATTTTGCAAACATAGAAATGTTCACTTCGAAATTCAAGAAAATTGAACTGGCAAAAACAATATTAAGGTTCTAAAATATAAATATTATGGAAATCGCTTTGATTTTGCAAACTTTAGTGACGGAAAATATTTATATTAAAGCTCTTTTTTGGTTTATATATTAGACGTGTTTCCTAAATAACATAGAAAAAGCTTTTGAAATTTGTTATTCTTCGTTAAGGATAAAATTTGCAGACTAAAAATTGCTGAAATCAGGATATTTTATTTTCGCCCATTTTAATTAGTTTCTAATTTCATCACGCAATGCAATAACTGCGGTAATATAAATATGTAATCCTTTATTATACGACATTTTTGCAGAGTTTACGTGGATAGATTTTTTGTTCTCTTGGTTGATTGTCTATTTTATTAACTAGTGGAACTCCAGTTGCAAATACTGTTCTTTGATCTGTGGTGGAACAGAATAGATGTACCTAGAATAAAATATGGATGAATTTGCAATTTCCAATGCATTTCCCTATTGGAAAAATGCAAACATTTAAAGCCCGAACTCAGATTCAATGCAACTTAGCATATTTTTATAAAAAATAATGTATCATGTGAAAAATAGTGTTATTGATTTTATCAGGAATTTTTTTCCACTTTTTTGTCCTACAGTTATTGTTGAAACGAACTACAATTCTTCCGCCTGAAAATATGAAACGTTTGTTAGCACTCAATTATTTGTTGTTAATTACGTGCAACTCGTGTTTGTATTTATACCTAGGTACTGCAATTGAAAATAAGACACATTCCAAATACTGAAGAAAATCTTTGCGGTACATATTTTTCCGGCGCACTCTAATGATGAATGATTTTAGATGATGCAAATGATTCCAAAAAGTGTCTAATTAATTCTTTTTTTTTTCATCAAAACGAAAAAGCTTTGGTTTCAAAAACATTTCTTTAACTGATTATTAATTACTTCATTCGTATACATATTAAGATAACAGTTTTTTGATCTGATGTCTGATGTTTGATTGATGTCTAATGCGATGTTGCCTGGTCAAAACATTTCAAATTTAAGATAAAAACTAAGTCACGGAAATCTTAAGCTCAACAAAAAAAATGTTGCTTTTGATTAGGGGGCAAAACAAAACTGGACATTTCCTAGTCATCGAATAGAATCGAATTCTGAAGACAATGTTTGTTTTGTCGCAAACATTGCACGTTCTATAATTTTAATATTATTGACGATACACAAGCTCCAAGCCCACCAACATGATTTTTTTGTCCAGGGCATACTTAATGGTTTGTTTACCTTTTTCGAAAGCTACATTTAAGTGATAATGCCAAGGCTACTATGACTCAACACTAATTGATCACCAGAAGACACTAGAAATGAAAATCCTTCAATAAATGAGAAGTTATTTTCAATTCACCGTCCATTTTATCCTGCACATGCTAACTCAAGCCATGTTCCCCAGCTGACATCCAAACACAACGCGGCCATTACGCAATCGACTCGCGTTCCTCCACTCGTCCAGTGAATTCGTCCAGTTTTCGGTCATATTTAATAACCAAAATCACTCAAAATTCCGTTATCTTTCCATATCGACAGCTGGAAATGAAAGAAATGTCGGATTATTTCAAATTTTGTGTGAAATGCAAAATATCGTGATGGAAAACGCGTGAAAGGGAGCAGCACTGTCGGTTATTCAATATGGCTGGTCTGGCGCGCAAAATCGCGTTTACCGGCCGAGGCTCCAGCATGTTTGATCGCATTATTGGCGGGGCGAAGAGGTATGACGGCGTCTGCGTTCTTGTGTTGTTTTGCATGCAGCCTAATTTGAATTTTCTCTGATAGCATTTTGCTTCCTATACGAATAGCCAGATCAAAGTCACTTTAATGGATTTTTTCTCTAATGAGGAATTCACGGGTTCAGTTATACTCATTTCCTAGTTAGCTTCAAGGTTTATCAGAAAATTGCATCCTATTATGCCTTACAGAAATCAATCAACGGAATCCCAATATTTTTTATCAATGTCCTCTTTAAAGCGGGATGCGCGGACATTACACTAGTTAACATCATAATAATCATCCGCAATAACTGTATTTCCAATAGATGATTATTTCATAAGTGTTCGGGGCATAAGACTCGGGGCTATAAAACAACCATCTGTTTGAATTGTACTTGGTCCACTAACGCTGCCCAACCTTTCCAATGGTTCCAATGCTTCCAAACCACCGCTTAGATTTTTTAATGCTAAATAACTCCATTTAACGGAGACTTAAGTGTCGCTTATAGTAAATTCATTACAATGAAAATACCACAAATTTAATTCAGTTTGGGTGTTGAAGCAAGAAATAGGTAGTAGAACCCTATTGAAGGTTTTAAATCGTTGATTTTCCTTCAAGTAGCTTCAAGCATATCTCAAATGTGTGCTTATTCTCAGAATGTTCTTGTCATATAACATGCAACATTGGAAGTAAACCGAAAATTACCGAGATAGCGATTAAAAGAAATACTAACTTATCATTTTAAAACGTGATTTATTCATAAGGGATTACTTTTGTTCAGAAGACTTGAAGATAAATCGAAGCTGCTGGAAAACGATAATACACATGTAACTACTGCCTTAATTTTTTTCAATTTTCTATAGAATAAATTCCAATCCATACGTAACTTCTAGGTACATACTAGTTATTGTAACAGTAGGTATAATTTTGGAGTTTCCGCATCAGAAGATGTTTGATGAAAACCCAATGTCGTTTTTTGTGCAGTTCTCATCTCATTAGAAGTTTATTAATCCCCACATCGTTATAAGTGAGAAATGCTGGTTCTTTCGATTCGAACATCCTTTAATTCACTTATTGTGAGCATTCGCATTTTATTTCGAAGGACCAAAATCTACAGCAAACAGAAATGAGAAAATCGTATTGTTTCATTAATGTATAACAAATTTCATCGCATTAAATATACCTGGATTCTTCTGCGGCTCTTTATCAGTCCACAGGCGTTCTCTAATGACTTTCGCGACCTCCATATGAGAAACTCCAGGCCGTTCATCTTCAACAGATCACAGATCTTATTCTATATCTGGGGTTAATTGACATTTCGATCTATATATAATATCAGTCTTTAACTCAATGACTTCGATTTCGTCATTGTTTCCAACCATCATAGTTAATCAAACCATCAGGCAATTTTTGTCGTTACATTAAATTTTTAATACATCGTAAAATTGTTTGAACTTTACCATAAATGATTGGCATGTAGCCTTCGCCCCCCATTTTATTAGGCGCACGTATTTCTGCAATAATTTTTGCCAATACCAGTGAGTCTCTTTATAAATAACTCAGAAGCTCAGTTTAATGGGAACTCAGTTATGGTCAATTTAAGCAACATTATTAACCTCTGTATGGAAATCTAAAAAAAGTGAAAACTTTCTCAATATCCGAAGAAACAATCCCAAATTTATTTTATGGCTGTCTATACTTGATAATTATTCACATAATCCCCGGATTATAACTCCAGATAACCAACTGTTTTTTTTTTGTTTGTAAACTGAATATTTTTATTTGAAAAATAATAAAAAATCGTTCCTCTGACTCTTTACTTCATTTTCAAAAACTCTTACGGTTTTCTTGAAAAAAGCAAAGCCTGCTAACAATAGGAACATTTTTAGAACGGTTAGTATAATTTAGAATTCCGCAAAATGGGTTATCTGACCTTATAAATCCTACCAGACCCACGCTGAACTACAAAACGGGGAAATAAAATTATTCTCCTCGAAATATTATACTTTGGTGTTTCAGAATGGAAATGTTGAAGTTATAAAAATCTAATGGAAAGTAGCAGTATTATGAGTTGAATTGTCAATTAATTTATTATATTGTGTTGATCGTGAAGTTATTGCTTCTATATGGAAGATATTGCATATTTATTATATTTCTAATTAATAATTAAATCTTATAAATAAATAGTGTTATCAATACTAAACTGACCTAAGTCACATGGATATTTATTATGCCATATCATTCCTATTTATATAGATGATTTAACTTAATAAATATGGAACAATTGCTGCGTTGTTTCCCAATTAACGTCTTTATGGGATTTAACAACGATCATACTAATGATTCAATTACAAGCTCGAATTATCACCTGATAATAAATTAATATAACAAAAACAATCTCAACAGATCGTAAAACTTAATGATCATACAAAAGCTGCTAAAGGTCATAAGCAATTACATACGGTCGTACAACAGACATATATGGGCAATTTATAATTTTTGCCGTTTAAAGCAAACATAGATAAAGTTACACCCCTGGAATTTGCAGTATTATAAATGAATCTCCTCAAGCAATGTGACGGTAATTTCAGTCAATACAATTACACAGTTTATTATACAAACTGATCGTAATGGATTTTGATTTATGGCTTATGTTTGTTTAAGATGCTGTAATAACCTTATAACATTGAAAGTTTGCCCATTTAGTTTTAATTGCGGAGAATGTGCTCGGATCAACTGTATATTAGAGAGTATCTGTTCATTTTCTAATTGTTGCGTTAATCTGATTCCGATTGTCTCTTGCGATTGCATAAATCACTGTATTTTGTCTTGCAAATGCTTCGCTTCATTGTTGTAGCTTGATATTAAATATTTTTTTATTTTAAAACAGTGTTTTTGCAGAATTGGCATTATCTTTAAATTGTTTTGTACCTTGTAGGTGCAAGCGTTTTTGTACATTCCACTGATTACATTGTTTATTCTCATGTCGATATAAAAATTACTTTTAATTCCAAGTAGAGTTCATATCAGTTTTTTACAACCGCTATAATTGAGCAATTAAGTTAGTAATAAAGAGCTCATTGTATGGAAGCATATGTCATCATGATAAATAATTTGATCAACTCTATTTATGTGATATCAAATTATTATTGAATTTTATGGAACTTCTCGTGCGGTATTTAGGAGATGGAAGCACAAGTTGTATTAAGAGATCAAAAACAGAGCTGAATAATCCACACCGATCGTGGAATGTGGAATCCAATAAATTCTTAACAATTGAGAAAATGTCGATGTAAAATTTCAGAACGGCTCTTTCATATTTCGTTATTGTGGCACGTTCCCTGGTCTGCCAGCAATCGTATCGATTGGCTTTAGAAAAAATAAGTCCATGCGCGCCATAAAGCTTCCACCGGGTGTGCGAACGGAACTTGCATAAAACAACGCTTTTCCTGTACGTTACGTGGCACTTCATAACTCTATAACTCCGCGTGAGCTCGCTCGTTTTATTTCTTCATATTTTTTCCAAAAAGCCATCGGTTATACTCTCAGATTAGTTCGCAATTTCATTTTCGACTTTATTAACGACAGATTGTTCTTTGAACTTCATAAAGTTGCCGTAAAGGGGAAAATAAAACTAAAATTTAATCTACTTTTCGAACAACCAATAATAAGTTTGATTTTAAAAGATTTAAGGTGATTGAAACATTGATCATTTTTGTAGCGAATGGGCTGAACCCATGTAACAATGTGGAATTTTGAACAAGAAAAAAAAATGCGATTTGATCAGAGGAAAGCTTGTGAAGTGAACGTAAGCATCTAGTCAAAAGTGAAGTAGTTGAAATGGGTTGTAAATATACCTGTGCACGGGAGCAATGCTTGATTTGTATAAGTACAGCCCTACTTGTTTGGGATCAGTTTTCAAAGTTTGTAAACTCGATTTTCATATTAAAAAATTATATATGA
>NW_026017110.1:21719599-21739228 GCF_020466585.1 Dendroctonus ponderosae
GCCACATTTTACAGAAGTATTATTGATTCAACTTTTTAAACTCGTTCGGAGGTGAGCGGGTAATAATCATGTTTTCCAGCTCGAACCTTGTGAACGGAACTTGTATTATTTTTAAATCCATACCTGTTAGGATACGGCGTATAACTAGTCTGCAAAACCCAACAATTAGTTACTGATCTTAATTAACGTTCGTTTCATTCTGTTTAAATCAGCCAAATGCTATTCATTCCTGGATATCGAAATGTTAGTTTAATCTACTATCTTTCTATCTACAATTTCCAAAGGCAAAGTGCATAATGATGAATAGCAAACGCAGTGGAAGGTTCAATGATAAAAATTTCTTCTCTTGATCGATAACTTCTACAAAATTGTCAGAACCACTCAAAAGTTGACCCTTCAATTTTGCTGTTGGTGTAAACTGTACTTTATGCCTTATATTCTTCAATTTTCCTTTTAGAGCTTTTCATTTCAGATATAGCAATCTTTTTATTGAATAGGCATTATCATCTAGTAATTTAGACCTTTGAAGGTAGTAATGATCATTCATGTTCAATTGAGTTCATTATCCATAATATTTTTTATACATCTAACTGCTAGTAAAAAGACAACAAATTGGTTTCTATTTAACGGCATGCCTGAATTTGTAATAATTGAATCATTATTGATTTATTTAGATAGTTTTGACATGTCCGAGAAAAAGTTTACGATTTTGCTTGGCAAATGCTGTTTGCTGTCCAATTAAAAATCAAGAGTAACTACCGTTAGTGCATTCGTTGAAAAACGAAGAGAACTTGAAAAAACTGAAATTCCTTGTCCGGCCGTCGGCTATTTGTACGGAAATCTTGCAGTGCCGTTGACTTAGCCTAGTCTCGCGATTTATGGAAGTTTGCACCGTCGTTATTTCCCAGAGCGCCTCATGTTGCGACATCACAAAAGAAGTGGTCAATTGGCATACTGAAACGCTACATTCGGGATTTGCGATTGGAGAAAAATCAACTATTTAAATCTGCTTGGTTTCCGTGGTTAATTCATGTATTTCATTGACTTTTATATGATTTTTTTATTATGCTTGAAGAACTGATATTTTCTTAGTTAATAGATACAGACCTTTAAAACTGCGTTCAAGAATTGGTGTTTTTTAATTGATTTTGCTACCAATGATTGCAGATAATCATGATGAGAATTCATGAAGGATTAAAAATTGCTCATTATCACAATAAGTGGAATTCAAGTCCAAAGTTGAATTTCCCCAGAAATTCACTGAAACCTTAACAGCTAAAGCAGCAGCAAAAACGACAGCAACATTTGTTGATAGAAATAAAATTGTAATTCCCAGAAATCAACTTATTCATTCAAGCAAATTGAAGCTTTGCCTTTAGGCCGTTTTACATTATACATATGTACATATTACGTTCCACATTATATAATTCCACATATTCCACAAATTAAAATTTGTTGCTCTACCGTTTTACCATGTTTAAAAAGCCTTCCGTTTACATGGGATTTAAATTGTTGAACTGTTAGAATTCCCATTCGGAATCGAACAGGACAGATTCATCACTGAAATTACATTAAAGAATAATTCTCCTGAAAAAATTCATTTTAATTTTTGGTGAAATAAAAGTGAACTTGCGTATTAGAACTTACGTGAAGCAATCGTGCATTTTTAATCGATTTTGACCGGTCACTTTAAAACCGGCAATAAAGATGTTAATCTGAGTTTTTGAAATACGTAAATATTTTGTTTAGAAGCTGAACAAAAACAAATTCCGAGAAGCCAAAATGTCGTTATTTGATTTCTGCAAAGTGGAGTGTGAAGGAAAATTAAGTTTTTTTATCTGGTATCTGAAAGTTGGCGCAAACTCTTCACTAGAACTAGTTTTAATTCAAAGTTGTGACGATTTCGTGTTCCACTAAGCCGCAAGAACAAAGCACCATTTCCTAGTCGTAATTGATTATTATAGGTACATTTCAAGCAACGAAAGAATAACCAACGGTTGATTAGAAGCACCCACTTCTACAAGTCAAAATGAAAATGGTCCAGAGCAAATGTCCCTTGACTAGGGAGTGTCGACCAAATGTGTTTATTCCGGGTAATTTAGGAGGAAACAGAAGTAAATGGGATGATAGCCCTATGTTAACATAACATTCTAGAAGATGCCGTGTCAAAGGACATCGTACAGCCTTTTAGAAATGTTACCTAAAATACTGTTTTAGTCTGCAATTTCTAATTACCTCAAGTGTAATACATTGGTCAAATTACATTTCTCGCTTAAAGCATCTAGAATAATTTTGCTGGTTTTTGAAGTGTTGGACGTTCGGTATCAACTTATGATAGTTTTTGAAGATACGAATTTTTTAACTCAGTTGTTCACTTACAAAATAGTAAATATGTGTAGCCTAACTAAACGAAACTCATGATTTTCTAAACTTTGAGTTGGGGGAATGTTGTGTACAACGTAAAAGTTAAATTTGTTCGTAATTCTGCGCTGCAGTCTGTTTTTTGTAAATTCCTTCTTTTTCACCTTCCGTTTTGGATTAGTTTATTTCACTGCACCACAAGCAATCCACTGAAGCTGCTTGCCCTGCTCGATGAAAATTATGGGAAAAGAGTCTCAACGGCGTTTTTTTAAATTTTAATAAGGTGACAGTGACTGAAAAAGGTGCATTCCAAATCATACTCCAGGACATGGCATGTTCTTCTTCTAATGGCGATTTCGTATTAAACCCGTTTCAAGAAGTATAAAGAGCTCGAACGCCGCCAGAATCTTGACAAGCCCCGATATGAAAAATGTATCACCGGCCTGAACTGATTGGCTTGCAAACCGGGCTTTTTGCACCGTCGCTGTCTGTGTCGGTCTACTTTCATTATCCAACACAAAAGGAACTTCTTTTTGTCTCAAATCGTTCGGCAAATCCCGACAAGTCCTCACGGAAACTAATTAAAATTTTCTGATGGTTGGACTGTGACCTTTTTTTACCCATGTACATGAACAGAAATCAAAATCATCCGATGAGAAACCGATCTGGACGTACCAAACAACTGCTTCACTTTTTTCCTCTCTATGCCATTACGAGGGTAATTTAAATTAAGTTTTTACCAAAACTGCGGAATATTAACTGAACCCTTTATCTATTATTATCTACTGCTGAGTTTGGATTTATTTGGAAAAGTTTTTGGTAGGCACAGGGAGTGATCTGCAAATTTTTTATTTGATTAAGTATTTACCAACGCGATAAAATAATCATTAAGCTGGTCCGACAAAAAGAAATCAACTATCATTTTTCCACATCTCGTTCTAAAAGAAATTCCTCAAATTCGTGTTCGTTTGCTGCATTTTTATGTGACCAAAACCCATTTACTACAGATGGTCCATTTTGCTGGACCAACCATTTTGTCGTCATCCATTTTCAGTAGCTAATGATGGCACTTCCTCTCAGCAGGTTCTTAAGTAAGTGATACGCGATTTTGCTAATTGTTGCATTATATTACTAAATAACGGTTGTTCCCAGCACCGGCCCGGCACCTTAACAGTCCCAGATAACCTTATCGAATAACCGTGAAGAATAGCATCTCGGTCTGGCCAGCATAATAAGACCAGTGGCGTTTCTTTGGTGCATTCCATCATTTATGCAAAATTGCATAAATGTAAATGAGGGTTTCCTCTTATTTTTCCACCTTGCTCTTTAAAGCTGAGAACAGTTGCATTATGTGCCATGGGGCTGATGTTAAGTTGTACATCGGTTCAAAATCGGTTGGGAATATTTCAAGATGACAGGATCCAATTGAATTGAAGACAGCAATGAAGTTGTTCAAACATGTTCTTTTCTGGCAGCAACATCTTGTTAAAAGTGAAACAGCCCTGTGATCAATAGTACATTTTCATTGCTTCATCAGGAGAAGAAACTGAAGTCAACTGATTTTTTAAATTGGTTGAACTAGAGTCATTTCAACAAGCGCCGCTTGGCGGAGCAAAATGTTTCGATTTTCATCACTTTGGTGGCTTAGATGAAGCCTTCCATCTTCACTGGCTATTGAAGAAATTGAAAGCACATGTAAATGAGCAACCCGCCGCTGGTTCCAGTGACCGAACCACGCTGGCAAGTCAACCAGTTCTATATACGGTCCCTACACGACAGGTCTCCGGGCTGCTGTCAGAGCCATTTCCTTCGCTAATGAGGTAAAATTGGAAGGACAAGCCGAAGCTGTTCGCCTGCCCCGCTCGGCACTTTCCACAGGATACATCGTTAAAAACTGCATAACATTAAGCCAAATAATATTTGAATTTTGGAACAAAAGAATCAATTTTAACATTTCCGATGAGTTCGAATTCTTGAGCCAACCTAAACAAGACAGAAGAAATGCTGAGCATTTAGCTTGAGTCACTATCTGTTAGCTATAATAAACGCTTCATATCTTCAATCTATGATCATATAAATCTACATAATCATATACGAAATTAAAGCAAAATTTATCTGTCGCTGAGATAATTTGTATATAAACATGTACTATTATGTTTCAAAGTTACATTGTAACTTTGTTAATATTTTCTAAATTGCTTTCCGAGTGCTTTATGCCCCAGCAATAAACTGTCGGAAAGTTCATTGTGAAAATCGTAATTTTGATCTAAACGTTAATAACGGAAGCATAAATAAATTCACATTTGTTCAGAACGTCGTCTGGGAATTTATGGTAATCGATAGATAGCTGGATGTGGATGGAAGGGCAGAAAACAGTAGTTTTTTCAGACGGACGTTTTCAATTGATTCTGCCATAATTTGGAACGTCCAACGTGCGAATAGGTGCTTCAAGTGGTTGTTTTTTATTTACATACAATTTATATTTCCACTGTGGTAAATGTAACGCTTATTAAAATGCATTATTTTCAGTATACGCTCTGGAGCTTTAACATGCGTTATAAACCGAAAACATGTTTTGGGTAGACCCAGTTTATCCAATCAAAATATATAATTATCGTTTAATTACAAGATTGATGCATTCAAAATAAAAAGTTGTTTCAACTGGAAACAGTGGACTGATTTCACGGTTTTGATGATACGTTGCCGGATTAAAACTGTCGAAAGATTATTATCTGCTGTAAAATATTATATGCAATCAACTTAATGTAGCTGAATGAACAAAAAGTAATTTCCCGAAATATCACATACTTGCGCGCTCAGTTCTTTTACCACCTTATTTAAATAAAGCGTCGTTTAAAACTTTTGCTGAAATCAAACAGTAAATAGCGACATGAATTTTAAAGACGGCTTCCCCATTTGAAAGTCGATATATTCCAAAGCCCTTTAGTCTTCTTTATGGTTTTCTAAAGTATGGTATTTTTGGAAAAATCACCCCAATAGACAAAGCCATATTGCCTGTCGGCCGATATTAGAGTTCCAAATGCTGATAAACGGCCTTCAATAACTTTTAATATTGAAGTCACTGAATGCTTGCAAGTCATTTCAGTTTCGCTGAAACAGTGTAGGTTCGGATATTGATGGGTGTGAACTGAAGGACATTTTATATTGTACGATGAATATTTGCTCTATTGAAAGAAACGGAAATGAAATTTAAATTGTATGTTTTGAATGCATCACATAATCCAGGCTCAAGCGAAATAATGGACTCTCGTTCTGAAAACAATAGATAAAACGGCAATAGTCGCAATAATCTCTCCATTAACAACTGGCACTTAATCCAGCGACAGTAAGCGCCAAATGTATTCTCTCAACCGGATGAAATACTATCGGAATTGTGCTTGATCCTCGAGGTCAAAGAACAATACATTCCGAATCTATGAGCTGCGCGCTAGAATTTGGCGCCAGAATTTACTGTAATTAACTTCGGAAAAGCTCGACAATGTTAAGCGGGTATAGTAGGAAGATTCATCCAGTCGAGGGGAAAAATACGAATGTCGTATCAATAAGTCGTTCTGGAGAAAAAGCACGGTGCTTTAGACGTTAATTCTTTGTGCAGAATAAATGTAAAGAGTGCAGGTATTTCCGGGCTTGAAAATTTACCTGATTGTCGCTCATCATGTTTAATAAGAATTTGTTTGTCAAATTATACGCTTTTAAAGCTAGAATCCGTTGGTTTCAAAGTTTAGGTTTTTTTAATCTATGAAAGGGTGAGTTTTGCTGTCTCAAATTTAGCGGAGTTAGGAGCTTCAATTGCTTGAAGATTAGGTCCACGCGTGCAATGTAAAATAAGGTGTAAAATAAAGTGAAAACCTGGTCAGATCTTTAACTAATCGCATATAAGAAAACCAGCTTAGAGGATTGCATGGTTGAAAGATCCAAACCTTTTACATCACCTATTGACGTTGCTGCTTTGATCTTCTTCTTGTAACACGCTGATGCTTTTTCTGTTCGATTGCTTCAATTTTGCTCTATTTGTCACATTTGGGCGTCGCATTCAAGGCTAGCTGTTAAGTTGTGCTTCCACAAAAAAAATGTTTCATTCTTGTTCTTCTGATTCTATTTCTACTCATTACTAGTACAGATGTGCGTGTCCTTAGAGTTTTTAATTTTTCTCATACTTTTTTTGTATTTTCCTCCAATATCCCCTAAACCTTTTTTGCCATTTTTTTTTCACCTTTCTATCATTCAACTATGTTTCTTTTTGCTTCTGTTTTTCTTTATTTTTGTTTGTACTTCTCTTCAAATTACATTGTTTTATTGGATTCGGTCTGTTGCGCATTCTGCGAGGCTGAGCTATTTCTGTTTATTTTAGATCTGGGTCTTCTACACCAGTTACTGTTGAAATTGTTATACTGAAGTTCCCTAAATGGAAAATCTACTGGGGTATTTTACAGTCAAAGAAAATATTAATTCTTGATTGTCGCCATCAATACTTTTAGAAACATTCCAAAGCTGTTTACAGCAGAATTTAGATCTCGAAGAAGATACAGAGACTGTTTTAAAAATAATTAACGTTTATTCTATATTGTATAATTTAAGTTTAAAATTGGCTTATATGAAAAGAAAAAAATTACAGAAATCCAAATTTTATATTACTAACAAAGCAGGCAGATCAGAACAATTTTTTCACTGCTGTTGCACGAAATTAAAGCATCTTTTTCAAAAGTTCAATTTGTTTGCATTGAAACAGGCACCCATGAAGGAAGTATTTTCTCTGCAGTGAATTGTCCATTTATCCCATAATATGCCATTTGCCAATAAGCGCTGAATCCAAGTGCACCGATAAAATGTCCAGAGTATAAAATTTTCATTGAGCGGCAATAAAATGAAGCCCTGACCATTATATTGGTTTAACCTGCAATTTATCTGCAGTCGAATTTATCTACGAGCTGTACATCAATTAGATATTGACATATTGCATTTGGTCCCGCATAAACATAATGTAAATTTATGCCATTTCATATTTCCCGCCCAGCACACTCTATTAATAGCATTCGTGATAAGCCTATAAATCGATTACAGTTGATAATACCCACTGATTACATCTATCGTCCGGCTACTATAGGTCTAAGCTTCAATTAGGCGCATTATCCGATTTTCCGACTGGAAATAACTCCACCAACTCGAACTTACTAGGAACATTTTCGATACACCCGATCAGCACTGTTCATAAATTTGAAATTGCAATATAAAGTTTCCACATTTATCATTTGCCAGCCAGGATGGACTTTATAGATCTACACAGAGGACACGCCTTTTATGAAAAACTTAGTCGAAACCGCTTCAATCGGAAAACGACAACTCCGCATGGAGAAATGGTTTTTATTTGAACTGCATCGGACTATAAATCGTCTTTGTCGCATTAGTAAATCAAAGTAATAGAATGCCTACATTATAAGACCCTCTTATTGGAAAGTTGCTCACCCTTTTTATCGATGGAGATTGCTCGAGAATGATTTATAGCCACTTTCATAAAAGTGAACTAGATGGAATCTTATTTATTACATTACTAAGTTTTTAAGTGGTTATGAATTTTGTATAAAGTTTATTAACATACCTAAGTCGATGATGCATTTTGTGTAGAAGCAAAATAGCTAATCATCTTTCGTGTTAAATTTAATGCATCAAATTTCTTCTCATCAATTTGAATACGTAGTACGTCTAAACCGTCTTTCACAAGGTTTAGATGCTGAGCAGCTTGACGAAGCAAGAGAAGATGATTTTATTTCGTTATTCCAACAAGTTAATCTTGAAAACATTCTTCGGCTTCATTTCGAGAAAACATAACTTCAGACTCAAGGGTAGCCGATGCGATACTCCAGACTACTAGAACATATAAAGCTCTCTGGTAACTCAAGTTGCGGTTTCAAGGCATGAGTTACCAGAGTTTCCACCAACAGCGGTCGACAACTCCAGCGCTATTAAATACTAGGGCTTCTCTGTTAATTTACTGCGATGTTTCCTTCTAATAAAGCAACTGCTACATGAGGGTTGTAGTCTAATTATATTTCATATTATTAAAACATTTTTAGGAGTACGTTTTACTTTGTCGTCATTACTGGCGTTGCAGTAAAATTTTAAATTTCATCTAGTTTCGGAGAATGCAATGGACAGTATTTTTAACAGAAATATTTTAAATCAGCGATTTTAGTTGTGAAAGAACCACCATAAACATTGTCACCCCTTGAGGAAAAACAGAAACAGAATACACTCTTGTTGTATTCAAAGGCAGCACTTTGTTACAAGCG
The DNA here is from genome assembly GCF_020466585.1 of Dendroctonus ponderosae. Classification (NCBI taxonomy): domain Eukaryota; kingdom Metazoa; phylum Arthropoda; class Insecta; order Coleoptera; family Curculionidae; genus Dendroctonus; species Dendroctonus ponderosae. The sequence goes on from NW_026017110.1 coordinate 21,728,269, forward strand.
CAACTGAAATTTTGTACTTATATCTTGGGATCAGTGTCAGTTCTCCATGTTTTTTTCGAGAGGAAAATGTTGATCTGTGATTCTTTCTCCAATCTAAAATAGATTGTGAATTAACAGAAACTGCAGCAAAGTATTTCCATCTTGCGTAGTTTTTCTAAAGGACTTACATATTAATTCGTATCCTCTAAGATACTATTTAGAGTACACGAATGTTTTTTGCTATCACTTGTAAGTCATTTCCATGTGTGATTGGTGTTTTCCTAAAAAAATACAAGGTATTTAAAATTGGAACAAGCTTTATTAAAACTCTTATCGCATAAAATTAGTATTAAATTAAACGTATGCGTGTTTTAGGTCTGCCACTTTATTTCATCGTAGCTAACTATAACTGAAGCGTTTACAAATAACTGATCGAGTGTCAGCCTTGAACCTAAAACTGAAAGTACAAAACACAAGTGTAGTAAATAAATTAATATACTGAAAAGCCAAAATGATATTAGAGAGTTATTGGACGGTCAATAAGAACATGTAATAAAGTTAGTGGTATTTTGAGTCATACGTTTGCGCAATTGAGTATAAAAATAAGAGATCCCTTAATAAGGATACTGTTCTGTGCTAATGCTGCAGCCATACTGAACGGCCTCATTTGTACCTTAAAATGGCAGTTGACTTTTCTTACGTCCGCTAGCCGGTTATTCCATTGTCTACAGACTTTGTTTATATTTCTACACCTGTTTCCATTGTCACAGTTTAGCGAAAATGATCAAACAGCGTCCAATATTCAATATAAAGGTGAATATGGCAACAACGTAAAGTTAAATTACTTCTGTGAGGTTAGGTTAGACCCTTTAATATTCAAAGCAGTAAACTAGACATCCCGATAACTCATTTAGTTAAAGAAATAAAGTTAATGCAGTAGGGAAGAATTATCCTTATACTGCATGACCGTATTTATAATTTCCAATAACTCTTGAATACCATATCGAGGATTGTAATCTTCATTCTTATACATTCAAATATTGCCTAAAGCATCCGCGTTGTCATTCCCATAATCGTTTTTCAAGTTTGAAGAGCTTCTCACTGCACTGAAAAATTCAACGTTCCAAGCAACGATCCAAACGATTTTTTCAATTTTTTTCTTCATGTAGTGACAATTGGAAGTTGGCGGTTCCATTGTTTCACTAGCACTGTCAGCCAACAGTGACACATTTGATTTAGGACACATACGTAGTTGTCAGTCTATCTCCATCGAGTATGATATCTCCATAGGCATCTGGTGGACTTGCATGAAGACGTCGGCCTCGTGCATTCTTCTAACATGTGTGCGAGTCGATGCTGAAAGGTGTTCCGTTCTTGGGAATGGACGACAAAGTTAAATATACGGAACCAGAGGCGTACCTTCTTGAAGCTTTACAAAACATTGCCAGATAGATAGAAATGCTACTACTTCCAGTATGGATTAGCTGAATGCGCACAGTCAGTTGGCAAATTTATTGCTGCATTAGTAAACCTTTTTTCATGAACTTCTCGCAAAACACCCAACAGAACTAATAATACAATTAATTTGTTTTCTGTTCTACACAAAGAAGGCGAGATTTTTTTTGTGAAAGTTAAATGGTACAAAAGAAGTGCTGCGACCCTTTTCACTCGCCATCTAACTATACCGACAAACAGTAGGCAAGGATTTTTTCTAGCATAAGAGAAAGCTTTCACGACATTCGCACCTTGTCCATGAACTTTTCTATGGAATAATGGGGTTTAAGTGCCGAGAATTTTAACGGTGCATTAGGAAGGAAGGGTGAATTACCTCTGTTTGTAGAAAGTTGAGTTTTGCGACCGGTCTTTTGTTCGCTGCTTTATAATTGAAAACGTTTGGCGCAAATTTCAAAATTTTAATTCTACTTAGGAATAAAAAATATTTCCTTGAGCTCACCTACTACTAGTAACATTGAACGTGCGAATAAATGAATATGCGATTATTCAGTCAGTAGCGACTGATCCTGTAATTTTGACTAGGCGAATCCGAATTCTCGAAACGATTTCATGGCTTTTGCTTCAAATTATCGTGAAATTTTAGCAAGGCCGAACACAACAAAATCCAAGTTCTCTTTTATCTGTCCAGATTAATCGACAAAATTAAAGTGTGCTCCTGTATAATAAATCTGCAGCCGTAATTATAGTGCGAAAGCAAAATCTGACAGGACACTAATGCATTTCATTTGTTTTCAGGTGAGCACCGTAATGCCTATGGAAGTTTATCTTTTGGGCACCCGTTTGTCTTTTGGGCTAATTAACCAGAAGAATGGCAATGTGAGTAGATACGAATCTTGCGAATTCGATGTTTGTATCCTTCTGTTAATTATTTTAAATTCAATTGAACCATTGTTTGTTGAATTGACTTCTGCGTTTATGAACGAAAAATTGGGAATGGAATACCAGATAATAATTTCACACTTAAAATGAAACAATTTTTATGTTTAGGAATTCTATTCCAAATAGCATATCAATTTAGCAAAAATTAAAAATCTAGAAAATTACTAGTATTAAAAAATGTTGGCTTCTACATAATTGAACGAGCAGTTAATTCCATACGATTTTGCCTTATAAAAATTTGATCAAGTTACCATAAACTCCCTTGCCAGACGTTTAAAAATTAGCATTATAAAACTGAACTTATGAATGCAAGGCAGGGGCATTTTAAGTGAGAAAAACCGTTGTTTAATTACAAGATGAGAGAAAACAAATGCTCCTAAAAACCTACCGAGAATGGACGGAATTTAATAATTTTAAGAGGCACTTGCAAAAATATGCCATTTTGCTGCTAATGGGTTTTTTAAGGAGATTTCATAGTCATAAATGTTTTTAGAACGACTTGAAAACCGATGGTGTTTGTAGTTACTGGCTTGGTCTGCACACATGTTTTGTGTTTTTCAGTACTTGCTGATTTGCTTAATTGATCGGGTATCACTATTTAGTTATTTTGATTCTGATAAGTAGGTATGGCAAGAAAATATCTTGTTTCAAGCGTTTTTATCTGATTGATTTACAGCAAATTTAAGTATTCTTTCTTTTATCTATTTTACCGTAACTAAATATTTTCATCCAATAAGCAGAAACGTATAAGTAGTATATATAAAAAAAGTATTTCTAAACGTATAAGTAGTATATGTTAAAAACCAGCGTGACAAAAAACATGAGCACTAAATCGGTTCTTTGAGAACTGTCGGTTTGCCGATTTAAGTTTGCAGTTGTCAATGCAAAAATTTCTTAAAGGTATTACTTTCTCAATAATTTCGTTACTGTTTCTACGCCTGATTTGCCTATTGACTCAGGCAGAACCGAAAATAAATGCGGGAAACTTTCTTCAACCTTTCCCATCAGCCCACTTGAACCAGCGTGAAGGCAGCATGAAACTTCGAACGAAATTCACTAGTTAGCTTAGCCTAAACAAAAGTTTTAAGCTGCGATCTAAGCTACGGCCCTGCGGGGTCTTAGCGAAAATGGGCAAAGTCTAGAATCTAGAATCCCGCCTTCCGGAATTCTATTCGGAGCCACGTTCCAAAGGAGATAACGTCCGGATCTAGGATCTCAGAGTATACTGCATACATTTCGATAAGATCGTGCCACAATAGTTTCTATGTATATCGTCTCTAAAATATGGACGTTTTCCAGCCAAAATATCTCTTTTGCCGCGAATAGAACGATCTCCACTTGCGCCAAACCGGATTGGGGGAGATTTATGCTAATTCGAGTCGAATTTATTGCTATGGCACAAATTTTTAGGTGCCACTCAAACTATTCTTAACCGCTTATTTGTATTTTAATTATTGTAGTCGATAAAGTTGCAAATTCGTCGTTTTAGAGATTTTGAGTTTCTATTATTTCTTTAATAGAATTTTAGATAAAATTATTTATGCCCTTTGCTGGAAAAATTTCAGTAATAAAAAGGCATTAATAGAATGATGGATTCGCGGTGAGTAACAAAGAAATATAAGTGCTGAAGTTTTGTGTGTTTTAGCCCGCGTTTGCTTGAATAATTTTCAAAAGTCAATTTTAGTTTTACCTAAAAATGATAAGAAATTGTACTAGATGGTACAGAAAAAATCATCGAGGGAACAATTTGCTACTTCGTATAATTATTCGCACTAGATCTGCAAATTAATGTAACTTCAGCGTATCTATCGGGAATAGTCTCCTGTATCCTTGCCGACGAACTTCGGTCCTATGGATTTAAGAACGTCCAACTATTTCAACTGTATATGGTATTTTGGAAAGAGAATGAATGAATGAAAAGTTTCTTTTAAAACTTGATTTGGCAATCCTTTGATATAGACTTGATATTAACTAAACGAAACTACGACGGGCAGTATCATTTAATTTACGGATATTTATAGTAAGATTTAATGTTTTCAATTGTATAGCTTTTCTAGTTACGAGAGTGGAATCATCCGAAAAAAACCCTACGCTTTTAACCAAAAGACATATTGGAAACTGCTGCACAGACAGCTGTTTTGCAGTAATACAAGACACCAATTCAAAAGCTGAGAAATGGAACTTGCTCTGCAATAAGGGCCTTTAATATTAACAAATATGCATTGATTAAGCCCGCAGGTGAGCGCTAAAGGCTCATAAAGAACCTACCCGAAATGCTCGAAAATGATCATAATTAGCAAGCTAATCTGCCAAGCGGTTTCCTAAATTTAATTGGCAGATTATCAGGTTGATTCTAAGCGTATACATTGATACTTTGAGCACTAAGTGAACTTTGTTTTTAAGGACATGTCATTTGTAACGTTCAGTAACAGGAAAATGTTATATGCATTTTTTTGAGCTTCAAAGAATGTTGGGAAGATTTTTTAAATGAAGAGATGACAGAAGAAATATGATATGCGAAGAAGAGTTTCATCTCATTGTGTGTATGATTGTATTTCAAAAGCCGATGAGAAAATAAGTATCGGCCGAACTCTAGCCTTGTGCGAAATCCAAGTTTAAATTGACACCTTTAACAAAGATGCAGATGATAAAAGCATATTCATAGGAAACAAGGCTTTTGATGTTCAGGCCCATTAAATTCGAAGGCTGAATCCGTATTGCATAGACAGTACAAACAAATAATTCAAATTATGCTTTGAACATGTACAATGCACAGATCAAAGTTGCATAATTCATACATGAGCAATCTTATACATGCCCATCGATAAATGACTTATAGAGGTTTCAAACGATCGCCATTGGCATGTACCCGTCATTTTGCCCCATCGGAAATACAATTTAGTTTCAAAGAGGGTTGGCAAAAGGTGATATGGTTTCGGGGGCATGTATTGGGGCCGTTAAATCATCTTTGACGCTTCAAAGTGCCCGTTGGCTTTGTTAAACTTAAGTGGATTCTGATTACTTGCAAAGTTGGCTCTTGGCCCGCAGCAGATGCCTAAATTTATGTAACGTCATGTTTGGAACTTCAATGGAAAGCTACTGAATAGTCGTGGAAATTTTTGAACAACTATTTTAAAGTGGAATAGTTACTTCATTCCATCCCTCGATCCAAGTTATCCATGTAAAGTGCAATGTAATTGTCAAATAGCAGGTAGCAGCAAAACAGGCTCGGCTGGCCTGTTAAAATAGTGCTTTGCAAGGACAATATTGGTCTCCTGTCTGGCATTTCAGTCCTCCTGGGAGATTTCATCGAGCTACCTAGCGAGTTATCGCGTTGCAACTGGATTAGAGCCCTGCACGGTGCAAGATAAAGTCGTTTTAAAATTCTTACGAGTTACTTCCCCAACATCATGGCTGCTGAATTCTTTTTAATCTACTTGACATTACTCACAAAATTCGCAGAAACCACTAAAAGCTATAGAAAACAAATGGTGAATATTTAAATGAACCAGCAATTGAAAATGGATAAAGGCTGACCAGGTAGCGTGGTGTTTTCATGGTTCAATTAGCTTTAATATCCATAAGTGGAAGCATTTCTTGCATTACACTGAAAACTCTAATTAATTGAATTAAGCCCCCCGCGGCTGGCTCATTAATATAATCCGATCCAGTGGAGAGATATGTACCGTTTTGCCCAACGCACAACGAATTTATGGGGCTGAGCTTTTTCATGCCTCTCTTTCGCACAAAGCTGCATTTACAGGCCGCCGCGGAAAACTGAATTACTGTCTGTTGTTTATTAGATTGTTTTATATCTTTACTATCAATATTAATTTTTGTATTGAACATTTTTTTATATCTGGCAATATCTGAAAACAATCGCATACTGATACTGAACTAGTTTTGACAGCATATTTGGGTTCACTTCAATACCTTTTGCAAAAATTGTATTCATTGTCTAAGGGTCGGTTTTTTCACTTTAATAACAAGCCAATCAGTCGAAAAAACGAACAATCATTCTCTGACAAATCAAAATCGGCTGATATATCAACTTCTTATCTGATACATTTATCTGCTTTTACTTACGCTTTATAACTGGTTTATCCGGGAGATTATTATAACCTGTAACTTTATACGCCGGCAAATCACTGCTTTTTTCCTCTGTTTAATTCGTCTATATTTATAGCTTTCTCTATCTACGGCGGTAATATTCCTATACAAACGCTCAAAGTACAGAATATACAGAAGTGTCAAACAACAGAAATTTTTATGTGCTACCTGAAATTTTATGCAATTGGCAGTTTTGTCAGAAAACGAATAAACCGGCCGTTAATTCTCATATTTTTCAAACCGCAAATTAGATCTCATTAACCCGTTCTTTAAAAACTTTGTTATGTTATAACCAAACTGACCCGAACGAACTCAAACGAACCCAAATTTGGTTCAATGTATGGTTCAATCTCTGCTTTTAGGGCAATCAACTTAAAAGGAAAGCATTTCTGAATTTTATCAGGTTAATTAGTCGCAATAAAATGAAAGACGAATTTAAAAAGTGCGGCTGCTTTCATGATTTTCTTGCCATTTTGCCCTTTACAGCTTCGAGTTTTATGGCGCACTGTTAGAACTGCGTTCATAAACCCAATCAGCATCGGAATTTTACGCGTGTTTATAATCGTTTGTAATAATGGCTAATAAACCCATAATTTTGTCACAAGATTAGTGTAAGTTCGAAGCAAAATATCGCCAAACAAAGTTAACAACGATTACGAATCTACTTTCAGATACCAAGTTAACAAATGTTGCTATTCGGCAATGAAAAACCGTGTTCCGTGTTTCGTCTTCCATCAAAAACCAATTACAAAATTCTCCGATAAAGAAAAATAAAATGAATGGAAAAGTTTAAAAATAACGAAAAATAACAAAACGGAACAATTATTTGTGGCTAGCTCTGCGTTGCATTAGTATTTTAAATATAAAATTGTTCTTGACAAATGTGTTTTATTGCGAAAAATGGTAATACAATCGTTATGATTAGAAATATTGCAAAGCGGCGTCACCTTACTAATTACTTATTTATTACTATTCAGTGGAGAACCGAGCAGGAAAAACCCTAAAAATACTAGTGTAATAACATATAGAACACAGAATCCAATAAAAACTTTCATCTAATAAACCACGTAAGCAGCAAGATTCGCACACGAACATAAATTTGAGAGCTATTGGGCTATATTTGCCGCCATTTCAAGGCCCCTTTAGATAATTTAAATATATCTACATTCCCCTAAGTCTCACATACTGCTTCGAGAGCCTCACTCAGGATACACTTACGGGGATTATTTGAAAAAATAAAAATGCACCCCTTGGTACGCTCTAAACGTTTACTAATGTCCTATTTGAAAGCCCATACGACGACATTTTGACTCATAAAAAAGCTTTATAGGCATCATATAAGGAAGAGAATTTAATATTGAGGCAAAGCCGAAAATACCCAGATAGTGATGATGAGCCAAATTTTGATGATCGCATTTTGCCCAGAAATGTTCATATTTACATGAATTTAAGCGTCCTGTTCATGATGATTCAAAAGTGTGTTCCTGTTTTAACTCAAAGACCGTCCTGTGACTGCATCTCTACATAGCAAATATTTAAAGCTCGATTAGTTTTCTCACCGAGTTTAAAACTCAAACAACAAGCCTCATCGACCCATCTGTTGGCGGACTGTCGCCTTGTCTTTGTCGAGTAATTTTAATTAGCAATTATCTAATTTCTTGGACTTTAATGAACGTTTCAACAAGTTTTTGCATATAAGAGTCGCCCGAACTGTCAAGAACGTTAATTTGGTTTCTTTCTCAGGAATTTCCTTTGTACACTTGAGAATTAATTCTGTCGGCAAATCTGTCTTGGTATTTCTCCGCTTGATTTCTTCGGATGGAACGATTTGAGAGGATAATGAGAAGCGATGGTTCCATTGAGATAGAAACAATTACATTTTACCTTACTAAGAAATAAAAAGCCGGCTAATATTAGTTAGTGAAATAATTAATGGTTAAATTGACGATGAATGAGAGTTTTACAATGTTTCGTTTTTGACCTATACGGGGTTAATCAACTTTTATTGGTTAATGGGAACGAAAACATTTTAAAAGTTATTTCTGTCTCAGTGGCATTTGCATACGGGTAATATTTCATACAACCAGTAAAACCAGAATACGCCCTTACCAACAACTCCTTAACATAAACCACCAAATGGCTTCAAAAATGTTAAATGAATTAATAAGTCAAACAGGTGGACTATGGCTACCAAAAGAGTAAAGGCATTTCTTATGGAATAAGCGGCAATATATCATGCGCTTCTGACTTATCAAATATCGTTATTTATTTCTAGGTATCCATGAGGAAGGGATAATTTACGATCCCTCCTGAAGGTGCTACAATCTTGAGATTTATTGGGTACTCGGTATAGAACATAAAATTCCGAATGAAAGGTCGAGGCAAATTGAATAATGTTTTGACCGGCCTTCGGGTCTGAGATTTACATAAGATAGGAACTTCTTGTAAGCTGGTCCACATATACCTCTAAAATTATTTTCAAAGCGGGTTAACGTACCCGGTTTTATGGAAAGAGGATGGTGAAACTCTCGGGTTATATTTGAAATTGTTTACTATTGCATGCAAAGATGTGGCGGCAAAGATTATTGCCTGAGTTAGAGAGAAAACCATAATCACCGTACAGACAAAAGCAGTTTACACATTATGTCCATCTTGGATCAATGTGGACCTATTTATTTTGCATTAACTTAAGATCTAAAAGCCAATGATTTCCCTATTGTCTGAAGCAAAATAAACACTTTGGAAAAACAATGGATTTTGTCGGATCTAGTAAAACCAACAATAGATGAAATAACTGCACGTATCGCTGCGGTTTGGTGCACATTCACAGAATGTGATAAACGATTCCCAGGAAAATCACACCGATTAATTAATTATAACATACGGTAGCTCAGGTAAATGCGCACTGTTAGTTGGTGCAGCGACTTGAAACCTAACATATAATTAACTATGGCTTGGGAGGAGTTTGGTGGGGTCACGTGAAGGATATGCCAAACCTACAACACACCTGCATTTTGCATGTAACCATACGCGCTGTGATTGCTCGTGTTTACACTATTTTTTCCACAAAGAGTTAAGTATTAAGTGGACCTACCTATAATTAGTTTCTTGCCAACCCACAACAGTTTCAAACAATCGTGGAAACTACTTTTGCTCAAAATTTTTTCATTAAGGTATTAATACGGTATTAGTTCGAAAGAAACTTTTTATTCACAAAAGATTTTTACAAAGAATCTAATTTTTCCTAATTTATTTGCAACACATTTGTGGATTAGAACTGATAAGTGATTAAAGTTGCAATCGGTGATGGGAAGTGTCGAATAATTTATTTAGAGACTAGAGAGGAATAAAATTTGTTTATTAAAATGAAAGAGGGATTAGGAAAGGGCGTTGGGAAACAAATTTATTAAAAGCCCAATGACGACAAAGTTATAATTAACGTGAAATTATTGTTAATACCAATATAAAGCGGCTTTATTTCACAAACCATTGTCGGGTTCCTATTGATGCTATTGACAGAAATTTAGAGTACTTATCCAGATACAGATGTAGAGTGAGGACTTCTTATACGAATTTGCTTTTTTGGATATCTAAGGAGAGTGTTAACTAATCGAGACTGGGATTTTTTATTGCACACTATTTCCAATAGAGGAAATAAATGATTGATTTGATTTATAAAAGTATATTACGAAACTTTGGAAAGCTAAAACTGGAAAATATAGATAGGTCTATCGTGGTCTAGAGAAAATTATATCTGAGTCAATCGTGAAGCTTCTGAAATTACGTGATGGTGATAAATGTGCCCGCTTCAATTCAATCGAACGAATTATTTTTTGCATCTGGCGCGGATGTGAACACGGTTTTCTGACCAAAAAATCGGAATAACAAGTTTAGATACGCACACCAAAAATGGAAATTTACCTCATGGCACCTTTTCATCAAATTATTAGGGCAAAATTGAATCGTTATACCTTCAATACAATTCTAAATCAAAATTCATTCCTGGGTTTCAGTCATTTATTGTCTCTATTTATCAATTAAAATACGTTTCGGTGTATTTTTCCACCATCATCAGTTTTTTCTAAAATAACATAGTTTAAAAAAAATTTCATTAATTTAGAAAACAACCACAGTTCGTCAACAGCCTCATCAACATAAATGCTCCAACGCACCAATTATCTAAATATCTGTCAGCAGTTTTGAGTAATGTATTGGGAAAGTCACAATATTCCATTAAAGACTCTTGGAGTTTTTGTGATTTTATAAAACAACAAAAAATACCAAAGAATCATCGGATAATATCACTGGATGTTGTATCATTATATACAAATATACCAATAGATTACTCAATATGCTGTATTAAAAATAAATGGGCAGAGATAAAAGAACATACAAAATTACCCGAAAAAGATTTTATTGAGGCGGTAGAATTGTGCTTAAAATCCACATATTTCCAGTACGAAAACAAGTTCTATTC
>NW_026017110.1:21740202-21804660 GCF_020466585.1 Dendroctonus ponderosae
ATAGAATATTAACTAACACCCGGTATATTGAAGAATTTTGCAAACCAAAAATAATATCCTCAGAATGCAAAGAAAAATAGCTGAAAGTAAAAGAACTCAATATAAACAGTATTTTATTCGCTGTGTGTCCAAAATGGACAAAATTAATACTCCAAATGTATGCCAAGGCTTAAAGCAGCAACAAAGCTACACATGTAAGTAAAAATATTTAAGTATCTGAACGAAGAATTCTAGTCTCTTCCCAAATTTGATTGTCCTGACTAATCAGCTGTTAGGCCTAATTAATTTTAGAATGTTTTAAAGTATTGCAATTGTGATGTATTTTAATGTGTGATATGATGAGGCTGTTGACGACTGTGGTTGTTTTTTCAATTAATGAAAAATTTTTTTTACTATCTGTTATTTTAGAAAAACTGATCATGGTGGAAAAATACACCGAAACATATTTTAATTGATAAATAGAGACAATAAATGACTGAAACCCAGGAATGAATTTTGATTTGGAATTGAAACACACTCAGGAAAGTATATRCAACTTCAATACAATGTGGCGGTATAGTGGAGATTCAGCAATTACCACCTTGGGTTCCTAGATGTGTATCCGCCTTATTCCATTCAGWTATCCAAGAAACGCAAACGAGACAGTAATGGTTGTCACCATACCAAATGCAACAGACAGGCTACAATGACAGCACCACGGCTTGCAAAAAGGGACGGACATGCGTGGCCAATTAAAATTTTCTAAGTGCGGTTCTCAATATATAAAGAATAAGCCGGCTGTTATCGCCATTCTGAATGCGTCGGAAATGGGAGGCCAATTACAACCTGATCGGGGCGAGCGTCAAGCCATGTCCACTCCGGCCACTTTCTGTTTTCTGTGCCGATGCCGCGAAAAATACAATTGACAGACCACCAATTTTTGCCGTAAATTAAGCGAATTAACATTCTCGGCAGTTGTTGTCTCGCGAATTTGTTAATTGTTAATTAGCCGCCGTCTTCACTTTTCTATGGAATTCCTCTTTGGCTCCTCTTTCACACGCCTTTAATCGATCCAAACCGAAATGGGAGCTCAAAAGAATGCTTCTTTCAACTTTTTCAACATTTCGAATGTGTCATCTCAAGGGGAATCTCATTTTAGCAAACTTTTTGGAGTCTCACTCAAAACGTTCATTTGCGGTCAACTGATCCAGAAAACTGCTGACGTATTTCTATACGGAAATTAGTTAAACCTGGCGGAGTTTCGAAATGGCCAACAATTCACTGTTTGAATGATCCATTCTTTCACACGTATATCAATTTTTCAATTTTTGTAGAGATTTTTTGGAAATGCCTACTGCTTGTGAAGRRCTTGYAATGTTACCAATGGAAAATCGAACGTCCAACTCAACAGTTTTTTAACAACTATTTAGTGTAAGAACTATTTAGTATACGCTTACTTTTGTCGCCCATAATGTTAGTCTGTTAGTGGTCTATTGAGAAAAAATTGTTTAATTAATTTGAAATAAACGGACTGAGTAAAAGTCACCATCGGGTATATAGAGCATCTGTAGTAAATTTGTTCCGGAAACGATGGGTGTTGCATGTAGTGTATAATTTTAGTGTTCTAAGAAAGTGAGCTACAACTAAAAGTGTTTTCAGGTATTGCCTCATGGTTGGTTGAAGGCATAAATATTATACATTTGGAAATACGTTAAGTGCCTTCTTCGATTCCCAGTGTAATTTTGAAATCAAGACCAAATATTATTATTAAATTATGGTATCAGGTCTGAACGCCTTTTTTACCATTGCAATCCTGGAATTCCATTGTTTTTGGAATGTAAAAATTTTGCAATTCAATATTGAAAATTTCTTATCTAATGCGTCCACGAAATGGCGTTTTTTGAGAGCAATTGCAATTTGTATTTATTTTCAAACTTGCACTGATAAAACTGAAAGTAAGTAATTTTGCAACATATAGAATTAATTCTCCATAGAATGTTTAAGCTGCTGCTGAATCAGCATTTGCCAACCGTGTACGTCTTTTTCTGAAAGAATATCGCCGAATCATAATAGTCAACATATAAAAAAATAAACAAGCAGTTTATGCTCCAAGAAGTAAATTTGTACTCATTTAATTTATTTACGAATGTTTCTGAGCATGCTTGGGCGCTAATAGGGATTCAGAAATTATTACAATTTTGCCATAAAATAGTAGTTAGTTGCCTCTATTCCTGCCTCTGCTTCAAACTGGTAATTTTTTCGGGTTTTTGGTGTCAGCTTAAGCATCAGTATCTACATTTTAAGTGTGCGACACACCTGAGATTACAAGTAAATGGTGCTTGCGTAATGTCAGGAAGACATTTTCTAGAAAATTATGTACTCAAATACATTATAACGTTCAAACGATGTCGACTTGTTAATTTTTCTGTAGTTTTTGTTGCCGTTGAAAATCAACGGCCTCCCACATGCAGCATAACTTTTCAAGCTCATATAATAACAACACACAAAATATAAAATAAAACGCATCTTATTTCTTAGCGGAAAAATAATGTTCCGTATAAGGCTTGTTAAATATTTATAATTTTAGTGTTCAACATGCTTAGCTAATTGTTACCACTCGTTTTTGTGTTTCTACATAATTAAATGTTGTTTCGTGTATTTGTACGTCATACATATGTATGTTCTACATTATAAATAATACGTACACACCCTTTGTTGAGAACATACATAGATTTAAGCTTCCCACTCATTTTGATAGGGACTTATCCAAAAAAATTACATTGTTTGCATAAAAATGCAGCTGCTAATTGTTGTTACACTAAGCGCTAATAACTATTAGTATTGTAATTTTTAACGACCATTGTGGCCATCCACATTTCGGAAATATCAAGACTACAGTCATTTTATCTCGAAATCGGAATGCAAGTTTCCTTCGAAACGCAAAGCGACTTATCGCAAATGATAAATCAGTATTAAAATAAAATATACGTTCGAAGTTGTCCGGCTCGTTAACGTTTGAAGTAGTGGACGGAACACTTTGTGAAAATAAAGGCGTACGACAGTAGTATTTTACTGGAAATCTGGAATTGTAATTTTATTAATGAAGTGCAAATGTGCACACTATGCACGCGTGTGTATGGACTGCATGAGTTACGACAATCGCATGATATTGTAAGTTCGGATTAGTGTCGAAATAAACCATTGTTGTATCTCTCTTATAAATTTGCGCCAGGTACATTTATGGAAAACGACTTCGCGCATTTCTATTCGGGAAAAGTCTTCGTTTATTGAGACTATAAGCCGCCTTTCTGGTATTCTTATATATATATAAATACTTATCGTTTCAGTATTTATAGGCAAAAATTCGGGATTACTATAAATGCGATATTTGAAGATCAATGAACAAGAAGTTTGAATACATGCTCAGCTTACGCGATTGCGAAAAGTATCTTACCAAAACCATACTTGCCCAATTGCAAAAATCGCTGATGTTCATCAAAAATATAGGAGTTCATTTATAAATGATTTTCGATTGTTTTTCAAAAATGTCAAATCCCACTATCAATTATTTGGGAATTGTTGTACATATCTATCAGTCGATTCACGAAATGTAATTGAATTAAACTGCATGTTATCCGGCAAAAATATCAAGGTTTAGAAATTTTATGCAAAGAAAATTCTACGCCAATGGTCCTGTTGCAGTCCCCTTCATTTTTAACGAAAACGATTTACGACAGAAAAGCCAACACAACTGTCGTTCCTGTTTGGCCGATCAGAATTATTTAATATTATTAAAATGTTTGCTTGGGTAAAAACTGCCACTGTCTGCACACTCACGGTTCGATGTTCATTTAGGGCAGGTGCGGGTTCTTTGCCTTCGGGCATCGGAAGTGCAGTAAATCGTTATTTTTTAACATTTTTGCCATCTTATTTATTATAAGATTGCCTGTGCAATCAAGCTTGATAAAAGTTGCTGGTGCTGTTTAGACTCTAGTTGAAATTGCACAAATATTAATAAGCTTACAGAGAATGAATAACCTCATGGAATGATATAGGATTGAAAATATTTTTACCTCCCAACAGACTTTAATCTAAAACGTTGACCGACACAACAAACCATCCATTAGAATTTGACTCTACCTGCCAAGATTTATAGTCTCATTCTCTGTTTCTCATAAGCCAAATAAAATTGTGAGCAAACTGCCGAAATGAAAAAAATTAAGAAACACCTTTATTTCATTTTTTATTAGAACCAACAGTGTTTTTGAATTTATTCAAATATTATTAAGTATAAGTTGTCGAAAGTACGCAAAGTCATTAATGAACTTTTTTTAAATATTAAAAAAAAACTAGCATTCTTCCAAAACATTCTCTGATTAGATAAAAATCTGCAATGAAGGCAATAAAAGTAAGTCCAGCTATGATCCATTGTAATTGTTTTGTTATTAATTTTTGAAGCTAGTATTGAAAAGCCACGTCCACATTGATACGAAAATGTCAAAAAAATAAGGGAAAATTTCATTTTTGCCATGGAATTTGTCTGCTAAAGTTCAACTGAATTTTGACGGACTACGCATTTTCTGCTTCTCTAGTGACCGGAAGAAAAATCTGGAAGACCATGCCGCACTCTGAAACATCGACAATGGACGAAGAATGTCAGACGGAGTGTGAAGACGAAGAGTATGTCAAGTAAATTTTAATCCTAAGAAATAATTGCGACTTCCTAAGCAAATTCCATAAAGCTTGAATCCATCAAGTTTAACTAATCGATAAAACATTATAATGTTAGTCCGATGGCAAATTCCTTCTACTTATACTCAATCAATTTGTATGTGGCTTTTTCCTTTTTGTTGCCAATATATATGTAAAAATAAAAACTGAACAATAACTAAGAATATAAATTGGCCGTAATGATGAATAAAGAGCTGGGGACATAAATCAACCATATAAACCAAGCTATTTATCGCCGACGCGCCGTAATTAAGAATTATTGAATTACTCTGTCTATCGGAAACTCGGCCTCATAGAGGCAGACAGACGCTACATCATCTAAATCCCCAAGTCTCAAGAGCGAATTGGTCCAATCTTACGAATTTCAGATCCCTAGAGTACGGTAAACCTCCTTCCACCCCTAAAACTAAGCCGATAGATCTTCCTCCGCCCTAGGTTATGTTTTTTACATGTTTGTGCAAGATAAAGAAGGAAATAAATCAATAGCGTTCATGGGAATCAGATGTAGAAAGATAAAATTGCCCGCGTATATCTTTCAATGAGACGTTTTTTTAAATTTATTCTTCTGTGTCGTTTGTTTGGTTTTTCTTATCTTCGTGATGGTAGTTGCGCCAGTATCTGATCTTATAGATGTTGCTTTCTTGGCATTATGTTGTGGGAAAATTGTTTTGTTGTCAGGAATTTCTAATTTTCTCAAGAGCTATAATTAAATGCGCCTACAACTTGTTCTTCAAAATCGAACTGAGTCCAGTTACCACTAGCTTTATTTTATTTTCTGACATCGTGTGAGTACATTTTTAACCGGCAGCTTTTTTAGATTCATAGTAATAAGTTTTCGTAGGTTCAGTTCCCTTTTGCCATCAGAATACGTATTTTGTTTCCAGCTGACCACTGTTTCTTTCCCATCACCGCGTGGGTGTGAAATTACCTTTTCTTCCGATCTTTATGGACATCCATATAGATCTTGGGCCGTTGTCTTGCAAATTGTGTGCAAAATCGCACCTCTAAGAATGGCCAATTATAATATCGGCTAGGGCTACTGCTGCTCGGCGTTTGATTAAAATTACATGTAAACCTCGTCCTGGCTTGTTTTACATTCCATTGTGTGCAGCCGAGAACAAAGGTTCTTCGTGCCGCGATTCTTTCCTCGTTGCCATTGCAAGTCTTAATTTTTATCCGCCTTTTCGCCGATAATTTATTATGGCAATCATGCATTATGCATTTCACTTATGTCTTTATTTGAAATTTTGCATATGGTTTCAATAGACTGGTTGGTTCCGATGCATTCTCTTGCCTGTATTTGGTGCTTCTGCCTGCCATACCTACCTACTAGAGTGGTTACAGGAATACATCGATTTTTCCATAAATTGACGATTTACTTTTCATTCTCGCACATATATTTCACAATTTGCCAACGGTACACAAGATGTCCCAAAACCAGGCCTATTAAGAACCGTTAACAATGTGAGTATGGAAATCCAAATAAACATGTACCGGAAGAGTAAATTGATGGCTAAACCGGGATCCCAGTCTTTTTACGCCCACATTTTGACATGAAGTTTTGTTAGAAATATTCTGTGCTTTATCTCATAAGCCCGTCCCATGTACAATAGCAGAAAATAAGAGCAACTGACGATGTCATTGAATTGAAATGTCTAGTAGTTCGAGGAGTAGAGCATATTTTATAGAGTTGAAACAATAGTGGCTAGCTGATAGGGCTTTGCTAACAAAACCAGCCAATTAAATGATATTCAAAGCATAGACGATTAACTGCTGGAAGCAGCTTTGACACCGCAATGTTACATTAGGATACAATGCCGCTTCCCATCTTCATTAATTAACAATTTGTCCTGCAATGTCACCGAGTTTAATTACGGCTTAATTTATCATTTTAAGTGCCAATATTTAAAAGTCAATTCAATACGCAATTATGGGCATGATGATCAAACCGCATCATCGATAAAGCTGCAGTTTGTTCGGTACTTTGAAGAATCACAGTACAGCCTGGCAAAATGGTGGCTCATCATTACATCACAGTCGCTATTAAACCCACAATTACCGCAAGCTTATTGCTGTAATTTGAATGGCGACGTTTCCATTACTTATTCACTGGACCTACGGCTTGTAATTGTTTTGCTAAACGTCGCTTAACTAATCAGTTTTTCAAAATGCAGTATTTTTAACGAAAAATACGGAGTGCAGTGGTTCTGAAACCAGTATTTAAAGTCGTTTAATGAAAATATCGAAGTTTTCTCTTCTTTTCTTGTTTAGTTATTTTCCTGTAGTGGTAGAATCTGTAATCCATTAAGGGGTGATGATTGAATATACAGGATTTTCTCCATTGAATATACAGCATTTCTAATGACTGCAACATATTTTTAACAATAGATTGACAACAATTACATTGCGAAATTATTTCTATCATAAAACAAATTCCTAGAACGTTTAAGAAGAAGAAGAAGAAGAAAGTTTATAGTCAATCTGGTTGCAAAAAAATTTTTAACAAAAAAACTTCCGCGCTTTTTTGTTGACACGGAAATTTGTTTCCGAAGTATTGGTCCATTATAAGGATAAAAGATCTCAAGTTTTTGCAGAAAACAAAAATATATGTATATTTTCCTTTTGACTTCTTTAGAATTCACTTTTTTTTAAAATAGACTCAAAAAGTGTGATTTCAGTATCATTTTTGTCATTGATACCTCTATTTAAAGACAGGCAATTCTCGATTTCACGAGTTCATTTATAATAAACCTTTTATCATAGCTTAAGTGCATTTTAACCTCTTTTTTCTAAGTGGTGGAAATTATGTTGTTTCACTTTACTGATACATTTTTAGGATCAGTTAACTAAGGATTTAAAAATAATATAATCAGTGGCATCAGCATTTTAGTGGAAAATATCATCAGTTTAACTGAATTCCTCAACGGATTAATATTTATTTATATGAAGATGCGGATGCATATTTGAGCGCTGAATTGATACATTTTAGAACAGCAGAGAAGCGACAGCGTTACCTGCGAAACACTTTGAACATTTTTTCAAGGTTGTGAAAAGCCTTGAAAGATTTACATAAATTCTACTGTCTCTACTTCATTCAATGTTCATTTCGTTTCAAACTTTACAAATTCGGAGTTGTTTAAATGGATCATTTATTGAAAATAAAAATCACCTGAATATTTTTAAATTTATTTACGCATTAGCAAAACGTATGCAAAATGTAATTTTAACGAAATCCAGGAGAATATTAAATTGAATTTAAAAAATATCATTCTTATAGCGTGCATAAAAGACATTAATAATATTGCAAAAGAAATATTATTTTTGCATCTGTTCATCATGCCATAAAATAGGGGCCATTCTGTTTTCTATTTGGAGCGCTGTTTCGCTTCTTTTGACATTGCTTATCTAAGACTTTTTTGTTTGCTCACGAAATCCATATGTATTATGATTCATTTGATCAAATTTAATTTTTTTACCATATCTTGAAGTCGATATTGCGAATTAGTGGGGTCTAAATACTGACCGGATTAAAATTTGGTTTCTTTCGGTTATAATGATGTCCGAGACCAAGAATGTAATTAAGACCGTGCACATAACATACATAATTTTTACATCATTGAAATGCAACTTAACTTATATTGATTACATGGAACACTGGCTACATTACATAAATACATCTAAACTGTAGTTCTATTTCAATCGCATTCTTCATTCAAAATATTGTTATTTACTTTTTAATATTATTTCTTTTCCGATCTTATTTTTAATAATTTGTTGGTATATTTCCATTGAATAGATTGAAAGAATTCCGAAGTTTAATTCGCTAAATTTTATTCGACCACCTTGGGTGGTCCACCATACATTTCTCGTGCAAGGATTTATTTCTTTGCTTTAACGGCGAACGCATCATACTGGACCTGATTCCTCCACTTTAAACAACAATCCTGCCCTATTCATAAATGAATACGCATACATATGTAGATCTAATTGAAGAAAAACTAGAGATTGATATGAGAGATGCAGATACTGTGAACGGATTGAATTCTTAGATACCAGTATTTTATAAATAAGGTCAGCTAAAATATATTTGAATTGCCTAATTAATATAAGTAGCGATGGTTAATGGCTGTCTCAATGAAGGCAACATTTTAGAAATTGCAATTTTGTAAATTATCTTCAAAGCGATCTTTGATAAATGGGTCGTTTAAAAAATACATTATTCTGGAAATTATTGCGGTCATATTGCGTGATTTAGTGAACAACTTGGAAGCTTGCCATTATTTTGTCACCAGTTTTTAACATGCTTAAAGTTATTTATTTGTTTATGATTCTGCTAGTAGTTTCAGATCATTCATTGCACGAGTAGGTTATTTACGTTCTAACAAAGAAAGTTTTCATTATATCAAGATTCAATATAAGTTTCATTATCCGTTCAAATTATTTTTGAAGTGGCCCCAATATAATATTTTAATCAACATGACAATTATGTAGGTAGTCAAATAAGTATCTATACAGCCATAACATCGCGATGGTTTCCGTTTCCCTTTTCGGTCCTCCCATCAGTCGCCGCACTTCTTGTATTTCTCTGGGGGTGATAAATTACCCCAACCTCCGGGCCTGTACAGGCTCGAATACCTCGGCTTTCCTGACTTTGATGCATGGCCTATTCTTCAAACCTTCCTTGTTTTTCCGAAACATATTCCTCGAAAACAATAAATAGTTGGAGGCGCCATTTTAAGTTTCATCATTTAATTAAGATCATATTAAATTTGCACCCAATTGCCATTATTGGGAAACTTACCATTAGAAAATCAATGTATGGTTCATTGAAATGATACTCTGCAAGAATACAAGGTTTCAAAGGAATTTGAAATCGCCGGTGACCAGAGAAGTAGGCCTGTCTGCTTGCGTTTATAAATCATCATGAGTAATGTCTCTTTCTAATGTAGGCATTTTCCAGGATGTAGCGTAACGTTATACTTTGTGAAATCAATACTGGCAGATATTAGAAAAATGTCTAGTTGAACGTGAATGCCAAAGATAAAAGAAGCCGACAGAGTTATCGGTTGTACCTACTGGAAATGTGGACGATGTGAAGTTAAATTCAATCCATTTAATGAATTACTTAATTTCGTAATGTTGCGCTTATCATGACTGGTTAGTAATGGTTGTATCGGAAAGTTGAAATTGATTTAGTTTTTGAATTTTTGTTTGAACTTGGTTCCATATATCTTCATAGGATTTGCTTACAGCGAGGAGGTTTTTGAATCTTAGATAAAGTTACTTAAATGTGCAAATATTTTTGTTGTATATGTAGATTTCCTATGTAGGTATGTGAGACCCGATTTTCTTCACTTAAGTGGGAAATTTCTCGCTTAAGGCTGGCTTGATAATTTTGAGAATTATACGTTCTGTTATGTCATTGTGATCATTTAACGCCTTTAAAAAGCGTATTTAAAATAATTTCAGTTCACACCCACAACAATCAGTAGAATCCAACCACGACCAAAGGTTTTCCTTTAACCACGCTTTTTACAATCGAATGATTCGGCCCGATTCTAAACGCATTTTAGTGAGAAACGAAAAGAATTTCTAAGAATAGACCATTTATCAACTCATGTCAGGCGTATACCTACGTGATGAATTTTTCTTTTAACGTGCTTCAGAAAGTGGATTTTACACGGATGATAATAGTTTTTCCATACCTGGAAACATTTGCAATTGACATCAGCAGCAGTTGCCACGAATCCTACATTAAATTAAGCTAAAAAATTCGCTTGCTTCTTTCCAGCTTCGAGATTATTTTAGAAACAGTGTACAGAAAATTTCGAATCGAATTATGCTATAAACTCGATCGTATTTAAACCGAAAGTTTGTCAAAAAAGAATCGACAACAAATGCGAAACAAGATATCCTTCTCCACTAAATAGAATGAAACGTTTGCTTTTAGGTTTAGGGGATGTTTAGATCAGCAAAAACAATGAAGCACGATATTGGCTTGGGGCTCACTTTGCTAAATTAGTTTACAACCCTACTGCCGACTACTGACAAATGGCGGAATCAGCCTTCGGTGAAATGTGGCGAGAGTGAATTACGACGATATTTATTTAAAGAAAAGGAAACTTTATCCTGATTAAAGATTCTTCGGAACTTTTCGACGTAATGAAAACTGGGATCGCTCCCCCACAGTTGAAATAATAAATTACAGCGCTTAGAATTATGGTGAAACTATTTTAAAACATTTTCGTCTAACAGAAAAATTTAGTTTAACTTGGGTTAAATAACGATACCTGGGATAGAAACTGTATACTTTCCTAGTTCAAACGTGAGATAAATATTAATTGGAAAAATAAAGTTGAGATATGTTTGTCGAAAGTTTAGCCTTTAACGTATGGCTTAAATGTAATTTTTTTAAGTTTTACTGAAAATAGTCCAATTGTCGTTTGAAAAACTCTAGGAACAACCAATAATTCTGATTAAAAATACAAACTGGGCTTAAGTTTGTTACAAATGATTTGGTACTGTATCTCCATTGAAAGTATTTGCAATAAAAGGAAAAGCTTATCACGCAGAACGTTGGCGCTTGTTCCTAAATATAAAGTATCTTTTCTCCCCAGATTCAAATGTACTACTGGGAAGACAAATTGCGAAGGTAATTAATAGTTGTAATTAAAACAAAGATTTAATATCGGAAGGGGGTTGCTGCAGCGCCATAATGAAAGCCAAATGGTAGTATACTGTTACGGCGCTATTTACGTGTTGGGCATAACTTCGCAAGTTTGCCTAATTCCTTGGACCCCTAAACATGTCTGGAACTTAAGCCGTCCGACATCTTTAGGAAAATTAGTTGGGTATCATGGTAGCACATTTTTCTTCGGGAAGAGATGCGAACTTTTACACCGGAAGCCTATTAAAAGTTGAGAAACTGCCTGAGAGCCCCTCCGCCAACGGGCGAAGTTTCCCTACTTAGAGGTTGTAAGAATATATTATTGGAATTACCTAAATGGCGTGAAACGCGACTTTATAAGCGCCAATATCACAGTTCATCACTTTTGATCCATAACTGAATACCTAAGATATTCATACGTGTTACTGATCATACGTTAAGGGCAAATTAATGTAAACGCGCGTTGGTCAATAATTATTAATTTAAAAAATGTATTTATGTCTGTATGAAGCAGCCAGTTGGTCCCTCACCCGAGTTGATCCTTCTCGCCGCAGCTGCAAGAGAAAAGTTGAAGAAAAATATTTCGTCTTCCACAACGGCCATTGTACCACAAAACGTGGTTTTTATCCATATTTATTCAATAGCTCTTGCTTGTTAAGACGTGATTTTCAAAAGGTAACACTAAAATTGTGTCTGCAGTTTGCATTGAATGTTTATTTCATTATTTCCTTCAAAATGGATTTGAAAACATGAAACCGGGAACGGGGTATTTAAGATTCAATTTTTGACTTGAAAGTTTATGAAAGAATAATGTGCGGTATTAACTTATTTTATTTATTTTCAGGTATGTCGCATATTTCTACCGAAAAACTTGAACACGAACGGGTGAGTGAGAATTTCAAAGTAAAAAGGATATTTTCAACAAAAAAGCGCAAATGTTCTCAAGTCGCTCCATTCGACTTGGGTTTATTAATTATCAATTTACTAGAATCTAACCGAATGCGGTCCTTTGATTCACTTTCTTGAGCACGGAATTTTTCGAGCAATTTCATGTACTCGTCCATCTTCTCATAGCAGTACGCTTTCGAATTTATGAGTTCAGTTTAATTGGAAACCCCTTTGTTCCCCTCCTAGTCTTGCTGGCCCACACTTTTTCCCCATCGCTAAACGCACGATTCGTTCCAAGCTCAACTCAACCCCCCTAATATTTCAAATAGAAACCAGTGGCTCACGTCAAAATGTTGGACAAATTTGGGACTCTAACCATTCTTCAATTGATGTTCGATTGAAAGTTTGGCGGGCACAATATGTGTTATGTTATACATTTATTTTTGACACGAATTTTTTAAAGGCGAATAATAAAATATGAAATGAGAAATTTTACAGTTGAACAACAACCCCATGGTGAGATGCGAGATATTTTCATAAATGTTATGATGTAAAGAACAATCACTTTAATACTAAATGGACAATAAATCGAAAATAATCAATTGCGAAGCACTCAAGTATATATAATACACATGAAATCGTGGTCATGATGAGCAACAAAAAATTGCTATGTAAACTAGCTACAAATGCTATGTAACTACATCGAGTTTGTTCGGAAAGAATTATTTGCAGATAATTAGTAAGTTGTGTACGCCATTGGTCCTAAGTAATGCGTCCAAGAACCGGCAAAAATGGGGTGACAAATTGTTCGGACCCCGCAACAGCAGCAGCATCTTCCACCCTTCCTTATATTCTACTCCATGCAACAGTAAGTATGGAAGTAATATTACTTCCACGACATTCCTAAGTTATTTAGATGACGGTAAATTTAAGGGCGTACGCCCCGCTAAATTGGATAACGGACCCTTTTTATCCCTCTCGGAACTTTTGTCGAGTGCCGCAACTTCATAAAAATATTCAAAAGACGTTTTGTTTCTCTGAAGAAATTGCGCTGAGTCACATGGAATGATGCATTTGCGCTTGATTAGTTTATTGGTGCTGAAAGGCTCCATTTATTAGCAAAACTTTTCATCTGCTTGTCTATTTCAATGCTTTTTGAAGTTCTATTTTTTTGGGAGGTTTGGCGAAAAACAAGTAAAGAAGTAAATGCAAGTTCAATGAAATCTGGGGTCGAATGCCAAATTTGTAAGCATTTGTTTCGCATACTAACACTGTTATTGCAATATTTTCACACTACAATAAATTGTGTCGGTCTTCGCGACCAAGCTCTCACGATTTTCAATTTTTCATTTGGTTCAACTGTTTTAAGACTAGAATGAGTCGCACAGGATTTAAAGATTTAAGAATATTTAAAATCGCACTTTAGTTTTTGATTCATATACATATTACCCACCCTTGCAACTAACATTGTAAAATTATGGAAAAAAATTATTGTGTAAGACAAGTCTTACAGACACAATATGTGCATCCGTAAAATTAAGTTGAAAGGGGCCACTATTGGTGTTCTATTTTCAGGGTTGATCATGTCTTAATCACCAAAACATGGCCACCTGAAAGCATTTATGCGTTATAAAACTAGTTTCAGATGCGGAAGGAAAATGTATAATTAATATTAATTTGAACCATTCATAATATGGTTATTAATGGTTAATGTGTTGTGTTAACTACACACACATGTCTTTCAATTAACGACCTTCTGGGTCGCCGCGCTACATTGAAATAGCAACAAATCGAAATTGTGCCCAACCTTGAAATATAATATTTTTGTAAAAGTATCAAATATGTGCAGATAGTACTGGCTTTGGCGACTAGGCTTGGGCGAGAGCAAATTTTTATAGAATGAAAAATTATTATCAAGGCTGGGATATTCATTGGTTTTTCTTATTTCGCGTCCCAATCTTTTAAACAATTAATTTGCAGTTATTTTTAGCAAAAGGAAGAAGAAACTGGTTTAATGTTTTTTGTCACCTGACCGAAATAATGTCTAGACTTGACATTGCTACCATTTTTAAAAGCATATCATGGAGAAATAAGTAAAAGAAAAAAGTCCGTGAAACGGCTGGGGCAAAGCTAGCAACCGAGACAAGACTAAGTGAACATTACGCAGAATAAAATAATGATACGAAAAACTGTTCCAAAAACCTAAAAAAGTAGTTAATTAGTGGTCACCAATAAATAGATAAACAGTTTACTATCTATATAAAATCTATTTACTACAGTAAATCAACTAAAGACACCGAAATCCGATAAGATACATTTTACTCCACTTTATGATGGCTTACAGTATCTGCTTTTTTTGCTAGAATTTTCATATTGAAATTAAAATCGTCTCCATTCAGAATCCTAATTTAACAATATCGCCTTGTAAAGAGTTAATACGTTCGTACATTTGTACGAATGTTAATTATTCACAGTTTTTGCATGTTTTCTATTCTGACTTTTTGCCTTGTAATTAGTCCTTTTGAGCCAGACAAAACTTCATAAAATTTCTTAAGCAACGCGGATAATGAAGATAAAGTGAATTATTTATAATTATGGGTTTCATTGGAATTGGAGGCCCAGGTGAAGTAAATTAATCGAAATTCAAGCCATTACTCTAGTAACCCCTCCTTAGCCTTACTTACGAGAAGTTATTAAGAGTTCATAATTATGACATAGTTATAAACAATATTTACTACAAAAGTTAATTTCGCTGCAGTTTTATACTGGGAAAAGTCCAAAGGGGTGAATATAAACTAGGGACGAGTCAGTTGGACCTAATTAATATACAATTCTGGATTTAATTTTTTGGAAAACTTCTTTGTTACATCAGCTTTTGTCTGAAGGTTTTTTATAATTAATTGCATGTACAGGGCTAATTCGTAAACAATTTTCTGCACTTCTGCATTTAATTTAAAGCCTTCAAGTATGCAGGAGGTTTATCTTGACTTAAATTAAATTCATGTTATCCGGAAAAATTGCAATTTAGTTAATTTATTAATAACTGAAACCAATGAACTCTGGTTTTCCATAAATCCGGTTTATTAGCTTTATTAATTATATTACCGAAACAGTGAAAAGTCGTAGTCAGTTTATCTACTTATTTTTTTGACATTTTTTTGCTAAACATTTAGATTATCAATCCAAACATGGTGTGTTGGAATGGACTTGAAGATTTATGACCTTTTGGTCACATGTAAAGTGATCGATAAATTAAAATTGAACGGGAAAAAGTGGAAAAAAGTTTCGTTTTCCAAAAAAATATCAGGAAGTTAATCGGAATTAAGCAAATAAATCAATAGGTGTATCACTGATTGAGTTGACAAGAAATTACCAACAAAAGGTATCAGAAAGAAAAGAAATACAACAGTAAAAATTAAATATCGACGTGACCAAGCGTTTTTCGGTTAGAACAATTTATCCATTTTAACTAAATTTGTTGCAGCCCACGCTGCATGCATCTTGACTGAATAAAATTAATGATTCGCAGAATGGTTGAAACGCACCTCGAAAATGTTTCCTCCTAGAACGCAAAAGATACTGCAACCAAAAACGGACAGAAGATTTTTGATGAAAAGGGACTTCTAAGAGAACATAAGACAAGTTCAGGACGTATATCGGAAAACTAGAGCTAAAAATAAAAAAAAAATTGAGTTTTCAAATACGTTTTTATACCTAGTTCAGATGTGGAGTAAGGTCTTATGACCGATGCAAAAATTATAGTAAGCTTATCTGTTTTGATGGAGAGACAAAAATAGCTAACCAAAAGCAGCGATTGGCAGTGGCAGAAGCTCAAAACAAAAAGGGCACAATTTTGAAAATGGTATTTGTTCATTTTTTATTTTTGCTGTACATATATGAACCGACAGCATTATATTTCATGAAATATTGATACTCAAATGTGTTTCTAACGTGCCCTAAACGCCGAATCCTCAATGTTGGACCATTGCCCAATGAACAGCTCTTCTTTGCAATATTTGTAATTGATTTATTTTCCTAAAATCCATAAAATTATGCTGCACATATTTTAATTGTTCAATTGAAATGAAAAACAGTTTTTCGTTTATTCTGGGCTGGTTGGAGAATTTAATACAATTCTGTTCTTCCTGTAATATGAGTATATGTTGAAGGGAATGTATGAAATTTTTCAAGTCACTTTTTCAATCTGCAATTTCGAACAAATTACGGCCCGTTTCAACTGCTGCTGGTATGATGGAAGTATAGAACGATACCCAATATATAGAGGGTGTTAGATTGCGCCACACTATAAATTAGCGGTGTGAAATAGCCACGGTCTCGCGCCTAGTTAACGAGGTACAAGTGATCCCTTGAATTTATGTACGAAATTTGCAAATAAATTGAACGCCGCTACCTAACTAAATTGCTCTATAAACAAATAGGTTTGGGCTGCTTGGCAAGATTGAACACCAACGGCTTTAACATTTAAACGTATGGCTGATCCGGGTGATTTATCGTTTGGTGCTAGTTTTTGGTCGCTGATAATTTTACGGTCTCGCATCAGTGTCATGGGCAATGCTGGACAAATTCCATTTTAAAATGTGAAAGTAATTTGCAACTAACCTAGATTTGGACTAAAAGTTCGTCGATAAATCTCTGAAAATTGTTTAACAGTAGATTAAATTATTAGCATTAGCAACGGCAAAGATCATCGCTATATTATTTCCAGCTTTTTTGGTATGCAGCGTCATCCCAATTCGGTCAAAAATTGTTTTAAAAAGAATTAAGTCGAAGTCGCATTCGCGGAGGCAAAAGCGGCGGCAATTACTTCGATCCGGCATCCATTCCGGGCAATTTCGGAACTTTATTACCGTTCCGGGCGTGACCGGACGGAAGTTATAAGTAGATAGTCAATATTTCAGCCGGCAGCGCGTGCGAAGCGCCAAACACGGCCAAGTTGCCGCAAAATGCGTGCAGATGGTCCACCCTACCACCACTCCTGGTCTGATCTGATTTATCTTTCCAGGCTGGTTTACAAGCTGCGAAATTTGAGGGGAGATTATAATTAACTGAGGTAATATTAGGTCCATGACAATAAATATTAATTCGAAAAGTTTATTAGCGATTTAGCTTTATGGAACTTTAATACAAAAGGTTTTGGACTGAATCTACGGTTTCGGTCCGCACCCTCCGTACGATAGTCGGATTACCTACATATAGAACGTTTTCTATGGACGTACTAATGAGTATTATAACAAAAGATTTAGGAATATTTTTCTGACTTAATGACGGTTTTGAGACGAACTGCAAGCCTTCTTCATGAGCATACCCAAAACACATATGAAAAAGACTAAAAACCTTACAAAAACCGATTGCTAATCGATCTTACTTTATTGCTTAATTAAGTTCATTACAAGTTTATTTGAAAGTCTTGCTCTTGCTTCTTTTGCAAGACCAAGACCAGTCTCACTCATCACTTAAAGCTTATCTACATCCCTGTTTTCACCTTTTTCACCAGAAACTTTCTATTTGCTTCAATATGAGATCAAAATGTTCTTGAGTTTAGTGAATGTTGTGAAGTTGAACAGTTTGATGATTAGTTGTGTAGTTGTGTGATGAAACTCATATAGATTCGTCACATCTTGGAAGCTAACATTGCTTTGGAAGCTCAAATGAAAACCGACATTTTGAAACACTGATTTTTTTTCCCACTGAATGCATCGTTTCATCAACCAAATGGTCTATTTTTATATGTGTTTTTTCGTTTCACCAATTAATTACCTTTATTGATTTGCGCATAAAACAGGTGCAATCAAATACATTGTTGGCGAATTTTAACGAAAATGTTTCCAAATAGTCCAGCTTTTCGTGCGGATTATTTATTTTATCCATTTTGTCTGTACTCGCTAAATAGATAGCGCCTCGACAGAAATGATAGTAATTTTGAATCACACTATCGAAAAATGTCCAAACTATTTTCTATCTGGGCTTCATGACTTTCGCTGCAACATTCAAATTGAGTCTTTTCCGACAAGAAACAAGTAGTTTAAAAATTATGCCGACATTATTTCCCCAGACAAGTGCCGTGAATATTTATAGCAATTTAAATGTTGCATATCTGCTGGCTCAGTAAATCAATCTATGTTTGCAAATAGCCTAAGCTAAATGCAGATTTATGCTTCCTTCTAGAGCAAGTAGAAATAATTTATTGTTGCGTGACAGACTTATGGCTTAACAACTTCATTCGCTTTTGTGATGTATGATGTGACAATAAAAGGGATAATCATATACGAATCATATTTTTTCGTAAAATGCTACATATTTGATTTGGATGTGCTGCGGAAGAATAATTTTCTCACTATTTACGTGTGGTTTCAAAGGGTTTAAAGTCAAAATGATGAAGACGTACTTGAATAACACTGTTAAAAATCAATAATTAAATTCTCCCTGTTTCATTTTTAATTTAATTGTATAAACCGATACCTAACTAAATCCTTTTGATATTGGGATTTTTTTTTCAATTTCACGCTCAAAAGCAAATAATTTCCATTAGATGCTATTAAGTTAATAATAGTCATTTTGCTCCAACATCGTAAATTAAAGGAAATTTAAACTCTGGGATCGGAGGCCATTTTAGGCCATATATCTTTAAGCTAACCACAACATTCCAGCTTTATTTTTATAAATTACAGTTTTTCTGACCTGCCATGTTGGACTGCGGGTTCATTCGTTTATCTAGACAACTCCGACCAGGCCATTAAATATCCCGTGGCAGCCAAAAACCGGACTTGTTAATCATATCGCGTACAGGGCGATTCAGAAAATCTGGATTTGCAGTTACTTAGAATACCAGCTTTAATTACAAAAAACAGCCATCCGGAAAATTATGCTTTAACGTCTTTAAAATCTATTCTCCTAATATTGCAATGCAAGGCATAGAAGGGTTTATATTTCCCATTATTCAGATTCTTCATATCTTAGGGTCTATTGTAGCCTGTCAGATGCCGCTGATGCATCATCGATTCAATTATTAAATAATTTAGTCTCTGCATCCCGCCATAAAGTACGCAAAACAATTATTAGCACCCTGTAGGACCATGATTTATTTTACCTAAAATAAATTAGGAGCCCGGGAGTGGCGGTCAGGTGGCGCAACGTAGAACCACCATTAAAAGCCCATTAAGTATTTACTTATCTTCACAAAAACAGGTATCTTTTAATTACATATATTCTGTACTTGCAAGCATCCCAAGCAATCAAAGTGTAGCCTCCTGACTCGTGCTGGTAGTTTTACATACGTGGCATAATGATGGTTTAGTTAATTAAATAAATAAATGGAAAGCTCCAACGTCACATGCTAAAAATATTGGCTCTTCTATTTAGAGCTTGCCTGAAACGTATACTTTTGGTATTGGTGTTAGAGCTGTTCTGTAAACCATTAATGTCAATTTGCCACTAATTAGATGTACGAAAGCTGAACTGAATAAGGAAAATCTGGGACAGGAAGCTGAGAAGGAGTCAATTAAGTTTAATCAACTAGTTCAACGTAATTTATGTTAAACATCTGGTGGGTTGACGGGATTAATGTGAAAAATTGTCAAATGGTGAATTATCGTTAGTTTCCAGTCAGTCGTTTGGATACCACAAAAATAATTAAATTCAAAAGGTTACTGCTGGTGGTCCAAAAATACGACGACCACTATCTTATTTTTTTCGAATAGAAGCACCTGATTCTTATTTCAATTTTCAATTCTCTACTGAATTAATTTGCTCTACTTTAACTCAACAGTAACCGAAAAATATACGATATATACCTATCAATAATTAATAAATTCAAACAAAACAAAAAAAAGTTCTTAATGTGTGCCATTTAAGGTTTGACAATATCCAAGGTGATCAATAAACTCCTGCATGTTTTCAAACCATTTCCGGAATTATTTATAGGAATTTTTTTGGATCTTATGAACTCCTGCCGGTCTGTCAACAAATATTTTTGGTTTGAGGTAACCCCACAAACAAAAATCTATCAGAGTTTTATCTGGCGATCTCGGAGGTCATTCAGTAGGTCTCTCCTTCCTATTGATTGGAAACAGTTTCATTACGCACAATATGGCAGCATAGTGTGGACCAGCACCAAATGTACTTCTCCATTAAACTGTCCAAGAAAACAGTTTCTTTCTTTAGTAGTCTTTCTCCCGCTATTCCCACATCAAACATTTATTTTTTAGGGGACTGACTGTGGACCTTTCTCATCCAATAAGGATTTTATGTTTTCCAATATCGACAATTTTGTTGGTTCTCACAAACATTCAAACAGACCGGAGCTTCATCATTCATTCATTTCGAGTATCGAAATCATCTTCAAATAACTTTTGCATTGGAATAATATTGGTACTTTCGAACTATTCGGTGAACAACAAATTTCCGCATGTGTACATTCGTCCGAATCCGCGAAAGACTGGTACATGGAATTTCCTTCCAAAGAAGACTCCTAGTTTTTTTCCAAAAGAGACACCGCTGAATTTGAAGTGAATTTACGTCTAGGACTCACGGTAGATATAGAAAATCAAACTTGTTCTTGGTTGAGAAAGAAAGTACTTGGTTGAGAAAGTTAGGACCTCGCTTTTGTTTCTAAACAGTTAAAAATGATGAAACACTTCTTAATTTTTTGCAAATGGCAACCACTTCACGTACTTCTGTCACTTCAAATAAATATAAGTGTTTGTTGAAAAACATTCCGCAAACAATTTCGGCATGGTTGCGTATTTGTGTGTCATCCTAATTCTCCTCTGTGATTACCCTCAAAATAAGTCCGGATTCCTTAACATGCCCATTAAGGGACCATTGATCAAGCCTTCATGGTTTCACATTATAAATAATCCTCAATATCGTTTGGTCCATTAAACATTTGTTTCAAACACTGTTCCTTCTCAGCCACAATGCATGATACATAGCGGTACCCACGATACGGCAATCCGAACGTATCCAGCTGTGCAGCAAATCGTACCTCTAGAAAAACAAGACGAGTTCCTCTGTGTGCTTCACCCTCGTATTTTAATAACTTTGCAACGTTAATTTATTTCCTGTCTTTCGTTCGACATGCATAGAATCCGCCATCTTTATGGGTCCATGGGTAATTGCGTGCATGAGGGAGTCGGCTTGATTGAGATATTTCGCCTAGACGGTGAGCCAGCTACCATAGTGACATGGGCCTACTTTATGGATGTGCTTGTGATTATTATATCAAGCAAAACTTAACTAACTTAAATTAAACTTTTTGGAAAGAGCGCTGTTTGGATAAAACCACCTTGCAAAAGCAGAAAAAATAAAAGCTAATAGGATCTGATCGCTCGACCAGTAATTGCTGAATAATTTGGTTTAGTGTGGGGCGTCCAGCTCCGAAACTTAGTTTGTCCGTCCATAATTTACAATGGGGTAGTAAAGTTTGCGGACGACACGTCACTTGGTCGGCGGTGGCGTGATGTAAACACAATTAGGGAATCGGTGCGGTCTCCAAGGGAGTAACTTACTATATATTGAGCTTTGTATTGGCTTTGGGCAAAGTCAGTATAGGGCTGTGCACATAGAGATATGTCTAAACGGAGTAAATCGTGTTAGAGAGCATACCAACTGAATTACGATTATTAGGTTCGTATAAATACTGATTGTATTCATTGTGATTTATTTGATTTACCACACTCGTGCAATTACATGTATATGGATTCCGCTACTGTAACTCATGAAAATGGCAATATTTAAGCGGACAGCAGAAACTGACCAGGCTTTAGATGCCAAATTTAGAGGACATTTTATAACTGATTGGTCTCATGAAAAACGGGAAAACTTTGGAAGACGATTTCGTATGAATTGCGATATATGTAATATAGTTGAAAGGATAGAGTGTGACAACAAACAAATACATCGAAATCCTTTTTTCCTATGCTAACTAGAATGTCCTGAGGAACACAAAGTTCTACATGAAGCCAGTGGTGCCCACAGTTTGGTCATTTGAGAACGTCGGAGATACTTTGAACAAGTGAAAATCTCAAAAACAAGGTTTATCTAGACTTCTAACTATCTAATGATTAACTGTTGATTCATTCTGCAAGTGTATTTCCTATTTAATGCCATAGTTTTTAAATATTTTAACTATTTGTCTTCAGTGATGCCAAAATTCGATCAGCGCAATGGGCGCGAAATTCCTTTAACTTCAATAGAAGTTTCTTCTTCCAAAGCTGTATGCCCGGTTTAGAGGAAGAAGATTCTAGTTCAGTAAAAGGAGTTTTCAGTTCTGGAGCAAATACACTGGAATAATGAATGAACGTTCGAAGCTACCGTTTAAATGGGTAGAATAGTTCGTCTTCACAATGGGCTATAGTAACTCAAAACTCTGTTAACTTCAATCGAATCTTCTTATTTTCAAGCTGTATGGACGATCGAGTTCTTTTATCTAATTAGAAGAATTTTGAGTTATTATGCTCCATTGTAAAGACGATCAAATTGCGCCTGAAGAAGAATATTTTAAATATTTAGAAAATATGCATTAAATCTATCGGAGAATGAATGACCGCTCTGGGCTTCTTTCGTTCCAAACCATATCTTATTTAAAAAAAATCTGTTGTTAACCAAACATGTTAGTAATCGACAATGCGAAAAATGAAAAGGGTCGGATTCAAGAATTAACCGAATTCGTCTTTGTTGACTCATTTACATTTTGCATCTCAAGGCTATTGAATTTAATAAAACAGACAAGGCAAAAACGTGTTATTAATTTAATTATTTTAGTCATTATTAAAATAGACTAGACTAGTTTTTACAATATACAAAATACAAAAAAAAGTTACAAAATTACTTAATAGTGTTGAAAATTTTGTGCATAGTAGATGTCTAGATAATCTCTCCAGTTGAGCCAAAACTAATGTTTTACCTGAATATTTCTTTGACAAATCTACAAGATTAAGGTAGATGTTTCTCAAGCCAACTCACTAGTCGACTCGAATGTATTGGAATTTTTACGGTGACCGAAACAATAATTCAGACAGCTTGTAATTTTGATGTGCAATTTTGCCATTTTTATACGTATTTGAAATATTTTAGAAAATAAAACGGTACTTAAATTTTAACAATGCTCACATTCTTTTGTTTCCTAATACTTTTTGCTACTTACCGAAAATTAATATCAAATATTTATTCTTATTCTAAACATATTAGACGCCAATTGGGCTATTGAAAAAATGTCAACTTCTCTGTAATAATCATCATTTATATTTACACTTATTTTATATTCCTTTCTAAAATCTTAGATGCATTTTCCGTTTATCTACCACCATAACAGTAATAGCCAGCCTATTTGCTTTAACCATATTTCCTTCCTTTAGTCGTAACATGAAATGGGGAGTGTCCTAAGTGATTTAATTTGACTTTCAAAAAGACTAGTGGATTTTACTCACGAAACCTTGGACGAATTTAGGTGAAATTATACATAATTGATTTTAGACGTAGTGATCACCGTAAAGTATATATGTTCAAAGGGTCGTTATATCCATTAATGCGCGGCTTATAAGGTTTTTGCAAGCCATAAATTACTCAAAAGGGTCTCTCTAAAGCAGCTAGTTCGTTGACATAAACAGGAAAATAATAGAAAATCATAGGGGTGCTACATCGCCTTTCTAATCCTTTTCAAATTTAGGTATCAGAACAAAGTTAGTATTTCTCGGAATTTATTTACCTGCTGCTAAGAGAAAACTGTACAATTTTTTAGCACAATAACTTTCGTTTTAGTAATCCAAAATAAGAAAAAAACAATTTCACATATTATGTCAAATGAAGTTGTGCAACGTTGTGTTTTGTTGTGAAAACACAACGTTTGTTGTGTTTTCGTATAATTAGCTACTGTACCAGTTTTTTGTTCGCTTGTTTCTAACAACATCATCAGGCATTCTTTATTACGCCATAAAGCGAATGAATATTTCCGAAAAGACATGAGTTGAGGGCATGCTACAGATCAGCACGAGTATTATCGTGCATCTAGATATGTAAAGGAGAACATGCCGAAGACTTGCAGTAATGAAGACCATATCTTTAATGTGCTCTCATCAATATGGACCATATCAGGAACTCTCGGTAAATATTCAGAAATCGTTAGAAGCCGATTGGACTGACTCATAACGATCCTGGAAAATTGGCGATTTACATGACGATATTTTCGAAGGATGTCGTTTGGAAGCATGGCAGGGAGCAATGGGTTGGCTTTATGTTGGCCAACTTAACACTGTTGCGACAATTGGAACTTCATTAGTGATTTTGCATAACTTTTGGAATATTCTGGAAATTAGCATGACGAATTTGAGGTTTCCAAATTTTGTGGAAAATATCTATGGGATCAATGAGAACCTTTCTGAACAGTCACTATGCAGAGCAAACAGTCAACATCGAAAAGTTAATCTTATTCATTTGCAATGTGCCAATTTCCATAAAGTATAGAAATGAAGGCCTATCCGAGTTCAAAGCGTACCCTGGTAATTAAGCAAACACGTGCCCACGACAGATAGCAAAGAAAAATGCCCGTCATATCTCCATGCAGTAATTATATTATTTCCAACAACATCCAGGTCTAATTTATTTTTTGTGTTCCGTCTTCTGGAAAAGAGGTCCCACTTGAGCCATACCCGAATTAAGAACTTTTTTATTTTTATCTCGCCATCGAGGCGCTCTCCCCAATTAAAAAACACCTCCCCTCGGTCTCTCGAGAAATAAAACTGACTGTATAAATGCATTATGGTTTGCCTAAAATAAAAACCGAAGTGACATAAGGCGTTCGGTTTCGTTACCCTTGGAAACCACCCTCAGTAAGTTATCATAAAGAAGAGAAAATGGTAGAAATTGGATATAGACGCGGTTAGATCTATTGGTTTATTGGTTGTTGGGGACCTTGGGGACCCATATGTTACCCATCCGAAATTTTGTCTGCAGTTTGTAGAGGTTTTTCGGTGAATCATGATTTTTGTCTGCACATTGCTTTATATCTTTCCTTCGTCATGTTTACTCAGTTTAAGTACTTGATTTTAAGTCCTATAACGAGACAAACAAAAAAACAAAACTCAATTAAATGAATGAAAGAAATAAATGAATAAAACGTATTTGTTACTTTAATTTTTGCAAGTGGAGAGTAAGACAGGAAGAAATCTTTCAAGTTGTTTAATATGTCGTTTAAGTTGGCATGTGATACTTCGATTAACAGTGTAGTGTTAAATCAATTGCACACTGAACATGAGTATCATAATTTTGTGTTATTCAAGTGTATATGTGCTTGTGCTTAACTTATCCTGAAATGGATAGTATATTTTTTAATTGAAACACTAAATAAGGTGTTTTTAAAAATTTTAGAATTTTGGCCTGAAGAAATCATGTAAAAGTTAGAAAAAAATGCAGAGCAGTAAAGGTTTTGGTTTGAAATTTTCAGACACATTTATTTAATAGCTGGTAGAGCTGGTTGAGTCACAAAATCCGCAAACGTTTATTTTTTGAGTAAAAGTTACAGTGATTTTTAGACGCACTGCATTTTACTTTATTTACCTAAAACAGATATGCTTGATATGAGTAGATTGGAATTTTTGAGATATCTGGACTTACAATTAAACAAATTTGGTTATAGACAAGAGCAGACTAATATTACTTACTTCCAATAGAATTATTAAAATGACGTGAATGAAATAATCTCAATTTTTATCTGTACAAATGTTGGTGGGTCGTAAACAAGTCATTCTCACTTTTTGGAGCATTTCGGTGTCATTTCTCAAACCGTCAGGATTGAACCAGTTTCCATTGTTAGACTAGTTTCAAGACAAATATACTTAAATTGCGAAATATTTTTTAAGTTGAGATATCTCCTAAGCCGTGACTAAAATTCGACTCAACTCTATCCATTTTTTAGATAAAAGACGTTGGATAATGTTAAATTATAATCAAAAGAAAAATATAATAGCTTAAAAGTAATAATTTGTTGAATGCCAGTAATGTACCTAGTTCAGAAAGCTCCTCTACATTTTGTAGTGAAAAGTAAACTTGATTTCAGTTTCTCAGCCTAAAAACTAAAATACCAGCTGATAAAAATTTAAGAAATGAAGTAGGTAAAGGTGAAGTTTTCACTCTCGGAATTTCCGAAATCTTCATTCTTCACTTTCGGACTAAGTTAAATTCGTTTAGATTGTCATATTTTAACCTGGAGCTAATATAAAAACAAAATTATCGAACCATTCTTCCGAGCCTTTTAGAGGCACCATGTATAACTAACCGTTATCGATGATGTGTCATGGATTTTTCACCGGAAAATCATCGAAAAAGTGGAATCTTGTGTATAAGCATAGTTGTATAAATATGGCTCTCATACTCATTAGCATAGCATTCCAAAGGAAATCCCATTTTGTGCTTCCGATTGTACACGCATAAATATGCTGGTGGGTGTTTCTTAAGCAGATTCTAGAAAAGCCAGTTTGTTTTCTATTGTCACGTTTCGACTGCTTCCTGCTATGAGTGACACCAGAAAAAAGTGAAATTAGATAGTCTAAGATTTCTGATACCAACTATACAAAAGGTGCTGGCGTAGAACCTGTTGTGGCTTACAAAAGCCTAGAAGCAAGAAAGCCCATTTTAGAACTACGCTTTAAGTTCACAATTTCCATTTTTTTGTCAAAATCCTTATGATATTGTCCACCTGAAAACTCTTCGCATGTACAACGAGAAGCTCACAAACAATTTAAATATTGGGTGAAAAAAACACTGTTCTATTTATTTTTCTTTATTATTAAATCGTTATCAATTATTTGATTAGTAATTGATTTAATTATTATTGTGTGTCAGAACATTTGCATTGCTATTGTAGACGTTCGATTCAAAAATTGAATGAGTTTTTTGCAATTGGATGAAATTACATCTTCAAATGTCGTTTTTAGTTCTAATCAATTTCTTTTAATAAGAATTTTAGATATTGCCAAAATTAAACTTACTTTACTCTGGGGTAAACTTCTTTGTTTTTGACAAACCTCGTAAACGACTGGAAAAATTAAAACTGGATGGTTTCATTGTAGGTAGACCATGCAGAACTTGTCATGAAAAATGCTATTTATCCAAAATAATGACATAAATATTTTTTACATCTAGGTCCAACCTACGGAGACATTTCTTAATTTCTTTGCTACAGGTGAGGTTTAGAGAATACTCGTTTAAAATCAACTGTGCTATTTTCAGTTAGTGATATACAGAGCAGTGTTTTCGTGCGTTTTACCTCAGTTTCTTGATTTACCGCTCTTGTACTCTACAATTATCTTGCCACTATGTCCGATCTTCAATAATGCGACTTTCGCCAGATTAACACCCACTTACTCATTAGCCATCGCACTTAAAATTTACTGTTTGATTTATTTGCACGTGTATTAAGCTCAATATGCAGCACGCGGTTGGGATTCGGGCTGTGCTCACTAGAGATACTCAAACCGCTGGAAAATATATGTCATCAACAAATGTTTTTAAATAAGGAATTGTTTTCCTACTTAATTCATCGTTCCGTTTTGAATTGTGTTGACAGTAACATAAAGATGTATATTCTAGGAAAATGGTGGAAATAAGGTTACCTACTTTAATCATTACATGTTTTTCCGATTGTTTATTTGGCTCAGCTAGATTTTCACGTTCGGAAGAAGCTGCGTGCTTTGGGTTTAAAAATGTACAGGCTTGAGGACCTTTTCTGTTTTTAAATGTAAATTTTCAGTCAAAGCGCCAGATGTGTTTCGCATATTTCTCGATTCTACTAGGCTGTTTGCAAACGAATGTTTTCCATGGGATTGTGTTTAAACCGTACCTGTAGCGATGACGCAAAACACACTTCAGGGTTTCTTACCTGCCCGAACCAACTAGATATAAAGACCTTTATCTCTGTCAAGCTGGCTTGGAATTCCACAGCGGGAAGTCGAACCTGAACACCAATCATGTTGCTTCCCTCAGCTTTGAATAGGATGCCTGTCCAACGGCCATTTCTAAGATGTTTGCGTCAGTCTCGGTTTGAGTGCCGTTTGTGACACATTTTTTTTCAAGCTGCCAAAACATTTGATAATGTTATTGTGGTAAGAGTCTTCAATTGTTCCTCATTTAACCAATTTTGTTGCTGATTAGTTGCTAGACTGTGTTCCCGTCGGAATCAATCAAAACTTTTCGTCATTCGACGCTTGGTTCTGTTTTAACAGCTAGTTTCTCAAATTAATTAAAAAGAAACACTTTCTTAACTAGTTCAAGAAGATATCGGACAAGTAAATTATTATTAATCACTTTTAGCTCTGGTTTTGCTCACTTTCTCCCTATGCGATTAAATCCCAATTCGGGCTTCTCACCAATATAAAAAAAACAAGAACACGTTTCGGTCGTTGTACCTATTTTACTCCTTCTCTTTTTTATTATCAGGTCCGCGTTCTCTTTGTACTTGAAGTTTTAAATTATACCTCTATAACTATAGACGTGTCAGGGATTAAGTGGGTGTTTCGTAACACGTATGAAAATAATAATTAGGTAGATTAAATCGCTTTTAAATAGTTTGGCCAAAGCTGCGTTCTCAAATTTGCTGTTTTAATGCAGATGAATCCGGCTGAAGCTGCAGGGTTTCGTTTAACTTTTTAATAGAAAATTTAATGGTTTTATTACTTTTCATATCCAGCTGTATTTAGATTTCTTTGGCACTATGATCATGAAGAAGAATCGTAATTATTTTGTCAATTTTACCTCCTTCAAGGAGGTTTGCCTTTGAGTAAGTTCAGTAATTGAGTCACTGTTATCACTGAAAGATGAGATGGAAAGTTACTAGATTGTTGTTGAAATCATGATGCAATTAT
This sequence comes from Dendroctonus ponderosae, assembly GCF_020466585.1. Classification (NCBI taxonomy): domain Eukaryota; kingdom Metazoa; phylum Arthropoda; class Insecta; order Coleoptera; family Curculionidae; genus Dendroctonus; species Dendroctonus ponderosae. The sequence goes on from NW_026017110.1 coordinate 21,769,342, forward strand.
TCAAAATTTCGATATTTGGGACACCGAAATTGGGACACTATTTAGGTATGCCCAACCCTGAGGTTGCCTTAATGCAAACGCTATTAATTTGTAATGGTTGCAAATATTCCTTGGTGGTTTCGCCACGAACGCCATGATTTTTATATCACCCGGATCTACCAAGAGTAATGGATTAGACATCGATGCGCGTTTATAATTTCCAATCGATAAAAAATTACGGACAATATACGACGACTATAAACCAACCAAACGGTTTTAATATTAGCCTTCCTGAGCCTGATAAAGCGCGATATCAGATAAACTCCACCCGAAGCAAAAAAATCACCACGGAGGCTCCATAAACCATCTTTCGTTTCATTTCTTTGTTTTTTGCCAAGTCTTCTTCTTTTATTAACTGGCCGCAGCGTAAGTTCAATCGCGCCAAGCGAGAGACCACACATTGCGATAACAATTAACAGGAATTCCATATCGATTTGTTTCCGAACTGAAATTTTGGACTGCGTTCCTTAATTACCTATCCATGTCAACGGTTTGGAGTAGCACAATTTATTCAGTTTACTTCATCAACTCTTTTTTTCTTGTTGTGTTGTTGATTAGCTTGTGGAATCTTGAACTATTTGCTCTAAATTTTGACCTTTTCTTCAGTTCAATGCAATTGTATGTCATTTAAAGCAAGGAATTTTTCAAATATATGAGGTTTGGCTGGTCACAATGCGGAACCATTCCTTGGGAAGCCCCTGCCATCACCTCTCAAAGATGAAATAGAAGGTGATACCTGCCGAAACGGTTACTATTCAACGGATTGCCCTTTTGTGAACGGCGTCTGAATTTTAGCTTTCAATGGGGCTTTTTATGTAGTTTGAATAAAAACTCCCAATATAGTTCTATTATGTCACCTCAGCCATACCGTAAAACCAAACTTCACCCATTATCCATATTGGCAGGTATTCTGGTGATTCCGCTTCTGTCGGCTTTTTCAATTTTGTAACGCTTTGGTCTTAGAAAATAACCTTTGTGAGCTTTTCTTTCACAGTTTATCCCACTGGTCTATCAGAGGTTTCGATCTTGAAATCAGTATAAGTTGTCAGCTCGTTTCTTCGGTTATACCTTACCCTTGTGCGTAATCGTTTTATAAAAATTAAATTTTCAATAATTGAAACTGATGAAAAAGCATTCAAGTCAGGTGATATAATTTAATACATAATATAACATATGCAAACATAAATTTGCAATGTTTATTTATTGCAAGCTGATCGATATTCTACGATATTAACATATGATCCTACCAAATTTATTCTTTATCTTTGACAACACATCTTTGTTCCTTGTGGTATTTTAAATAATTCCTAACAGTAAACTAAAAAATAGGTACGCCTATAATATTCTAGGCCTAATGAGACGAACAATAAATAAACTGAAACTCTTCGAGAAAGAATCGAGCTGATTATAATATGGATATTGATCACGTTATATCATTAAAGGCCAATTGAATATCGCATAAAATAAACTTTATCGTTACTGGGACTGTCCATAAATTACGACTAATATTTATTTATGACTTTATTATTGCAAAAACAAAACAAATATTGGGGCAGTAACATTAATTGTGTACAATATAGCAGAGATAATGATAAAATATGGAAAATATTGTTTAGTGGCGGCACAATTTTACATTTTATTTGATTTTCTGTTCTGTATCTAAAATTACGGCCGATCCTCGAAGCCGAATATTTTATGAATGGGCGAGAATGGAATTCTGGCTTATGAAGATCTAAATCGGTTTGAATTTGATAAAAATTATTTTTTCTGTTTTATAGTTTGATACTCAATTTTCAATTTAATCGGATGGATAATTGGAAGACAAACAAATGTTTTTGACATTAAAGAACACAATCTATGTATGACTATCGCCTTATCTATGCTAGTTCTGACAAAACAGAGCTTGGAGCTTTAGTTAAACTTTAATTTGCATTGAGGTTGAAATCAAAGATTTTTAGTTTTCATTTAATCACAGATGCTATCGCAGCAGATACTGCAATTGCTATAAATATCGAACGATTTATTCAAAATAGTTTTTGAACGGATACGAAGCAGTAATGTCCCCGTATGATTGCTTTTTTCCTATAACAAATTTCAAATGAAATTGAATGATGTTTTAACCGAAGACTTATTTAATTGCAGCTTTGCTGGATGAAGAGAATCTTTGATGCCATGATTTTGAATTAAGTTACTTAGTGCCCTCTTTACATTATGACACTACAATTGTTCATTATGATACTAAATTAAGTGCAAAAGTACTTACGGACATTAAAAACAACTTAAGAATTATCTTGCTCCGTCTTCACTGGAAGTTTTAGTCGAATTTTGAAATTACAATTTCTAAACACGCTACTTATTCGTTGCAAACTCGACTTAAAATAAGTAACCCAAATTTAACCGAAAAATATTTCAAAATTATCGTAAGTGTAGTAAGGAGGTTTTGTTATTCTTGATACAACTGTTCATAAGACAAATTTTATATTAAATGTGAAACAGAGGAGAGGCATCTAACAATGCATTCGTTTTCAATTGAAGAAATGGCTTCGACAACGTTAATTCCAAAAATGTTTTCTGGATTTTTAATTTTTGAATTTTTTTCTAGGTGCAAACGGTTTGAGAAGGCGTGGCCGTCAAACGTACACCCGGTACCAGACGCTCGAGCTAGAGAAAGAATTTCACACGAACCATTATCTGACCAGGCGGCGGAGGATAGAAATGGCGCACGCGCTTTGCCTAACAGAACGACAAATCAAAATATGGTTCCAAAATAGGCGGATGAAACTTAAAAAGGAAATACAGGTAAACATACGATTCTCATTACTTTTCTTAAAGGACGAAATGGCTTGCGGGCAAAGGTTTGGCGTCTTTCATGAATGCAGTAAAACCTAAAGAGCTTTTTGATCACAGTATCATACTTTAACATATCAAGGGAATTTTGTTAGCCACATATTTCTTCTCGTTCCATCGTTTGCTTCTAGATCACATTAACAGTGGTACTCGCTTTCCATTCGAGTTCATTTCAAAAAAAAGTTTTCTATTGGAGTTAAAAATTTTCTAATCGCACTCGGGTTGTCTGTAAGATGCATAATTTGCTGTCGATGCATTGTTTACGTCTAGTTTTCGATGAATGGTTTTCTGGTCCAATAAAACTGAATATATGGTTAATTTTTAGTAATTGCAATTTCGTTTTTGTATTTCCGTATGGTCTGCATGTACTTCTTTTGTTGCTTTATTTACTTTAGGTTTTAAGGATATTTGTAGTTGTTCCTATCTAGACGGATGCTCAACTCAAATTCCGTAGGCATTTGACCTCTTTTAGAGTTTTTCTGATTCAAACAATCGATCCCCCTGTATTTATCATTGAAAATCAGATTGCCCATTGCCGTGTACTGTTAAATCTTGTTTTAAGAAGTAACAATCCATAATTCGACACACAAAATTGTGCCAAAGATCCATTACAACGAAGTTTTTGCAAAATTTTGAGACTTATTTTAAAGCTGATTGATTGCGGTTTGTTCCACATGTCTTTTTCTTGTTTTGAGGGCCCTTGCATGGAATGTTGCACGTCAATAGTCAAAAGTTATGATTAAATTTCTCTTCTACAATACTTTATAGAGTTGTCGGTGAAAAATAAAAAATATGAACAATGAAGCTATCGCGACCCAAATTCAACGCATCTTAAAATTTAAGCTTACAATACCTACACTAAAGTATACTATTTAATTTCCATAGAACTTTCCGTGTAATCTGGCAACGCTGCGTAAAGTTTAGCGTAAATATGTCTAATCTATTGAAGTTGTAAATGTTTTGTAACATGATTTTATAAGCATTTTTCCCTAACACTGCTTTATTTTCACTGCATTTTAAGGAAAAATTAAAATGAAAGCGAAACTCTGACAGACATAAAATACATACAAATTCCATGTTTCTCGCAACACCAAAACTTCGATTATCCACTCGCAATTAAATGTTTAATTTTCAATGTTTATTCGTTTAATATATTAGTTACCATCAGCTATCGAAATGTTTGCAAATAATTTCACATACTCTTTTAGGTTTGTAATCACAGAATTTAATGAAGGAAAATGAAGATTGGACAAACACAAATTTTGTATATTTTTTGTTGGAAAACTAATTCTTCTCTATCTTGCAATTTGAAGCTTGCTCTCGTTTAAGCCTTTGCGATCCGCAGAGCTTTCAATAATGCATGTCATTCGTTAGCAGCATGTTCGATCAATAAAGCATGATCATCAGCATGACTAGGTTGAATCAATGTTTGAGAATGAATTTAGAGGTTTAACTCATTTTTGTCAATTAAATGGCCTTCAAAACGCCGAATCAGCACTTTAACTCATTCTGAATCGACTAAACTGAACTTTTAACTAACAGTTTTTAATTCCGAATGAATGATTTAGACGGTTAATTGAACTTCGAACCAGGTGGAAATGTTCTAGTTCCATAGCTTTATTGCCGCTTTTTCATTGGTCCACGGATTAAATTGTTTTTAGTTGTTTTTTTTTCTGCAGCCTGCAAGTTGCCAACCCCTCATGATCATTTACAAGTTCCGATTTCCTTCCATTATGTCCATGTTTCCTCTCCGTTCTCAAACCCCCCCCTGCCACGTAGCTCTGCTTTGTGCGGGTGGTTATAAAACCAAATGGTCCACAAGATCAAAATGTGCATTGTTTTTCTCAACTATTACGACCGGTAAAGTTCCGCTTTTTCTTGAAAGATGTGATTCTTCCTCACATGCAGCTCTAGTAGTTCTATTTGAACTAATATCCTAACTGCTAACTTTTGCAATGCGAAAGCATTGGCTACAAAACTGTCAACGTTCTCATTACAATCCGCTTTTCCCAAATACTAATACATAATTTTTGTTGCAGGCCATAAAAGAATTAAACGAACAAGAAAAACAGGCGCAAGCACAGAAAGCAGCAGCGGCGGCGGCAGCGGCAGCAGCACAACCAATGGATCAAAATTAGTTAGTTCCCCCCATTTTCCCCACCGGTGATAATGAAAGGATGTGGCTGAGTTCATTTACTTAACAGGTGAGTGATCTTCAGCCCTCAAAGTAGCTTTTCCGAGTTTAGCGACAATTTAAAGCGTTTATAAGGTGGAAGCAACGATAGGATGCGTTGGTCGCTAAAATAGCTGGAATTCCTTTTTTCATTGTACTTAAAACCGAATTCATTGCAATCAAATTGAAACTCGAATAAGAAAAAGCATGAATCCAACATGTTATTTATAGGGACATTCGTGTGCTTCGTAAATATGAACTGTACTTAAAATTTTCCATAATTCGTAGCAAATATTTTTAATCGGTGTTGTTTAGATTAATTTAAATACTAGATAATGATCTCCGATGTTATCCATGTATACGTAACTTATACCTTGTTTTGTTAATAGGTTTTCTTGCATGACGAATGCGTAGCCATTTTATATATTATTATTACTATTATGACAAATGTTTTGTTATTTTTTTGCCAAGTGAGTTAATAAATTCTTTTAATTTAACTTAATCAGTTTGTTTACTTTAACATACATTAGCAACATTCATTAAAAGTTTTCACAGAAAAATGAAAGTAATGCGTACATTTATGAAAATATTTAACTACGTAGTTGAAATAGCAAATGTTTAACTAGTCGCAAGGTGGATGGGTGCATGTATTTTAGTTTACTGATGAATGTGTCTACCGGCTTTCAAAATTCTATTCTTGAAAATATGAAAGGTACTTGCGACTTTTTACTGTCGTGGTTCTGCTCTTTTTCCTATCGACACTGATCTCAGGCGCATTGATTTTACCGGCTTTTAAAGTTTTAATCTTGAAAATATGAAAGGTATTTGCGACTTTTTACTGTCGTGGTTCTGCTCTTTTTTTCTATCGACACTGATCTCAGGCGCATTGATTTATCATTGTTAATTAATAAATGCCAAATGGAAATTATTATATCCCTAAAACTAAGAGTTAACGAAGTATTCTGCAAAAGTAGCTTATCGAAAAGTTCCACTACGTATCGTTTAACAAAAATTCTTCAGTTTTTTTCTCAAGTTTTATTTCCTACACGTGCCTTGATCCGATTCTTCTGAAGAATAATCATCGTTTTGAACTGTCCTTAATTTACCAGCGAAAATGCTGGGAATAATTGCACAAAACCACATTTTTTGTAGGTATTGCATGAAAGTGTTAAATTGAATTGAAAAAGAAAAACCGAAAAGTGTGTTAGGTAAAGTCAATTAGGAAAACCATAAAAATTATGTTAATTGCACGTCATTGAAGACTCGAATCATGGCACGAAGTAGTCAAAAATGGAACACTCCTCATCACACAGGATCAACTAAAATATTTAAACTGAAAAACTAATTAATTAGTATAAACGTTCATTTTGGTCCCATTTACAGTTTATCGATATAATTTTTCTAATGGACAATTGAATGATTTTCTTTAGCTATACCTACATTTTGAAAAAATATAAACTTCGAATTAAATCAGGCATCTTTACACACAAATTACATCAAAACATGGCACCAACCATCAAAGGTCTTAAAACCGAATAGAACATATGCCCACAGGAAAAACTAGATACGCTACAATGAATATTTGCTAAACAAAACTGTCCTTTCACACCCACACGCAAATGGTGATGCATCTGTACTCAATTAGTATGTTTTCAAAACAAACAATTAGATACACATATTGTAAATTTCTTTTATGTTGCCATTCCAAACATCAATAAATCGGCAAGCGACGGGAGGCAAACGATACTTTTTTGCCCGGAAATTTACCCGTCAGCATCCGATCATGAGATTTTATCCTTTCTCAAGCAAAAGGATTTACCTGCTTTGTGCGAATTGGTCATTGATGGCTGAAAAGGGTTTTTTAAAGGATTTTAGTTAAGGTTATTGTTGAGAAGCCAGATGAAGCGTTTTAGGTCACTTTCAAGGGTGCATCCTTGCTGTTCCCACTATTATTTGAAGCCACTTAGCAACTGATTGTTTTCGGGAACCTTTTGGCCTTTGGAGGTCATGTTCCAGACTCCTATCGTTTAGGTTCTTATCAGCGGATGCAACAGCGCTGCTTATTTCTCATGATGACTGGGAATCTACAATGTAAAATTTGTGCGAAATCTGCAGATATTTTCTTTCTCAAATTTCAATGGAGCCGTGTGTTGTGGTCGCTTCTTATCTAACGTGAATAAATCAAGCTAAACTAGCGTGTCAGTATCTACTTAGGCGAGGCCAAACTATTTCCCGCCTTTTTCCGTCTAGCCGATAAGATTTCGTTTCTCCAGTGAATCGTTAGGTTTCTAATGTGATATTATGGGTTGCGTTCATGATTATTCATCAAAACAATGTGAAATATTAAAAGAACTAATTACTAATTTTTAAAGCTTTGTGCGCTAAGGGGGGGTATTGAGTTCGAATCAATTGTCCCACAGATCGACACTTTCAAGTAGAAAACAATGAATAACCTGTCTTAAACCATTCACTGGTAATTCTAAATGCCGCCTAACAAATCTTTGTAATTTCTTACCTTTCTCTGACTCGATTTGAACTGTCAGAACATCAATAAAGCTATAAACCTCAAGACGGTAAACGTGCGCCATTTTACGAGCAACTTTACGGTCGTAAACATCATTACGATTATCCCCATTCAAATGGAAAGAGGGTGTTACTTTTATAACATTGATCATTTCAGCCAGCTACTTGTTTACACCGATTTTAATGGCGCTTAAGGGTTGACAAGCTTTGTCCGGTTTAATGGTCGATTATTAGTATGTAAATTTGATGGCCATTGGGATCAATTCTTCGGAAAGAGCTTATTGATCAGTTATATCACAGGGTAATAAAAAGAACTGATGTCGGAGGTAGAGTTTGAATAACATTCAATAATACATTTGTATGTGGGCGGAAAGTAGTAGGTAATTAGGTACTTACCTACTAGCATGGATAATGGAATAAAAAGAGTATTAGCACAGTCTGAAACTTATAATATAATACGATATTTTTAGTCCTAGTAAATATTGTTTATTATGACGAGTTTACTATCAAGATTTGTAGTGCAATATGGAATGAAGTCCCAATCTGCTTATTTTATTAAAGTTGTAGGCTTCAAATTTTCAACTATATATGGGGCAGTTCGAAATTAGTCATTTTTAACCTGAAAGCGGATAATGTAATCTTGCAATCTGAACCACACTACATTAACGCACCAAATTCACTTGTATGTAAAAAGTTAAAAGTGTAAAAGAAAATATCTTCAAATATGAAAAATTGCTGGTACTGCTGGTACCGAAAGGCCTTAAAGGATCCTTCACCATTAAGTCAATTTCTCGAAGTGGTACCTCTTCCCAAACACAAACAGGCCCTGCTTTCGCTCATTCTAAATGGATGTAACAATTTTTGTATTATACTCTGGCGTCATTTTTTATTAATTCCCCACAATAATTTATGGGGGGCATATTATTCTTCGTACTGATTAATCGGGCACAATTATGCTATTATGATTAATAGGCATAATTAACTTATTATCCTTAATGCAATAAATACTGTAATCACGACAATAATATGCATAATGAGAAAACCACACTCCAGTAATTGTGTTTATTTAGCAAGTCAGACAGTGGCAATGCAAATGTGTGATTGATTGAATCATCACCCGATTTAATATTTCTTATAAAAACTGTTTTGGTCTTAAGTTTAAATATTAACAATTTACAAAAATCAAATTGTAGTTGCGTTCATAAGCTCATTAACTCCATGCCCCTTTACAAAAATCACTAAAAATGTATACTATCACCTTTAAGAAAATCAGGACAAAACTGTAATAATGGGCAACACCGCGCCAAGTAGCAACTGAACTCGTAACTCACTCTAGAGGCCAACGAACAGACGACTACGTTGTGAGGCTGAAATCAAGTGGAGGAGAATGCCTATAAGCTTTTTAGTGCCTATAGTTGTGCAACTAACTGCTAGAGGGCCGTCGTTGTGAAGTAACGGGCGAAATCCGAGTGTGTGTAATTCGCAGTTTATTGCCTAGGTGGCGCGGTGCGTGGTATGCATGGCTCCTTATTTATTTGTTTTTGCTTTTGCTCTTTGAAATTTGTCTGTGTTTGATCTTGCTTTATGCTACTTTTGCCCCATATTAGTTATTATAGGTGATTGAACTTTCACAGCAAAACAACGCCAAGAGCATTTAATTATCATTTATGTAATTATTATTAAAGCATTTATTTCTATTATCAATCAGTAGATATTAGTTAGGTAAATACCGAGGAGAAAATACTAAAGGGGATTGAAATCGTAAATAAAGGTGAAATCGTAAATAAAGAAGAAAATGCTTTATTGAAAGTTCTGGTTGCAAAGTGCAAGCGGAGTTTTTGTCAAATCTTGATTCTAGACAAACATGTTGAAACAAAGTTGGCAGAATTCGTGTCGCTAAAGAATCACTAAAGTGCAACGAAATATGCATGAAACAGTAAAAGATTCGTATAAAGAAAGGACTGTAAAAAACTATAATGATAATCAGTGTTTTGTCTTATTTTTACGGCATGCCATATTAGTCTAGTAAATAGTAAATATATTTCCCATTATGTATATAATTTTGCGCCACGCGATAGACGGAAGATAGTTATTTTTCAATTCCCTACTAATTTTTCCATTAGTTACTTATTAATTAATTTTCCATTTAAGAAAATGCTGAAACTGAAACTTCACGCGTTTTAGCTCAATACTCAATAGGTTGTGAAAATAGAGACTGAACATGAAGCTATCTCGGATGATAATTAAAATTGAAAATTTGTCATTGTCTTCATAATTATATACTATCATGGCAAGACGAAATTATTGATTTTAAAAATGTAACTATTAAATGAAAAGTAAAAACCGACAGTTGAAAGCGGCTTTTCACTTTTTTCTCACTCACAAGCTAGATTTAATTTATTAGGTTCAAATCTGGCACTCTATTGATCATTCAGTTTCCTCTGTTTGCTTTTTTCATTTAGTTTCATTTCATTATCTTCCCAATCTCTCTTTGTTGAAAAGTTCGTAAAGGTAGGAGTTTGAACAAAAAGCTCTATTTCATGGTACGCGTTGGGCAATAGGTCGCATTTCTCAAAGGATTATCTTCTAAAGAGTTAGAAACGGATGTAGAGTTCCTACACTGCATGAGACATCTCTGGTATTGAAACATAGACATCTCTGGTCACCGAAAAACGACAATAGCATAAAAAACGTGCAGCTGAGGGTTTCGAATTTGGTGACCTCAAGCTGTTATATAGAAAGCACGGTTAATACCACCCTAAGTTTCTAAGAATGTTGCGTTCCTTTCAGTCCGATGATCGGAATCATGGGCTTTAATAAACCGATTTCACCCTACACGACGAAAGTCGCTTTCGGTGATATCGTTTAACCCTATTGATGTATTTAAATATAACTTCAACTCGAGTATTTAGAGTGAAGTAACTTCTGCAATCTGATCTCTTCAGTAGACGGGTGTGCGGAATACTTATAAAATCATCACAATATCACTCCACCTTTGGAGCCACGCTAGTTTACAATTCTGTTAGAGTTAGTTATTAAGTAAAATGAAGTTATAAATTTAAGTTAAGAAAATATTAAGAAAAATTTAAGTCATAAACGTCTTATTTGATGTTGCTTAACTTTATTCCGGAACTTAATTAGGCCTCCCAGATACATTTTGGGTATTTCTTAAAAAATTGCTATATTTGAATTTAATTTTATTGCTATTATAAATGGTTTCAACATTTTCCAAACGTTCCTATTATCAGTAGATGTTTTGCAAACTATTATCAAATAGTTAAATAAAAGCAAAAATATTTTCTGAATACAATGTATGTAAAAAATATTTTAGGCTCCTGGTTTCACAGTTTTGAAACATTGGTAGGTATTTTGGTTACCAAGATGGATGGTTATAGACTTTCTTCAAAAATTTCCATAAAATTTAAACTTTTACACGAGCAGATGCTATGCAAGAAATCAGAATTTTTGAAGGGTATCAGTTTCGAAAGTTGATCTTGTTCCTACCAAAACTTTCGTATTATTTAACTTATGCTAATTTTTAATACAGTTTCTTATTTATTACGTTTCTTATGTCCAGGTCTTTGTAAGCAGTAATTATTTCAGCTTGCGCCCGTTTGTTTTTTTAATTTTATAAATACGGTCAGAATATGGATTAAAGCGGCTCGAAACCAAAAAAACTGAAGTCGCACCACAGTATGATGCTCTAATTTAAGACCCAACTTCGGGCAGACATCGCCAAACAACTAATAATTGTTTCCTGGTTAAGTAAAAAATAATTTGCTAATTTAAATGCATTGTTCCAAGGCGAGCTGAAGTTTCACACCTTAAGATAACAGACTAATTAAACATTGATTGTGTGTTCGGTTGGGCTAAGTTAAACACACTTTGGGACACAATATTAGTTTTGCCACTTTGGCATTTTCAATCTTTTGCCCATATTCCGATAGAGCACGGCCTTTCGATTGGAAACTGAAATGATGGCGAGCATTGATGATTCCTTGGTAATAATTTCGGTTCATTTTGTGATCGCAATTCCAGCATTTTTCCTGGCACGCATTCCTGCAGTTGTTACACAAAACTTTCGCAAAAATTCCACCCTGAACAATAAAACTTATATTCGGCGAAGGAGGCCATTTATTACATTCTTCTCAGTAACGATTTTCTTTCTCTTCATGGGAGCGAGGGTGGAGAACCCCGCACGAGGGGAAATGTTTTATTGATCAGTCCCTTTTTCTCTTTCCCGCCCTTCGACCCGATCTCCTTCTTTCTCTAGAGTCACGTGTTTCGCTCTGGACATAATTCAACCTAGACAGTGGGCCATATTTTTTCGCCTTCTGAATGGTGTTTTGTGTTTTTAATTAATAACAAGAATAATCTCCAACCTGCGTTATTTATTGGTGGGACAGTACCATAGCGTGTTGCAACCTCAGAGATGAAGTGGTACTGACCTGGTCAGGTCCGTCGTTGACATTATGTGAGAAAAAGGCAGTTAAAGATGCCATCCTGCCATCCTGCAAGTTAAAATAATATATACGCTAAGCATGGTGAATGGGAGAATTTGTTATAAAAATGTTGAATTGACTACTTCCAAGCCGTGAACATAACTGTGTTATTTAAAGCATTTTATGGGCAAAATTTTATGTTTAAAATTTATTATTCTGCATATGCTCAACCTTAAGAAGTCGTGCAGAAAAATTATACGTATTTTGTAATTCGCACATTTCTGTAATTATACCAAATGAATCGACATTGTTTTTATCTGATTAGTAATGTTCGCTTCAACCTGAATAAATGTACCTTTAGTACTTACGACAAATTTATTTATCAATTTATTGTCTTTAGATAATAAATGTATTAGATAATATTTGGCGTTTCACATATTAATTTCTGTATATCCACAGTTATTGTCCAAACAGCATTTTCTTAACACATTCTTAAGCAAAAGCGTGTTTTCTAGATTAATGGTCTCACATCTTATAATAATCAGCTTATAGATTGTTTATTTATTCATGGGGCCCTAAACCAGTATAATGTTATATATAAAATACACACGAGTAAGTGAATCAAAGCACGTTTTAGACGCATGTTATTCTGAAGTTTTTTAAAATTGTTTAATTCGCTACTTATAAAAAGTTAATAATTCGACTCTTTGACTGTTGGTCTCTCAAATATCAACATTTTTGAACAAACTGACAATCTACGCAGCTGAAGAATCAATTTTTTTCATTAAGGTCTAAGCTAATCTTTGGCGTAATAACAGAAACGGAAAATATCGAATGTCGATTTCCCACATTCGGATTATTAGTGCAGATATAAAGAGAATTATTTACATTTTTGGCTATAAACAGTTAGAGATATAACGTAAAAATAGTACTTCCAAATCCAAATTGTTTCTGGTGCCATTTAGAACCGCATAAATCTTATACGAACTGTTTAATAAGAAGCAGAATTAGGGGACATGAGCACCGTGCTAAGTAAATTTTGAACTCGTAAAGGTTTTGTTTTTCATATTAATTCTTAGTTAAAGAAGCAGAAATCAATCTAATTTGATATGGCCCTGAAAAATTGGTAAAATTGGCGGTTTTATGATTGTCCATTGCCTAAGCAATGTTTGCTAAATCGTTGACTGTTTCTTATGTTATTAATCTTAAAATCACTGGAATTTTGAACACTAAATCGAAATGGCTTTGAAGTAAAGTGTGAGAGATCCGCGTATGCATATTGCACATGAATTCACTCGGATACCGGAAATTCCGACAACTCTAAAATGGAATTCGCTGATAATTTTAATATTGTTAAACCAAAAAATGAAAAAAAAATTGATTAAAATTGTATTTTCTGGGTTGACCATTTAAGTAATAACTAATGTAGTTATTAGAGAGTTATTGGACATGCTAAATACTGTCATGCAGTACTAATGTTATTCCTTATTTTAATACTGCATTTGCGTTATTTCTGTAACGAAATGATAGTTATTGAAATGCCTAGTTCACTGCTTCAGTATTAAACATGTGTTATTGTGTAACCTAACCTTACACAATTTATTATTAATCATTTTACGTTGGTGTATTTGTATTTTTTTACTTTTCAGTTGGATTTTGGTTGCTGTTGACCATTTACGCTTAATTGTTATAATGAAGGAAATTCGAGAAGCCACAGTCATAGGCGGATCAAGTGAAAATGAACTTGAATATTACATTTTTGATAAAACTTATATTTATAAACAGGGATGGTTATCAGGCTGAGGAAAGAGAATATTTTTATTTAGAACAAATGTCCGATGAGTATAACTATGTCTTGAAGTGTATACTATTCAAGACTTAGTGCAGATACGAGGAACAGATACGATAAACAAACTGAAGTTGTTGATCCTTGTTTGATCCCCTTGGTCATTACGGCTTGATATTTATAAGTTCCCCAACGTCACGGCGTATTTGGTGAATTACTTAATTTAAAGCCATAGTTTTTACATTGGATTACAGCTCAAGGCTTATAATGATTTGCAAGTTTACAAGTATGCTGAATCTGGCACCGTTCAAGAGATATCAGCTACACACGCTAGGGATAAAGCATTTATTTTTAACATAATTCTCATTTACATCCATCACTTGAACTTTTGCTTGCAAGGTATACATTATTGAATTGCAAAAATCTAAATTCTGAAAATCACGACTTGAATATTCTTCAGTTAGGTACATCAGTTTGAACTGACTCACTAACACATCTTCCATAAATCTGCTTTGCACAAATTTCTTCAATAAATTGTGAAACACTATCAAATTCTTGTGCACCATGCAGAAACAACTTCAGGTCGAACCTAAAAACAGCAGCTTAAAAACATTATGCCTTTTAATGTCATAACAACCAACCTCTGGCTTCATTCTCGCTCTTTTTAAAAACCTTTTAAATAGGGAGTAGGCAGGCAGATTGACCTGGCAGACTACAAATGTTTCCTAAATTTTCGTTGGGCAACACATCTGGATTAGTTTTGTCTTGCAAGGCAGCTGGTTTTCCTTCAATCAAACATAAACAATAGCAAAAATCACTTTTTTGTACAAATATTTACCAGTTATGAAATGTCCTAAGCAAATACGATCATTTCTCATATAGATTTCAGTTAGAGGCACCCGTTTTAAAGCCTTAACACAAGCATTTCGACGTTCACTAGCAAAGCATTCAGATGATCTCTCTCCTCTATTTGTCTCGCTAAATCGAAAAAAAGAAACCGTATCTTGTTCAGCACGCATTGATCAGTTAACGACACTGCAAAAATGTGGCATTTTGAACCAATTTTATAAGTAATACAAGATTTAATACGTAGTTAAATGTAATGTTTACATATATCAACAAGTAGTCAATTGGAAATGGGTGAAACTGAAATAACCTGCAAGCGGACGTCAGAAATGTCAACTGCCAGTTTAACGTAGAAAATAAAACGTGCAGTATCGGAGCACAGAGTATCGAGCTACAGAACAGTGCTTATTTTTTAGACTGATTTGCGCAGGCGTTTGTGTCAAAATAGCGCAAACTATAATACTGCATGAACGTATTGGCCGACCAATAACTCTCTATTGAGACTAACAGTAAAAACGAAAATCATTTCTGCTCCGCGCTAATTTATAGTAGACGGAGATGATATATAAATCTAACTTTTGCAGCTTGTCCAACTAAAATCCCAGTCGTCATTACGAAGAATTGCAGGCATTTAAAATTAACAAGGCATACTTTCATATATGGAAAAAGAACGTGGAATTCGTCGAAAACCGCGCGCTCGAGACGTTATCTGCTGCAATCTAGGACATGCGTCTTTTTCTCGGGTAAACAAATGTCAGAATTAAAATGTCGTATTGCAGCTAAAACAACTTTATCTACAGATGCCGCTTGCCTCTTTGCGACAGAAATCCCATCCGTAGTTTGGGATTTATGAGGGCAGTTTTAAAGTCTACGACCCCTTTTTTATCCGGGGTTGGTTAGTTAGCTGAACAATGGCGGGGGCGATTCTTCTTCAATAGGAACAATTACAGAGACAAAGGGGTGCTATAATTGGAGGTGTGACAGCTTCTGAATTTACAGTTTCGAACATATGAGTGATGAGAACTGTGTAAGCGCATCTTGGAGAGCACCACTAAAAAACGTAACTAGGCGGTAGTTGTGGAACGTTTCCCTGAGGCAAAAATGAATCTATATAATTGATAATTTGGCAGCAAAGATAATTTGGAAGCAGGCTACTAGAGGAAGGAAATATCAGAGCCAAAAGCATGAAACTCCCGCATTTAAGCGGCGTCATAAAACCCTTCTCTACTGTAAATTTGCATCTCATTCACAAGTAAACTAAATATGACTAACGACCAATAAAAGGCGGGCATAATGTGAATATTTGTTGATCCAGCGGCGGACTGATGATGTTGTTAGCGTTGTTAACATACGATCGTAATGCCGGAACATTACGAGACATTTACGACCGAGTTTACAGATCGTAAAAATCACTTTAACTACCCAGAAGTGTGTTAGGCCTTTATTACATGTTATTTCTTCATTCATTTTCGTATTCGGTTTTATGGATCGCTCGTCACGATTTTATGGCTTTTTAAGTGGTCGGCATGCGCCGCTCGCATCGGCCTTTATCAACTTATGCAACCGGGGTTCGAAACGGGCTGCAAGAAGGCTTACAGGTAGTTCGGTTAAATCGAATTTCGACGCATAAAATTGTCATTACGTCTTTGGAATGATACATTTCGAATCGAGTACCTGCACTAGTGATTGTTTGTGACAAATTCCAATGGACCAGTCGCTATTGAGCTCAGTAAACTGCCTAAAATGCTTTGTTTATAAAGCGTTACAAGCGATTATTACTTACTGAAAAGAAAGCCAAATCAAATCAGCAAGTGGTTAAAGTTCCTGGTTCTAGTTCCATGAAGAATTATTCTGTCAATTTTTCGTCCCATGCTTAGAATGGTTATCAGGTTATCCGACTCTGGAACTTTTTCATTCGTTCTTCTTCTTCCAGTTATCCAGCACCGACCAAAATAGAAGATAATTTGTCACCCTTCCCAACTGGTTACTTGTTTTAAAAAATATTGAAACTATTTCTTCAAAATGTTCAATAGGTTTCAAAGTTTGGACATTTATATTAACCAGAATGTGTTGTTGCCTTTGATACGGTTTCGAGGTTGCGTTAGAACTTATTTTTGAACCCTTTTTGGACAAAATCTGCAGTGCACGTGAAATTTGATTCCAGTGTAGATGAAAAACACGCCAAAGTGATAATCAAATTTACCCTTCAATCACATAGAGTCGCAACAATTGAAAATTGGCTATGCCATGATTTCGGCGAATTCTATCAAAACGTAGGTTTATTAGCACACATTTATGTCGACATCTGCAAATTAGTACAATTTTGTTTCGATTCAGGTTCATCTGTCGAGAATAAAGTTGCAATTTTGTGTTACAAACACGTGTTACCAGTACCTACCTATAAATTGTCATCAAAATATTGATTTAAAATTTGAACACATTTGCATTAACAGTTTTTGAAATAACTTGCAGGAAATTTTTAATTGAAATCATCTAAATACATTTATATGTATTTACAATTCTATTTAAAAAATTAAGATGTTTTCTCTTAAACTTGAAAGTTCATTTTATTTTAATGTACGAATTGATTAAGCTTCAGATGTTCTTAAATTTGTATTAGTAAATACTGCCTCTGAAACCCCAATGAAAATAATTAAACATAACTGAAATGGCTTGCTGATACTGGAGAACTAAAAACTTAAAAAAAAAATCCTTGAAAACGAAATGTTCAAAATCTATCGGTAGTATAAAGCAATCAAAAAACCATCCGAATTTTTTAGGTTGTATTCTACATTTTTACCTTTTTAAGTAAAAAAAATAAAAATTCCGATGTCAATAACAATAAATTTTTCTGTATCAATAATTTACTTAATGAGCCTTGCAATTAAAGAATGATTCATCTTCCAATGGAAGATAAGAAGACTGCTTTGTTACTAACTGAAATCTAGTTTAACAAATTACACCTTTTACACCACATATATATATAAATAAAATAAAAAAACGCTGTTATCGATTAAGAGCGCACTTCAAACATTTCTTGCAGCTTTCGTCTTTTCACACCTATGATTAGTGTAGGGTTGATAAACTATTATCAACAGCATAGTGACACAAGTATTTTTTTAAGATTGCATCATGATTAGATTCTACGTTTTATTTTCTTCCACGCTTCTTAATATCTAGTGGAGCAGCTGCTCAGAACTGCACTTTATCGACGAAATCAATTTGTAATTTAGATTGCACAAAAAATAGCACATGCTTTCACATCATTGAGGATAAGGCTTGTGGTTTTACGCTATCTTTATTTCACATCGTCATTTTTGCCATCCATTAAAGAGCAACTATTTTTCTAGAAGCAGCAGTTGGTCTTCGGTTTCAAATATCTTCCCGTTGCTGACTTAGCGCATTCTCGTAATTATTGGGTTCACCTTAACTGACTTCAGGTGGAACTTCTTCCAGAAATTAATTAATACACCCTTTTATAGCCTAACGTAACTGTGGTCTTGCAATAAATAGTATAAATGCATACTGATAGCGCCTATCAGATCTATCGGTGTAACTGGATATTTGAAAAGGACACCTGATGGCTTAACCAAGCCCGCCATTTGTTCTTGTTATTCAGCACGCAGCAGGCAATTATTTCAGAAAGGATTTACCACTATAGTGGCCATTCAGTGACCATCTGCCCACGAACGATTGAATTAAGCTTCAGCCCTTGTCTTCTTCCACCTCTTTGGCAAAATGGCAATTTTCAAATTTCCCTAGCAGAATTTTTTCACTTTGATTAGTTATGAATGTTAGTCAATTAACCAGTAATATTTTTTTTCAATTTCCTGCTTCTCCTATTTTATCCTGTAAACCACTACTAATAGATGCGTGTACTGATTTTTGCTATTTCAAATTGTTAATAGCTTGCGGTTCTATGTAATGGGACGACTCTGTTCGAATTATCTTTTCTTTCTAACTTCGTTCTTTCTTTGGGTCCGCTCATTTCTCGGTTGGTTGGGCACAATTGAGTACCTTTTTAAGTTTTAGAAACTATAGTGTCAGTTTTATCTGATAGTGACCAACAAAATTTATCGTTCTTTCTTCTACAAGGATGAACGAGGATTCGGCTATGCGTTCGAACCCATTTGTCAAATGTGGATTCACATAATGGAAGGCATTTTTTCAGGGCAGGTCCCATTTAATTGTTAACAGCTGATTTGTTTGATATTGAACCAAAATTAGTCAACTACTTTATACTTTAAGAGAAAAATAGGGAGCTAACAGCTTATCAACCGTTGATTCCGATCAATAATAGATGGTTTTTAAGTTACAGTTGAGGAAAGTGGCAATTGTTGGACGCACAGAGCGTGATTTCTATAGAATCCGGACCTGTTAATGGCATAAATGCATAAACAAAAGCGACCATTTTTATTTTAATTTCTTCGTTACGTATCAGGTCTTTATTTTTCAGAAGGAATACACGAGGTGACAATGACAAGTTCCCGGTAAATACTGATATATAGGATCTTATAAAATAGCGGGGAGTTTCTTCTTGGCAGCCCACGGTCCGGCAGAAGCCTTTTTTAAGTAGGATTTATGAGCTCAAGGATTTTTTCCTTTGCGGGATGATGCGTGTAAAAAATATAGCTCCGTTTTACGGTCCCAGGGGTTCTATATTGTGTTAAGAAGATTTGTTCGATATTATTTAGTGGCCGGCTAGCTAAGGATTTCGTCTCATCTTGCCAATTTCTATCGATTCAGGTAAAAAGTTTGTGTGTGTCGAGTTGCAAACGATAGTGTTGGTGTAGGCAATGCAGACTTTTGTAAAATTATTGAAATTGCAGACGCAAAGCCAGGTTTTGTCAGTTTGGTACCAGCTATTACCCTTTAAGCCAGTTTTGGATAGTCGACTAGGTTTAACACGCATGATGCTACCAAAACTATGCTCTTAAATGCGTTTCTTTGAGTGAATTCATAGCATCTGCAACTTTTACGCAATACTTGACTAATAGTTGTTTTGCACAATGGAAGAATGTAATACAATGAATATTCGATCACTTGATAGCGTTTTAAAAATAGCCTGAAGGGTTACTAAATCATTCTGAATCGCCATTTTAAATAGGCCATTCGATATATGAGGCGACTTCAATATCATAATCTAAAAACACCGCGTGTGCGTTCTCTGGAGCCGGGGAGCAAACCGACAAAATTAAAACGGAGGGTTATCGGCTAAGTAATAAATAATTATTTAACCCCATTTTAAATTGACAAATCCCAATATTTACGATGCGCCCGTAATCATGGTTCTTGTAATCCGTAGGCTTAGGGCAATAAGTCATTATTAAATTATACTTATCGTCTTTTCTTTCCGCACTTTTTCTGATCCGCGTCCGTTCATTATTGGCGGATATCGCGGAAATGAAAACTCAATTTAGCGAAATTCATTGAAGAGATACTAAAACGCCTGCTTATATGCAACCAACTAATATGTAACATCCGACATTAAAAGTTCCTAAATCGCCTACAAGAAGAATAAATCTGCTTTAAAAAAATCGTCAAAGTTTTAATTAAAAGCTGGAATTGAACGTTTATTTCTTTATAACGACTCGATATAGAATAGAAAAGAATCGAAATACTATTGTGTTAAAATACAGTCTTTGTGTCTCTCGGATCTTTGGACGAAATTATCAAATATCCAAAATGTTCAGGTTTAGGATGCGAAATATTTCAGGAAAAGATGGAACGCCGCGCGGAACAAATTGAAAAACGTTATTATAAATGCCACCGCAATAAAAATGTAAAACAAAACCATATTTCAAAATAACGCGCACCCCATTTGCGAGGATTAGCATTTTAAAACCAGACACCTTGGCTTTAAGGAGCTATATGCGTTTTGGGGAACGAGGGCACAAATACAGGACAGGATTTAAGTTAGTATTTATTGCAGATCATTTACGACCTATTCAACTTTGTACGCATTTATGTGACCAGCGACAATATTGGGCGTTGTTTCTTTGATTGAGCAAGCTGCTCTGAAACGCATTTTATCCTTCAATCTAATAGAGTCGATTCATAAACGTTCTATTTTTAATCCTTACGTCCGTAATCAAAATAGTCAAAAAAATCTAAGTGCGTACCTGCACTATACAAAAAAAACATAATCGGAGTTAGTGGTCTAAAACCGGAACCAAAACAGGATAATCTTTCTGCTCGACGTCAGCCTGGGTCGCGACACTCCAGTTGTCAGTATCACCTCGCTAAGACAATACAGTATGTAGTGTTTTTCATTTTCTTTATATTACCCTTGATGGTCGTAAAGGCATTTGCCATGACCGAACTTTTATACTAGTTTAGATTGTGACTGGTGTAAGTTATTAGTTTGCAGGGGCGCGCTTTGTCAACTTCGCGTGTCCTGTTCATTTCAATAATTTTTATTACTGCAAAAACATTGAAAATTATAACTCGAATATTCACAATTTTCAAATATTTACATTAGGTTTTATTTTATGCGTTTCTAAGTACCTACATTATGTGTCAAGAATTTAAGTTAGTTTGGCAATATTTTGTGTTAACATCCATAGTCGAAAACTATTCATGCTTCTAAAGGCTAATCAAGAAAATCGGAAAAAACCTTAACGGATTATTATTAGAGCTTCGCCCACGTTCCGACCGACAAAACAAGTTTGCTTGCTTATAACAGCATTATAACTTGTCTAATTATATGACACTATTGATGATGCCTTATAAGGAAATGTAAATTCAACAGAAATAAATTATTTCTAATCTATTACCCTTCTAACAGCTTTGTGGCCTAACAGAAAAGTTTCTCATTATTAATTTGAACAAAAAGTATTGATCACGTTCGTAAAGTAATTGTTCATGAAAAAACATTTGTGATAGATTCAGAGTAATAAGGCATAGAGGATTGTCTTAATGCACAACTAATGTGTGTGCTATATTTGCCACAAGTTTGAGAGTAGTTGGGGGAACGTAAAAATGGTAACGCATTTTCATTTTAAATGGAGTGTATAATCTGCAATTAAGAAATAAATGAACAAACCAGTAAACCAAAAAATTCAAACATTAGCAGCAATAAGAACCGGCTAATAAGGCATTCAAGCTCATTAGAACGTATCTCGCTTTGTTATCTATTATTAACAGTGTAGAAGCAAGAATTTGTATTTGTCAAAAACCAAACTTTCGATCCACTTAATCGGTCCTTTAACCGGAACCTTGAGTGTACCAGAAAAATTAAGGTTAAAATACTAATTTTACCTGTATTTCCTTTCCTGATTTCGATTGCTTTTGTAAGTGTTCGAATATAGTTCTTGGGAAGAGGCAACGGGTTTATCGTCTATGTCTTGTAAGCCAAATATTTTCTATAATCTTGAGGTTGTTGGGGCTGATTTTCCATTTTGTCTGTTACTGTTCCAGTCTTTCTGATATTTTTTGTCATACCTACGTGTACGTTCGAATACGTACATACGTTGGTATAACATACACCTATTCGATTTAGCGGAGTTTGGGGATGCATGCTAAGTTCATGCATTGTGTTCTCTTGTTTTGTCTTTTTGGGTGCATTGTCTTTCACTATATGTCCGTAGTCGTGCAGATGATACTTTTGTGGGTTGTCTGTCCATATTTCCTGAAAGTGTTTTTGGTCACCGAATTAGTGCCAATAGAAGCAAGTACAAAAAAGAAAGATTTAATCGCCACTAAATAGATAAAAGGTACAAGCTTGCATGCCTGAAACAATATAATTCCAGATTTGGCAGCAATAGAAATTATGCCAAAAGTTGCAGCATGCTGATTAGTCCATGACCTTTAAACACAATTATCCCTCTGAAGTACTCATTTATCATTTCTTATGCATGTAAAGAACGTAAATTATAAGGAGGTCAAGGGAGATTGTCAGGAGCTATTGGAAATTCGACTAGTCAAGTTTCATCTGAATCCATATACAAATCACCAAGGCGAAAGTGTAGGAGGACCATATCAATTACCACTATTTCTAGTGGGTAGAATAATTTTTTTAAAATGTTTTTTTAGATTAAGATGTTTGGATTAATAGATACACCACTGGATTGTCTCGCGCGCTCAATATGACGCCTATCGCTCTACTTTTTCAAAGTGAGACAATTTCTTTGTTTCGATAGTCGGAATGCCACAACTGATTGAGAAGGGAATTGGGGACCGACCGTTTTTCTTCCCGAGCTCCCGATAGACTCGCTACGTTAATTGACGATATTTATTTCTTTATAGCGCCAACTTGTTAAAGTTTTTTTTAATCTGATTTGATATTGAATATTTCCTCAAGAACTTTTTTAGTCTCGGCGCCTATATGTGACTAGACGTCTTGTAGTTGTCGACAATGATTGATTGGTGACTAGCTTTCGACACACTGCATTACAGCACGGGATATTTATGGATGTATGTTTTAAAAGTTTTAACTAATTATGATTTGTCATTGGAAACATTCGATAATAAAACGACAAAGTGCTAGAAGGTCGAACGAAATGATTAGCAAAGGATTGCTAATCGAAGGTTTCTTCGTTTTCCATATGGACATTTTCGAAAAATTTTTGCTGCATGCCTTTGGGAAAATTAACATCAGGCGCATTCCGAGAACAAAACTAAAAAACCTTTTAAATGCTGTCTTGCGAGGAGAGACAAAAAGTGAAACGAAAAGGCGCACATACATGAGATTCAAAGCACACATCTGGCTGCTGAAGTAGGTCAAAGAAATGGCAAAAGTTGACAAAAGAACAAGCAGCAAACCAGAGGAAGTCCTTCCTCAACCAACCCACACTTTTCATGGGTTACACTTCGACGGGAACCATATGCCAGGATGAAATCTTGAGAACATTAAATTTTGCGTCCAACTGTGCCGAGTTTATTGAATCTGTGTAACCATAATGGCCGGGAAACCATATACGATTCGCCCTATGGCTATTCGGCAAAGAGAGCGTCTTTAGAAGATCCCCGCTCCATATGCGGTTTTATAAAATTAACCCTTACAAACTAATGATCCGAGTTTGACTGTTTCTAATATTTTTTATTTTTATATATTCATTAAGTGATCAGAAGAAAATAATTCAGCTTTTGCATTTTTCCTTGGAACAAACATTTTTTAATAGTAAATGGTGACCTCAGATTTAAAATCTAGTCGGAAGAATTATAATAAATTACCATCGGAATTTACATTAATTGTTTTTCTATTTT
The DNA here is from genome assembly GCF_020466585.1 of Dendroctonus ponderosae. Classification (NCBI taxonomy): domain Eukaryota; kingdom Metazoa; phylum Arthropoda; class Insecta; order Coleoptera; family Curculionidae; genus Dendroctonus; species Dendroctonus ponderosae. The sequence continues at coordinate 21,793,205 of NW_026017110.1, forward strand.
ATTTGATAGTCTCAAGCTGTGAATGATGTTTCCTGCATTTGATGTTTCCTGCAATGTTTTAAGCATTGGCGAAATTGACAGTTTGACCCGATTTTTTCATGTATACCTGCTTGTAGAAACGTAATAAATCTAGTGGAACAGTTGCGTTATCTAGAAGGAAGAAACCTATTTTCATTTGGACATTTGGAATTTTATATTCGTTTTGCAAACAGTTTCTCCGCACATGATCATTTTCGTAATTTATGTCAGAAATCGTCGAAACGTTGTTAACACCTTTAGAGACCTCCCTTAGAATGTATTAATGGGTCGCTCTATTATTTAACAGTTTTATTATTCATGTGCACCTAAGTATAGTGAAACATTGACAAACCGCAAACTTCTTCTTGCAATAAAAATATTATTTGTTTAATGGTTTTGGACGGTTGCACGGTTTCTAGTTCTGTTAAAAATTTGACTTCGCTTTTACTTTCTTGAAAGCCATCGCCTAGATATTTTCTAAAGGCCTCTAATATTCACTCATACTATACCATCATTCCAAATATGTTCATCGAAGTATTGTAGGGACAGTAATTTATGCTATTTATGCAATTGAACCACCTATTCTATTGGTTTAGCCAGTGTTCACTTCATATTGGTTCTGCAATTACCACAAAACAAACTTAACATGGCACGTAATCCGCCGCTAGCTTAATTCCCTTAATTTTATTATCACCAGCTGGAAACCCGAATAAATGCATCTAAGTCTAATGCTGCTTTCTTTTGTGCTAAGGAAATCATCAATCTGCGAAGCAAACGCATTGCATCCGATTTCCTGGCCTATTGAAAAACAAGCAGTATCTTTCTTTTATCCCCACAAATCTGGAATTCCCATGTTGCTGGGGATAATTGTGTATATCCAGGTTCAGCACACCCCTATTTAGGAAAAGGAAGACAAACGTTCTTAGTCTAAAATTGTGCGAACAACCCCATTTTAAAAGCCATAATTTCAAGCGACTTGTGTTTCCTGTCAGTTTTTGTTCAAATTCCCTGATGTATGGGATTCATTTAGGCAAAGTTGAGTACACGTTTAGTCAATTTCAATGCCTGTTCAAAAACATAGTTTAAATCTAAATGCAGTTCTCCATAAATTATTTATTACCCCGTTTTTTCAGTTGCACATTCCCCTTTATATCTCTATGTTGAGTATAACGTATAGCATACGGTAAATATGGGCGAATACTTGTACATATTGTTCTACTTGAAAATAAAGATATTTTATATTCTGGTAATGCATAACCGTGCACCAGCTTTTTCAGAAATTCTCATGTGCGAAATTGCTAGTCAGGGCACACCATTTTGATTTATTGGTCTGTGAAATATGCATTATCTAAATTTGCTCTTTGTGCTTTTTTCCCACTTTAGGTAGGGTCGTAAATCAGACCCGAACGCCATACTATTTGCAACTATACATCGACTTTTAAATATGTACAACCTACAACAAATTCAACATTAATCAGACTCGGGAGCATGTTACCATATTACCAATTCCACGTCATGGCCGATACCTGAACATCATAGCATTAATTAATTTTGATATAAAATGGAAATTTCAAGCTAGCAAAACAAAAGCTCCCTCTCTGTTCCGAAACAAAAGGCAACTATCGAGCTTTTTATTAAACCCATGTATAACTCAGCATGTGAGTATCCAATATCCCATTTGTCAGTTAGATTCTGGATACACTATCTATCCAGCACATCTGGTCAGAGGGTGCTCTCACAAATAATTTTTGATTTAATGCTCTATCTACCTGACCACGCACCCCAACTAGGACCCGACCGCTTGTAAAAAACGACATGGTTGTTACTCGTGATATATTGAGTTGGAACACGTTACGAAATTAATATAAGTGAAAACATTTTTTCGTTTTGCGTGCTTTTGAGATCGGGAATTTGGAATTAGGCCTTTGGAGCTGTATCCAATTGTACAGTGTCGCTTTGTGGAAAGTTTCAGAAGGTCTGAAATTTTTCTGTTATGTCCAATTTGTATAGAAGGAAAGTTTTCAGTGCAAAAAGCTGATGTGTTTTTCATGCCGAATGTACAGATCGCATCCTTTATCCTGCAGCCATTTTCTAAATCAGTAGTTTTCTTTGTCACATCAGCTCCAATGGATTAATTACGTGGCCGTTATTTTTCTCGTGCCCCTTTCCCTAGAGAAACTTACTAAATCAATCCTTCCAACAACAGAACGCCAACTTAAATTAAGAAAAGAAGAAAAACCTCTTAAACTTGTAGGTATTTGTCTTAATCTTTTTGGGTTTGCTCCTCAAGACGTAGCCGCCATAATTCAAGATTTAAAATATACGCGCAGTGTTCCACGTCAAAAGCAGACTTAGATTTACCACCAGACTTTTTCTGAATAAATTATAATATTAAATAAATATTCCTTTTACTATCCAGCGCTATTAATCATTTTATTGTAATGCAGTTCTCGCGGATTATTTATAGTTCTCTTGTACAATTAGTTCCAGATTTTCTTAGGATTTTGATATTCTTATTAGGTTTTCAAATACTGGTTTTATGTACGTGGCAACAGATGTACGATGTGGTTTATCTCAATGAATAAACTTGAACGTGTTACTCTACTTTCTTGACATGGTTTCGACTGCAAAATGGTTAGAATGTCACTGGAACTTTGTATACATACAAATGTTAGTTAGTTTAGCATCATAACTTTTCAGCTCTATTTGTACCTACTTTAAAGTATTTTTTTTTTGTTTTACTAGTTTAAGAGAAGATTGCGGAAGTGCCATATTTGCTAAAACATCTATTTACATTTTAAAAGGCATTAGGATCACACACAAGAGTCGTACAATTTCAATTTTTTTTTTTGAAAGACAGATTCGGTTAAAATCAATTTTTATACCATTTGAAGGCCTATTTAAAAATATGGGATTTATCGATTTAAGCGTTTCCAGACTGTCTGGACCAGGTGTACCATAATAAGTCTTGATAAGACTAACGGACAGACCACGAAGGATTCAACCTTTTTACAATTTTTTTAGTATAGTGGTATTTTCTTAACTATTGTAAGCTATTATTGAGCAAAATTCACCACTAAAGTTGACAACTTTTTGTAATAAATAAAGTCTTCTTTCTCCCTATAGGCATGACTTTATTTTAAACTGAAATGTCGGTTTTATGAGAAGAATATTCCTCAGGCAGCAAATCTACTAAATAAATATTACATTGTCTGGAAACATATTTGAAGTGATTGGCAAATAACCTACTTAAATTTAATTACGAATAATTGAAAATATGTTTTTTTTTGCGAATTTTTCTGTTGCAAATTGATGCTGATTTCAATTACTTTCAATTTTCAATTAAATAAAATCTCTAGCTCTAATGGCTTTCCTGTTACCCGTTTAACAGTATATACCACTATTATTTCTGCTAGTATTTTATTAATTTTATGTGTAAAATAAACTGATTACTCATTAAACATCAAAAGTTGATGTCAAAATGCCTCTGCTGAAGGTTTCTTGAATTAATGGGAAACACATTTTCTTTTGAGCAGTAATTCGCATTTATCTTATTGCAAATATGTTCTTGCTTAAAAAAAATAACTGACAAATACTAATTACAGTAAGTTTTTGCGATGGCATCTTTCTACTTTCGAGCGGCAAGAAATTAATCGTCTTTCAGCATATTTTTAAAAAAGAGTTTTAAGGAATGTAGGTGCTAGGGAACTTATAATTATGCCCACAATAAGATCTTATGTATTGCATTTCTGAATATTTGAAATCAAACAAATGGTGGTGACAACAAGCAACGAATTATGTGGATGATAAAACTGGCCTTTCACGAAATATGGTCTTCCGCCGTTTTGTTTAAGAATGTTTTCTTGACCAAAAATGGGTTCGGATTTGGCTAGCTCAAATGCCGTTTATAAAATAATAAAGAAGTAAACAAAACATCAAACTTAAGTCGGAAAAGTTTGCATATCAATTCGCTTGCACTGAAAAATAATCATCAAGATCATCAGTTCCAGAATGCAATTTTTACTCCCTTTTTAGCCATTGAAAGCTCTGCTGAAACTATTTCAATAGCAATGTTGTGGACAAGAATTCAGTTAACTCCACTTCTCTTTATTAATGCACATTAAAATGCTCAAATTAATAGTCTTTAGGAGTTAAAAAAATTGAGTTGATGCGCCTGTATAACTGCATGGTTTTGTAAAAGACTGAGATTCTATGAGCTGATTAATTTTCGAATCGAATTTTAACTGTTTGTATTCTGTGAACTCGGCCGCTTCAAAAACATGAAAAATTCGCGATGACTGATTAGAAAATTTGGAGCATAAATAACAAAAGGACCAGGGGACTTGTGAGGTTGCGGGCGAAACTTTTTGCACTCGGCATCTATTTTGCAAAGCTTGTTAACCGGCAGATTAGCAGCAAGCGAGCGAATTTCATCAAATCCCAATGAGATCCTCTACTTTCCAGCGGTTCCAGGCGGCAGCTCCGGGATAAATTGGGGGATTGGACGGGCTTAGGTTGAGTAATGCCGCGTCGAGCCGCTTTTCCCGCCCGATATATCTGCCAGGAAGCTTCCATCCTATATTTAATTCTGGATTGCGTCCGCGGATTTGATGCATTATTATACCGCCATGCAATCCCGCAAGAAATATGGATTGCCAGCCGATTATTTATGGATTTCCGAAATATTTTGTATGCTGCAGAGTTGCACATATTCCGCTCTGTATGAAATATTGCTGCCAAGGAGTACGGATGAGTTTCCTTCTAATTACGCACAATCTTAGTAGTTAGTCGTTCAAATTGGAACAACGCAAATAATTTTATCCAGAGGCAGACCGCAAGTAGCCGTTTGAGTTTCATAAAACAACATTAATTATACCAAGTCCATATATGAAAAATAAATACAGTGCGGTTTCGACAAACATGCCAAGCAATTCGGTAATAAACGTAACAAATTATAAAAACCAATTTGTCCGACTGCAAAGGAGCCTGCAAACTTCGAACATAATTTTTATAGCGATATCCTGACCGCTGATTTATACTTACTATCAATTTGAGCAGGGTAAGTACTCAGCAAATTTTGTCCTTTATAAATTTCGCAGACGGATTCCGAAATGGCAAGTTTATGGATCGCACGACTTGATAATACAGCTATTTAAATGGAATTGGACATATTTTACTTTCCAAGAAAATAAAACTTTATTGTCGTGGGTATAAATTGTGACCGAATTTTCGCTATTACTCGCCGCTTTTATTTTTAATATCTAAATTAACGGTGAAATATATTATCATTGGTTTTTAAGATTACCGTTAGAACTTAGGAATTATTTTTATTCATTCATTTTTCAAGTTAGTACAAATTGTTAATAGCCAATTTTGTAAAACGATAGTTCGTATAAACAGTTCCAAATCAAAATCAATTCCTGGGTTTCAGTCATTTATTGTCTCTATTTATCAATTAAAATACGTTTCGCTGTATTTTTATACCATCATCAGTTTTTATGTGTAGCGTTGTTGCTGCTTTAAGCCTTGGCATACATTTGTATGCCAATTGAAATGTATGCCAATACTTAAAGCAGCAACAACGCTACACATAAAAACTGATGATGGTGGAAAAATACAACGAAACGTATTTTAATTGATAAATAGATACAATAAATGACTGAAACCCAGGAATTGATTTTGAATTGGAATTGAAACACAGTCAGGAAAGTATGTACAATGACGTATAAACAGTATATTTCACATTCGTTCACACTTCAGTTGGAAGTTTTCAATATGAAACCAAATTACATTAATGGAAAGAGGGAAAACTGAAAGGTTCCAGATATTTTTTTTATAACAATTTAATTGTATAAACTTGCTTAGGAATCGAAGGGCTAGCGGGTTGAACAAGAAAGTGAACGGAAAAGTGGATACTAACTAAAAATGAAATTAAACAAATAAAAAAATAAATTTTGAAAAAGAAAAAAAACAAAATACGTATCTCAATGCTTGAATTTTGGTATTTTCATTTTAATATAAAAATTCAGTCAGTTTAGGTGCAAATACAAAAATGTAAGTATATTATTTTGAAGATCCTTTACAATAAACGTGCAATGTTCGATATTTGTTTGTTATATCATAGCAATAGTCAAATACTAAAGGTTTAAAAAGACATTGTACAATTAATATACTAGATAAATAATTAATATAAATGATGTTTGTAGTAAGTTTCATGCAGAGTTATTCCGAACAACGTTTACTCGGTCTCGATAATAAGAGCAAGTTCTTCAAGAAATGTTCTATAAAAACACCACAGAGTACCTAAATCAGAGTCTCATTGGGGACCACCAAAACTAATTCCCTAATCTTTATCGAATTGGCATTCTATGTTCCGTTTCCTGATATTTGGAATGTACATTCACATATACAAGAAGGAAACTGATGCGTAAGATCGCATTATAACGTCCCATTCGTCTAGTCTAGCTAGTCGCGATACATTATTATTTGGTTGGTTCATATAAACAACAAATTATTTGTCATGGCCGAAACCATACCGACAAATGCATAAATCGGCTGAAACGCGATTTGCATGAAACGCACATAAACAAAAAAGTTCCAGAATGTGAATATTTCGATGCCAACCGGAAGACATATTAGATGATATATCCTTAGCGCCTTGGGCACTAAATCTAGAAAATGCCTTGTTTGAATATAATATATTAATTTTTTTAAAAGCCGCGGAGGAAACAATATCGCTATATTTCAAGGGGATTTTGAAACTCAGCGAGCAGCAAACAAATCCCTGCTTTGTTTTTACTAGTGACAGGCAAATTTAGCTTTTTCCCTTGATTTATGGTTGGGCAAAAACAATAAGATTATTTTTCATCAACACTTAAAATTGGAGCGAAACGGCTTATATACAGTGAGTTACAGAAGTAATGTCTAAATTCATTCATTCATAAATTCAGCGGACAGTCTTGCATAAATAAATTTGATATAAAAAACTCACAGTTACAAATAAAAATTTACGGGTTTCAGCTATTTTCGAAAACACGGTCTGCGGATTTTTACATATTTTTAGACATTACTTCTGGGAATCACTGTACTGTACACATATTCTAACCCTTTATACTGGGTAATCCTGAATTTGCGACTTAACTGCAACTTTTTGCCAGGCCTTAAATTCGGTTAAAAATGGCCTAAGAAAAGCTAATAAAATTGGTGTCATTTACTGAAAAATTCTTTACTGCAACTTCCTCCGCCTCTGGCTGCATCAGGTAATAACTCTGCACCGATTCTTTCTGATTAGGAGTATAAATTTTAAAGTTCTCCTTTCCCATCCAAATGTATTACTTCCCTTATTTTACTTGGGATCGATTCTTCCTACCCGCGCAATCCATTCCCAGTGAAAGGTATTATTTTTAGTCATTCGGCCCTATTGTCGCAATCAACATCCGTTTTGTACGTCTTCTATTTCTGAAAGAAGTGCACTTAGTTCGTTTTTGGGTTCTTCGCCTAAAACATTTTGGCGGAAGATATTGGAATGTATCTCTGTATTATTAGTAGTTATGTCGATTGTTGTCGTTCGTTGGTTGTATTCATGAAATGGGAGAGTTCAAAATTTTTTGTTGACACAGTTGCTTCTGAACGAGTTTGGGAGAAAACGTGTATACTTTCAACATGGAAAGTTGTATACATATTACAGTTTGCATCGGCTTAGATGTAAAACACAAACAGTTAGACAGGGGCTTTACAAAAAATAAATATGAAACGTCAATTCATATCTACAAAACTTAATATTTTCGTATCTTAAACTGGAAAACAGTGCTTCATTTATGGCGATGGTTCTGATCATGATGTACAATTTTAAATTTGTAGTTGCTTCAAGTACTGGCCAAAACTGGTATAAGTATTGTAACAGGAGAATGACCCTCTAATCATGCACAAGGCATCATCAACGACCAATAGAAGAGACAAACTATGCAGAGTCAAGCAAAAGCGCTGGAAGCAGCGGCGGCAACTGGGTGGAATCCAATCTTGATCTATTTGTTTTGTGATCTTTGCTGGCGGCAGGGCGATCAGTCCTTTCTTATCGCAGGGCTACACTGCCGAACTCCCGAATTTATGGCCTGGAGGGAATTATACTTGGAGTGCCTCAATTTTCCGCCGTTGGCTATGCAAGGGCCAATTAATGAGTGGCCAAAAAGTGCTTAATAATATTTGGACTCAAATAAATATCTAGGTACTAATTTTTTCCTATTTAAAAGCAGTTAGATGTGTTTACTCCAATGCTATTTCATAATTTGGTTGAATTTTAAATAATGCATTTCCATTGCAGCACCATTTGAACATGTAATTTATGGCTAATACCATTTCCATTAGCACCGACCCAACCGTGAAATATTAAATTATCTTATTTATGCCACAACGGTGCTGAAAATACGTGGTTCGACTAAAGTATCGCACACCGGTCGAAATGAATTTACAACTGAGGCTCTTAATATTTCTCAATTATTAAAATTACAATAGGCATTAAAACACATGTTATTATGCTTTTAATAAACCATACGTTATCACGCCGGATTATAATTTGTTGTTTAAATTAATTTGCAGTATATGGCGACGGTATTTATCGTCCCGCAGGATTTTCATAAATCAGCACCAGGATAGTTTGACTTCTCTCGATATATGTATTAATTAAAGAAGCAGCGGTAGCTTTTTATGATCGTCGTTTCATGTTTGATACTCGGTTGCGGTCTTGCTCTGCTTCTTGGCTTATGAACAGGGTTGTATTTATAAAATCTCAGATACTTATTGAAAATAATCAAAATATAGTCGAGTCAAGTTGATTCTTCAGCAAATCAGTTGATCAAATATTTTTTTTCCTTGTTGGAAACGCAAATTGCGTTTTTTGCTCAAATCTATTAATTTCGTACATAATTGGAGTTCCATAATTCCATTTGCAATAATACTATTGATTGCTGTAAAGGGAGCGAATTTTATTAAGTATGTAATAATTTTGATTTGGAATTAAATATATACTTTTAATTCGTGACATCGAGTGTAACTAACATCTAAACGTTTATGAGCAACCTAACACTTGGGACACACAGGAGAGCTTGAGGATTTTCTCTCAGATTCTGTCCGAAGTTTCGAAAGATTCTGAATAATTAATGGAAAACATATATTGGAGAATGATCTAAGGTATTATTTCAAAAACGACTGATTTACAGCGGTTTTCTAAGTCCCTATATTACTAAAAGTAATCGTTTTTCAGTAGATTTAATACCAGAAGAATAAGAAAACAAGAAATAATTATTCTTACTTTTGGCCACATTTTGTTCAGCTTCTTAACTGACCAGACTTGCGATAATCATCACATTTGGAATGGTAGTCTTAATCGTAATGCTCGGAAACTCTGAACGCTGAAAACTTGAGGTCTTAAGAAAAAAATATTCTCATCGTATTACCAAATTTTAACAATAAGTAATATTTATGTCTTCCAGGGTTCAACTGGTGTTTCTTTTTTCGTGAAAGAACACTCACTTTATATCTGAATATCACCCATCCATCTATTTAATTCGTTTTTTTATTGATGGCTTATCTGTAGTCATGACTTAATTTAAATGATTATTTTATAATTAACTAACTAAAGCAAAGTAGACATGAGACAACGCGAGTCATAGGTACCTACTTTAAACAAGCAAAAATATTTTCTGAAGGGTTGGTAATTGACTCTCAAGCTTTTTTTAGAAGAGCAGCAAAGCCCCATTGAATAAGGTGGTTGTTGGTTTAAATGAACCTAAGGGGACGCACCCCCCCTACAGGTCAAAATGGCACTATGTAGTATGAACCCGGGCAGTAGCCAAGTCTACACATTTCTTAGCCTGCGTTGAGAACATGGCTTCAATACTGCGCTGCTCTCGAAATGTAACTGTATATTACATATGTCTAGCAAAAATTTGATTACATATTTACATTAAATATTGAAGTATAAACTTCGGAAGTTTTGTCCTGATCAATCAAGCCTTACTTTTCAACTGGAAACCCAGACGCCCACCTTGTACTCGTATGTTTACTTTGCCGGGAGCCAATTGGATTCTCTTATTCGATTATTACTCAGTGCTCTTCTGGCCGAAGCATAAAAAAGAAGCAGACATTTGGTAAACTGAAAACCTCATTTTCAAGTGTAGAAGTGAATTACGGTAATGTATTCTATTAGCTTTAATGCTAAAAACTGGTTTGATATTTTGCGTGGAAAATCTGCATCGTTGTGCCCCATTTCTCACTACGGACCTGACCATCTTCCTCAATATGGCGGAGCATAATTAACGTAACTAATACTGCAGCGAAGAGATTAATATGCCATAATTTACTGGCGGCGCTCCAGAGCGCTCTGGAGTGGCGAGCGCAGAAAACTGAACCAGCCGCTCAGCTCGCCCTATGATTAACTGACTTCATTTCGTACACAAATTCCGCCAAATGCAAATTTAATAAGTAGCTCTTGCTATTTTTCCCACTTCTGACGATGCCACCCTTCACCGCCTCCGACCTAATGATAAATTAAAATTTATTCGTTGTTCTTCCTCCCTCAAATGTACTTGCTGGCACATCTTTTAAAGAGATGGTCGGAAGCTGTGTGTTACTCACTGGAGTATGTGTGTAAGAAGGGCGAGGTTCAATTGAACGATTTAAGAAAAGATTCAACTAGTCAAATGGTTGCTGTGGAGAAGTGGTTGGAGTGGAGCTAAGCGTTTCATGAATGCTCGAATAGCACACATTTTCATCACACGATTTGCGTCGGAAAATGCGCGAAATTTAAACACGGAACCATATTTTATGCCCGCCGTGGACATGTAGACATTGCATCATTTGTAAGACGTGAGGCATTGCCTCTGTAAATTTCCGACGAGACATACCAAGTTAACATGAAATTAAACTACACTTTAAAGAAAGCCAATTAGAAGTGGCAAGAGCGAGATTTATCACGGTGGCAATGGGGTGGCTGTCTCGTGTGAAGAATTGCCGGTCACATGGACCATCGGGGGATGTTCGTGCTAGGAGAGGGGCGTCGGGACGGTACGAAAGCGGAGGTAAGCAAGACGGATGCCCGAATTTAAAATAACGTTCTCAGGTAATTTCGCAGGGGGAGTGAACGGGCATTATGTGGCTCTTTTGCCGATTAGTTTGCACTTTGTAGGCCATTATAATGGCATCGAATAATACCGCTTTTTGGAGAACTTTCGATCATCGGTTAAACTAGTAGTTAACTAGATAAGTTCTATATTGTCGAGGCGGATTCATTTTTTTACAAACTTCTTTTTGGATATTTTGTCTCAAAAATTTTTGTCTTTAAAAACAACAGAATTTCCTCACGTCTTTTATTACAGATTGATAAATAGTGCTCCTATTTCGCAATAAGAACGAATTATTTATCAAAAAGTAATCAAGAACTA
>NW_026017110.1:21804710-21892778 GCF_020466585.1 Dendroctonus ponderosae
TTTTTTGTGGATTGTTCTTTTGTTAAAATTGTGGAATTATTCCATTGAATTTTATGGCAATTATCAAATGCATGTTGACAAATGTGTGATTTATGCTATTCTCTGTTTTTTATGTATGATTAGTGTTCTTTGAGTCTTTTGTGTAATGGTCTTGAGGTTTCTCCTATATAAAATTTATTGCATTCGCAAGGAATTTTATAAATTACATTTTTTGTATTTTCAATTATATCATGAGGTTTTGTTACTGAAATTTTACTTCTAATTGTATTTTCAGTTTTGAAGATAGTCCTAATATTAAATTTTTTACTTACTCGTTTAATTTGATCTGAAAGTCCTGGAATAAATGGAATGAAAAGGTTCGTAATAGGTTTATTTTCATTTTGTTTTGTTCGTGGGAATTCAATTTTGTTAAAACATTTTTCAATAAAAGAATTTGGATAATTATTGAAATTTAGAATTTATTTCATAAATTGTTTTTCTTGGGCAAATTAGATTGATTACAAATTTTTGCTCTATCATATAGACTTTTTACGATACCTTTTTTAACCATTATCGGGTGATTTGGGTCGAAATTTAAATATCGGTTAGTATGAGTAGGTTTTCTATATATAGACCAAGGTTTCGAAATTATCTAAGTAATTTAATTAATTAATTTCTAAAGTAGTTAACTGTTAACTTTTTCTGTCGCTTGGCTCTGTCACTGTTGTTTTCAAGCTCAGAAATCTAATATTCGGCCTGAATTGATCTACTTAATACCCGCTTACCACTGAGCTCCAAATTAAAACAGCTCATTCAATTCACTGGATGTAGTTTAGTGAAATTAAACGAAAACAAGTCTTTAGGAAATCCAGCCTGGTGTGCCCTTAAAATACTTTTAAGAGGTAATCCATTGATATACATTTTTTCTGCGATACAATATACGTAAATATATATCTTTTGATAAAAACTCGTAAAGTGAGCAGCGTAGTTTTTCAGTAATTCAAAATTCGCGCTAGAGCTAAACTTTCCAAATGAAACATGGCAAAATTTGTTGAAAATCAACGTTGTGAGTAGGTCTTAAACCAGTTTTCTAGGTATATCGTTCAAATCTTCCACTTAAAAAATACAACAAGCTGTTGGTGAGTTGTTTACTGCAACGACATATGTATATCTGCTCAGAAAGTAAGAGTTTATACAAAAAGTGACAGTGTTCGCAAATGAACAGCTAATTGCTTAAAAATCTTAGTACATTTTAATGGAAACAAGCACTAACACCCAGCCGGGACCCACTTAAGGGTTTCACCCGACGACTTTATTTAATAATTTTATATTCGCTTTTAAATAATAAAAAAAAGTAAAGTAGAAATCTTGACGATTCATCAATATTCAAGTTAATAAAAAGGTTGAAAGATCCGTATCAGAAAAATTTAATGTGGTAATACTTAAGAGAGTGACTTATGAAGCCTCGTAGGTAGATGGTTGTTGTGAATGTAAGTTTGTCAAATTTCTATAGACTAATGAAAAGTTAATTTTAAATTTGTGAGAATTATCATCTTCATGTTCTCCATTGCGGGAAATTAAGCGCAAACAAGCAATTCAGAAAAATGCGATACTAGAGGGTTGAGCCAACTTATGGCTTAACCACGTCGTGATGTTCGGCTATAAAAAGCCCGCAGTTTAATTATTTTTATGTCTTCTAACACAATACGAATATAATTTTTTTGAGCTCACCTTCCCGCTGTGTTAACGAACATATGGACGGACATGATTCTAAACATCAAAAGGCGTTAACCATATTTTTCATTTTATATAGTTTCAACACCTTTTTCTTATTAAAAATAATGACATATCTAGGGGATTTTAATTTGCGGGGTGAAACTAGTAATTATGGCAGATGTTGAAAATATGAGTTTTGTCCACACAAGATGGTAAAATTCAATCAAATTCTTCACATAAACTCACAAATTGGTTTAGCTGGGTATAAAAGAGCAACAATAAGTTGTGACACCGAATTGATAACAAAATACTTGTTTTAAAAATATAGTTGCACGATAATTGAAATAAATCTCTTGCCTCTCTGGTCTCATCTTCAATTAATTCGATGGAAATTTGAATTGAATGAATTGTTTAAATTGACTCGTTGCCCTAATGACACAAGCGATTCATGAACATTTAATTTTATTTACTGAAGAATGGAAGTTGACAATTCTGCTGATTTTGCTGCGTTTTGCTACTACTATTGTTCAAAATCTATTGATTTATAGAAATATTATTGTATTAATGCATATATTCTGATCGAGGTTAAATCCATCAATAGACACGAAAATAATTCGCTCAAAAAAATTCACCAGTGCTGTATATAAACTGTGTTTTTTGTCGGTCTACACTTAATAAATCTCTTTTAAAACTCCACTTGTTTTCATCAAATGACAAATATTGTAGGAGTGCGTTCAGTCAACATTTTCCGCTATGTAATAATAAATGTAAGCGAATTTATGCATATCGCTTGGACATACTGAAATATGGTGAGGCGGGAAAATTTCTCGCATTTTCCAACGCTGGTGGTGAAAATTTGTTACGGGTGGAAAATTTGTGGCGCCTCGGCTTGACTTTATAATTTTGGTAAATTGTGTGACTGATAATGCAACAGCAAATTTGTGGTGTGTGTGAAATAATACACTACTGACATCAGGATTTAAAATACATTATTTGTCATAAGAATAAATACAGCCATATACATAAAAAGATGAAATATTCAATGGTGCCATTTGAAGACGATTTATTAGGAAGTTCTAAGCTCTAGTCTAGGCGTTAATTATAGCTAACCAGTTTCGATGTAATATCCTAGATGGGACCCTATAATTAAGTTTTAAAAGGCTATGAATATATATTATGTGTGTATATAATAAGGCATTAATCAAAAAAACGACTGTTGAATAGACCACTCATTAAAATATTTGAGTTAATAACGCTAAGGACTTCATTATATTAGCGCAAGAAATCCGTTGGATAAATTTAATAGATTTCTATTATGTAACATTTTTGTGCTTTCACGTATAATGTGAAAGTGTTCGGCGAAATAAACATTCGGCACAATGGTTGGGAAAAAAGTATTTCGAAGAGATGCCGTGCCTGCCCTCCATATCTCCAGATTGATAAGGTTCGTAGTTCAAAATGAAAAGCTGCCAGGTATGCATTGAGGGCGTATAATTGAATTTCTCCCTTTGAGGGCAGATTATTTTGCGTGGGACCACATAGGGGTCTCCGTAATGTAATAAAAACGGTTATTGAGATGGAAATTGCAACCGACATGGAAAGTTAAAATCGATTTATTTAACTGAATATATTCATTCATTCAATTCATTGTTTTTTCATTTCATTCATTTTTTTAAGTTATTAAAGTGTTGTTATTTTTATGAAGGAGTCTTTGTCATTGATTATTTTATTATAATTGAATACTGTTTGAATTACATGACATTTTTACAACATTTGCTAAATCACTGGGAAATCCATTTCAAATTCTTTTCTAAGTATAACTGTAATACCCACTAAACATAAACTAGGAGTTTTGTTTTCCAATTTCTATATTTCTCCACTTACACTCAGAACACGTTTAATTCCACTTTACAAAAGTATGTTTGATAAATGTCTTCCAGACATGCATGTCCTTACGTACGATTCTCGAGATAATTCGTCGAGATAATTTAATGCTAGAGTAACGGCTTTTGATTTATTTTGATTTAATGGTTTGCATGGAATTGGATATACTTCCCATAACTGTTTCCATATAAAAAATGCTACACGGTTTTTGAGGTTCTAAATCACTCGCATGAAATTTCTTGACATGTTATTAAGCAATTTGCAGTTGCAATTGCATGTTACTGTCCAATTTTTCTTTGCCGGTTTTAAGCCATTGACATTATATTAAGTAATTTGCAGGTTTATTAAATATTATCGCCTAAATTTATCACAGCAAGTAATTTTTACTCCTTATCAATATTTACATCTTTGTCAGCAGATTATGTTCTTCATTTTGTTCGGTATTCAAATATGTATGTGGCAAATGACATACAATAACGTGAGATGTTCACAAACAATTTTTCGCGGCTTTTGCAGTTAACAGTTAAAGTTTTATTGTAGCATCTACTCGAAGAATTAAGTTTTATTTGTACTATTCATATACCCACTAGACATTTCAGCTGACTTTCACAGTCCTATAAAATATGACCCCAAGAGAGGAAATCCTGTATAATTTATATCATCCGTATAAGAATAGGAAATATCTACCGAACATCAAATCTTCGCATATCTCCCTAGATGGTAAAAGATAGGGTGCCGGGTACGGAGTTCTAGTACAAGAGAGTACAACAGAGTTGGGCAATATATAACTCCGCAAACAGCAGGGTGTTTCCGAGTACTGATACAAGAAATACGAGAGCTGTCCGACGCGTTTTATGAAGATATCTCCGTGTTCAACATTGGTACTGCCGGTTGTAAGCACGGAAGAGTTATGATACAGGATGGCGAAAATTTTTGTTGCGTTGACCTGTATGAGGTTCAAGACGTAACGCAAAATATGGTAGTTTATCAGAGAAAGATTTTATTAAATTAATCATTGCCATTGTTATGTGTGGCTAATTGAAGCAAAGAACGAATGCTGATCGGAATAATTCTTTCGCAATACAACAAAGCGGCAACTTTCCAAATAAATATTGTAAAGTAGTTCAAAAAGTTTGGTTGCTAACAGTGGAACGAGATCCGAAAGTTTTGCCATGCCAGACGCGTATCAGGCGTCCCATCCAGTTTCCATAAGAAGCATTTAAAACCAAGTTTGCAAGGGACAAAGAAAAAAGATATCTAATCGAACTTTGGAAATGGAAAAAACTTTTTCGCACAACTTTAGGATGAAAAATAGTCCGCCAAAGTAAATTGTGTTTGGTATTGTGTTTCTGTTGGACGTTTATTGATGTAAATCTAACTTTGCTGTACATTTCATCAATACTTAGAACCAAGCTGGTGTAGTTTGGCGACCATTTTAATGGTCCATATTTTCTTAACTAATAAATGAAAGCTGTTAAATATACCAAGTTAATTTTAAACAATGTTGTTTTGTTGAAGAATCGCGAGTGACTATGTATGAAGATTTGCTAAGAGGTTTATTTATAAATTAGGTAAAGGATGTATGTATTAATAGTGGAGGATAGGGTGCTTGGGCTTACATGAATTTCAACAAAACACTTAATATTTTCAAGTTAATGGTAATGCAAACAAACGATATTGGAGAAAGAATTTTAAAAAGCATCCGTGAAAATTCTCTGCTAGATTGGTTTGGCTCCCATCAAAACCATAGCTTGCGGTGCCTAGATTCCTATGCGCTTACTGCCAGCAGTTGGACTATTTTAAAAGGAAAGTTTGATCTCCCTTGATATATTCATTTTAAGCCAAACGTTAAACAGCTGTTTTAGAGGGGGTCCAATTACCTTTCGTCTAGACGGACGACAGTCTCTAATACGTTTTCAAAGAACCTCATGTAAAATTCAGCTTCTAAAGACGAACCCGAATTACAAACCCCGCCCGCTCATAAACTGATGGTCTTTGTTTGTGTTGTTCATAAAAATGCGCGATGTATGAAAGCACATATCTTATTGTAATTTTATCGGGGATGATACATTTTAAAATGTGCTGAAAGAGCGCAAAGAATGACGTATGTGACGTTGGCCGCCATGCTGTCGCACCCCTTTTCTTCCCCCCCAGAACGTTGTGTACGCGATCCGCATAGACACATCGTTTCGTTCTCGTCTTATCTCTGTCTGGGGCTCAATAAAAATATACACAGTCAGTTGACTTTTCTACAAGGAATAATTCTTTTGATAAACTATTTTACCAAGTATGGCGCACTTTAATGTATTTTTTTGGTAGCGAGTTGAGTACCTCTTCGCCAAGGGCCCGGTGGTTCACCCTTCATCATCTTCGTTTTCTGGGACTTGATCATAAGCATTATTAATAAAAAGGCGTGTGTTTTATAATCAAAGCAAAGCATCATAAGCAGAATATCAAACAAATTTCCTCGTAAAAAAGCGTAAGTTTATACATACGTTTTTGGAGTAAACAGGAATTTTGCATGTACTTAGCATCTTTCAAAAATACGGAAGCACAAAGTTGAGAATGGTAGGTCAGAAACTCGGAGTGTTTATTTCAGAGTCGCAATTATTTGCAGAATAAAAATGTCTCGTTTTTAGCAGCATTACATTCTCTCGTAAGTCATTTCGTACCTTCTAATAGTAGAAATTGACTGAATCTAGTAAATTATGTTGCATTAAAAGCATTAAATAGGTATAGCAATTATTCACCTACGCGCACAATTACAGGAAATTTGCCACTGTAGCAATCTAGAGCGGAAAACTGGAGTTTTAGGGCGGAAAAGGGAAAAGTACGTGCAGGAAAATTAACTTTTGTATATCTTTGTAGGCCACGTAATACTATTTTTCGTTTGTGATATAGACAAACTTTAATTCAAATTAATTGATAATAATATATTATATTATAATTTATAACCTTATATAGGGTGGTCCTCAACAAACGCCCCAAAATTTACTGACATATTGCTTACTGAAAAATATTGCGTTGCAGACAAATTTGTCTAATCTGAAAGTTAAGAGTTTTCGAGATACAGGGTGTCAAAGTATAAATAAAATTCTTGTTTTTTTAAGCTTAGTTTAGAAAGTGGTTTGTTGAGTTTAAAAAGTGGTTTAAAATAGTTCTTAACGTGCCTAAATAAACACTATTAAATTTTTTGTTTTTTGGTTTCCTTTTTTGAAAATTTGTGCAGAATATTTCTTTTATTCAGAGATCCAATTTGAGTTCTCTGGTGCAAAAATTACTAGAGGTTTTAATGTGAAATATCTCGAACGATGAGAGATCGACTTGAAACAAGTAAATATTAAGTTACTATTAGTTATTAATAATAATATTATTTATATTATTACATAAAAAGTGGTATTTTAAAACCAAAAAAATGTCTGGGATTTTAATTGCTCCAGACTATTGTAGCTGAAGTCCTCTAGAATCTACAAGCTACGCCATAGAAAATTTGAATTTGTCGTTCTGAAAAACTCCCAAACATATTTTTTTATGGAAATAGTTAAACTAGTTAAGAATCTATTAAAAGTAAACGAAAATTTTGTTTATACTTTGACACCCTGTATCTCGGAAACTATTAACTTTCAGATGAGACAAATTTGCCTGAAAATATATTTAGGTAAACAATATGTCAGCGAATTTTGGGACATTCGCTGAGGACCACCCTGTATACAGTGGACATATAGATAAATAATGAAGGAAAAAGACAGCGTAGTAGTCTTTCCAAGAGGTGTCCATGACAACAGCCTTTATTTTCATCCTTTAGACAAATTACCATGAAAATGGCATATTTTTGTTAACTTACATTTCCGGCATGCGTAAGTAGCAATAGAATTGCAAACAGTATTTATTTAACAGTATTTATCGAAAAATGTACCTACTTGATCTATTTCAGTCAAGCTTCAAGCGATTCATTTCCCAACCCTCGCTTAAAAAAATGTTACACTTAAATTAACACAATTAGTAAAGAACTATGTAACACTTCAGCTATAAAAATGATATATTTGAAAAAATCATGTTCCTATGAGATGCTATTTAAAATATCCTGACTTTAAGAAGCGTCATTTCTTGAATCATTTATTTTTTTATTTGAACACTCTCTTGTGAGTTTATTTTTGTATTTTAAATTGACCCCGAATTTTAGGAACTTCTTGCAGATACATGATAAGAGACTATACCGTGAGTCTCAGAAGTAGTGTCTAAATTCAATTAAAATTGAAAAACTGTTTTAGATGATAGAGATGATGAGAGGGAAAATAATAATTCTTGTTGTTCAGTAATTTTAAAATTCTTACCATCGGCCCTATAGATTGCATCAGTTTATGTACCTATTCTATTAAATAGTCAGTACTTTTCAAGCACGTGAATCTACTGATATCCTAACAAGACCTAATAGATTTTTTCAAAAGTTTTTTTTTCTAGAAAGACCATGTTTGATGTCAACCGTACCGTAGTATTGACTTGTTGACTTGTGTTCCCGCATGCAATGATGCGAAAACATCAAAGTCCTCATATTTCAAATACTACTCACACTGAAATGGAGCCGTTTGCTGTCCTCAGTTTTTTGACATATTTTCTCCAAAAGGAGAAGTGGTCGGTAAACAGCGACATACGCGCCAAGCCGGTCGAAAGCAATTAACATTTACCACTACGATTATGCCCAAAAATGAGAGTAGTTACTACTTGTTGCCGATACGTCGCTATGTCGAACACGTGCACGCTTTTTTGCAATCTAGTTGTTCTTACAAGATTTAGAGATTTGGCCGTGCTTCTCTTTCTTCCTTTCATTCATAAGCTCCAATTTCAAGGGCATTATATCCATGATCAAGTGACGAATACACCTAGAGGTTTCAAATTAGGACCTGACAAAACAGTAATAATCACCGAACAGCATTATCACCGTTACGCAGATTTTCTTGCAGATTTTCAATGGGCGCCCTATCGTGAACACATAATAGTTTACCTTGGATTTATTACGTAACAGGTGCCTACCTGTATGACGAGGTCGGTTTTAGTTTAAAAACGGACGTACGAAAAAAAGGTAAACAAAATTGTATTGTCGAAGAATCAATGTGTACCTACTGACTGCCAAAAAGGTAGGCTCCCCATTGGCAAAGTGCTATAAGATAAGTACCATACCGGCTGAAATCTCCTTGAAGATCCAAAGAAATATACCGTTTTTCCGAACCTTCACTATCAATATTTAGTGTCCAACTATAGGGTACAGTGTGAAAACCTCCACCCTCAGTTAAGTGAACTTATTTTATAATTGACTTGTATATTTACAGTCTGTGTCGATGTTGATTTATGAAGCACCAACGAAAGCATATTATTTGTTCAAGAAGAGGCCGCGGACTTGAAAATTAAAACCACTGCAAAATATCAATCTGTAGTGGAACAAAAAATAATTCAAACAAGTTCGCTTTTTAGAGTTATTTGTTTGGATTAGGAGCCGCCATTAATCAAGATGTTTATAAAATTGATGATGGAGACCTTGCAGCATAAATCTTGGAGAGTTCCTGGCGTGCACTGGTTCTGCCCGTTAATCTTTTAAGAAGCGCAATTAATCATGTGTAATTATTTCATTTGCAAGCAACATACTTTTTTGGAAGCAGCTTATTGAATACACATTAATCGGGCATGTTCTCTTTTCAAACGTGTTTGGCTCCGTCCCCTGTTTTATATGAAGGAGGAAGTTGCAGCTAAGTTTTAACAGTGCAACTAGAGTTGAATAATTTTTTGCATTTCGATTGTCATTTGCTTGCATTTTTGGTCTGCCAAAAGGGAGGGTGAGCTTTTTATGAGTTTAGGACAATCTGGTCTAGAAGCCGATACCAAAATGTCACTGAATTATTAAAACGTTAGGGAAACTGAGCATCTGAAAATAAACTTTTATAAAAGCTTTTCAATGTTTAACGGACTTGGCGAGTGTGTATGAAAATTAACGGCCGGGGAGCGTGCACGAAGATAAAGCGTATAATTACCGCGGTGTCGTTTACACTTGTTATTTAACATTAAAAATGTTTTATTTTGTGATCTGCATCTTTTTGGACAATTTCTATTCGAATTTTTTTTGTTAGCAAAAACCGTTTGCTTTAAATATTAGTTTGTTGAAATTTTTAATTATTGAACTGATAAACACTAAATGGAAAAATGATACGTTGGCTCTAAGCGAATAATTTAAGACTATTAAAATTACATTACCAAGAACAGAGTTGGAGTATTTGCTTTTACATCACTAGCAACAGGAATTTTTGCTTCAGTAACTTTGTTAATTCGGAATAATCCTTCAAAGTTAAGACTCAAAATTTTTAATTGTAAAACCCAATTTATACAAAATCAGTTTGCCTAATTATCTGCATTTGATGCTGTTAGAAAAGTGTTGCCAAAGCAGGCTACTGTAGTTTTATTTGTCTAGAAGCTAAGGTACATGTTGAGAAGCTTTGCATGTTTGAAATGCATTAGATGGATTCATATTTTTCAATTGCGAACACTTGTTTTATATTATAACCAGCATTCTTATAGTGACTTTTAAATTCAAAGCTACTTTTTTTAAGTCTCCCAGTAGTACACATTATTGTTAAATTTGAAGACGTGAAAAAGTTTCTGCCGTTCTTGGTATCGTTTTAAAAAATGCTGTTTAAAGTTGTGACGAACAATGTTGCTTAAATAAAAAAAGGTTATGGAATATAATGCATCTTCAACAGGTAATAGATTCAATCACGTTAAGCAGGGTGTTGTTAGACTTATATTAAAATACTAATTGATTCGGACCAGAATCTAAAGACGAAATACTTTAGAAAGTAGTAAAGAAACGTTATTTGACTTATCATCTGGTAAAGTTGATAAAATATTGGTAAAGGGAACTTAGATTTTATTAGATACCCATTAAAATACCGTTTCCATTTCTTAAAATGAAAATATTCTTAAATATGACCATATTCTAACAAACCTAAACAGACACCTTTGAAGTAGCATGCACATTTACCTCGTTACTACGTTTTAAGTTTTCCAGTCTGAAATTAATCCTTTTTAATTCGAAGTTATCGTCAACTTAATCTACGGAAAAGTGCTATACATACATACTTAATTTACTTAGCAAACATCCTCAACGAATTGGACAGCAAAAACGTGATTTCCGTACATACCTCAACCATGTAGTTATGTTATCTAACTACCTAATACAATCGTGTAACTTAACTTCAGACTTTATTAAGTCTTTACCCGAGCAATCTTGATACTGTTCCACGATGCATCTGTGCAGTAGGTAATATTGCACTTAGAAAGCTCATAATGGACATTAAAAGACATTTGCTTTGTTCTAGGGCTTTGGCTAATTGTTGCAGGAACCATTGGGCCGCAGTCTTAATTTAACTCAAATGTCGTTGTAAAGATACGCAAAGAACCCAAATAGTCAGTAAATTCCGTCAACTCGGATCAGAGCTGCAGTGAGAAAGTAATTGGTACAAATGGGTTCGTTTAGGAAGTATCAGCATTCCTTGCATCTTCTAATTTTCCTTAATATTACAGAACAAACTGAAGATTTGTTTTCATAGTGTTTGATTCACATTCCGCCTGTTTTTTTTTTAGGGAGGTGCCTGCTCTCTTATTGATTCGCTTCAATGACACATCCTACCTACAACGGCTACATAATCTAATTAAATTTACGGTTTTGTCACATGTATTCTGGTCTAAGGAAAGTTTTGAACGCAAGTTACGCGTACATATTTCACATCGGAAACCTATGACCCTTTAACTCGGACAGCTTTACCGGGATACGAAACATGCTGCAAAATTAACCGACCGGTTATAACAATTACTCATCCCCGTCCTGCTGATCAGTTAATATTTCATCGACCAGATAATAAATAGCTACTTTGACAAGTACCTTAATGTATCAAATCAGGGCGTAATTGATGAATGCGTGCTAGATGCTAGTAGTTGTTCGTAATACATTTACATTTACACCGAGCACATTCTGCTACCACAAGATATGGATTTTACTGCGACATCAAATTTCATTACAAGCAAACCCTGGAGTTTTGCTAATAAATAAATGGTTTTCTTTGGACCACACGGTAATTAACTAACTATGAGAGCACGGAAAAAAAGCTAGTTGTCTTGTTGCATCAGTGTTTCTTGACATGCCCACCTTTGATTCTTAACTTGAAGGAAAGAAGTAGGTACAGTGATCGGTATCATGCTAATGCAAGCTCGTATCCTCATTAAAGATAAATTTAAATAACATATGCAGGCAGACAGACCAACCTTCCCTATAAAAGCATGTTCCTGTTAGTTTAACGTCGCTCTGGCAGCATATCCGGTATACTGAAGGAAACTCCATCTCTCAACTGCTTAAAAACATATCATTAAGAGAAATAGTACCATCTATATCTAATGACGTATTGGCTTTAAGTTTCAATAGAGATTTAATTCAGTTCTTCTTTGATTCAATAAAGTTTACGGGCTAAATTTTTCATGTTTAATCATTTATATTCAAAATTTCTTGTGGTAGCTTGAAATGTTACAAATAGAAAATGTAACTAAAACGTTAGCGTTGTAAGAGGTGAAGCCCAGTCTCGATATATCTCTAACTAAGTAATAAATGCATGTTAATAAGTGTTCTAAATTTACACTTCCAGGTATCGTAAATCGTTTCTCAAACGGTTGTATTGAGAATGATTCTGGGAACCGCTGTTGAAAGTTTTATTAATTATTTTGGACGGCAATGTTTAATGAAGATTCATTGGTGGAGGCAATTTTGTTTTATATATCATAATTTATCCAGATTGTATTGTTTATATGTTAATCTAATGGTACTACTCACACATCATATATAATTTATCTATAAGGCTTGTTCATAAGAAGTAATTACACTAACAAATTGATTGCAGAATATCAACAGTTGGTGAAAGAATATACGCTGAAAAATTGAAAGATTTTTTTTGTAATCATGCCAGTCTTGGCAGTTATTTAACCATCTGAATCGAATTAAATTTAAATTGAAATTAATATTGTTTAATGAAGTAATTTTTACTACTTAATTTCTTTGGCAATTTTATTTTATATTAGCAATTTTAATAGGTCCAGACGATTTCAAATGGGAAGCTGGAAAGACCAGAAGTTTTTGTTTAATACCTAATAATTTTTGCAGTATAAGGCCATGAATTTTTGGTT
The DNA here is from genome assembly GCF_020466585.1 of Dendroctonus ponderosae. NCBI lineage: Eukaryota > Metazoa > Arthropoda > Insecta > Coleoptera > Curculionidae > Dendroctonus > Dendroctonus ponderosae. Next base: position 21,817,506 of record NW_026017110.1, read on the forward strand.
GAAAAAAATTCGTAAATTTAGACGTTTGTGCCTCAAGCGAGCTTAAGATAGGCGAGGGCTAGGAAACTTTAAAGATTATTTTTGGAAACCTATTATTTTGGTAGATAATTTTTCCAATTATTCTTACATAAAATGCTATTAGAGAATTATTTTTGTAAACACATTTTAACTTTTTATGTAAGCCGTTCAGAGGAGCATGATTATATTTTACTTACTACAATCTTGGTTTGATAATAGAACTTCGAAATTCAAAAGTTTTATTACTTTTTCGTATTGCATTATTCACAAGATATTGATGTTGATCTTCCTTACACTGGGCTATTCACACAATGCCAAATCATATAAAACCATGTCCAAAGTTTGTATTTGTGTACCGAGACTAAGGGACAATTTAAAAACATTTAATACGATTTAAATTAATGGACTGACAATTCTTAAAAAACTCGAAAATAAGTAGGCTGGCTTCCTGAGCAATCTCGAATTATTCTTGACTCATCTGACTCTTTTGCCTACATCTGCAATAGAAAATTTCTTGCGTTCAAAACCATTCTGATACCAGGCTTGACAATGAATCTGTTTGGGTCAAATTGGAAAGCTTTCTATGCTATTTCCATTACTTATTTTTTAAAAGATGTTGTGCACAAATCATATTGAAGTGGACATTTCTCAATCGACACCAAATTATTAATCCGTTGAATTGAAATATCGCCATCAGCAAACGCATAGTTGCGAAACAAAGATCGAATATTTTTCCAGAAACAACTCAAGCTCAATGCAAAGCAACATATACACAAGTGCTTAATGGGACGACAAATTTCATACAGCAGCGTATTAAACGTCCGAATAAATATCGTTTCTGAGATACGGGCTAAGTGAAGCGGTTCGAGAAGAATGGGACTTAGATACATTTTAAAAGTCTGATTTATTGTGACATGTATCGTTTGCCTTGTAAACAGCAAATAAAATTTATTCGTCTTGGAGAAGCGCATTTTGGAGTTTTGGACATTTTCAAAGATGGTTTCCTTCGATGTGCAAATAAACCCGTTTTAATGTCACAAATCAATTATCTGCTGAATGGTTTTACTCAATTAGAAGTTGATGTTTTGTTCGTTTCATTTTACTTTTGCCACTAGGAAAGCTTCATGTTAGTAACCCTACATGCTGGAGCAACAAAAATTGCAAAGAAACTTAACCATGTAACCAGAGACGAAAGACATGTAAAAACCTAAGCTTTCTACCTGGTGATAAGTCAAACGTCAAGTTGTTTGGATGGAAAGACTCCGGGAATTCTTTATCTATATGGTGAGCGTCGACACGTCTGAAACGTGGGTGTAACCCGACTGAAATTTTGTCAGAGAAAAATTGGTAGGCGTTACTCAAACATCCGACCGAACACAAAATGGTCCTGTTAGAAGCAAGTCACTTTTTTTCTGTAATCTAATATTCCTTATCTCATTGACGTATACGAATGGCACTGGAATGTTCAAAATTAAAATAATAAATTTGTTCGAACAATCTTTTTGAATAAATAGTTTAAGCAGCCGAAAACGTGCATGCAGTCCCATCACGTGAACTCACAGGCCAAAAGCAGGATGTTCTGTGCTTTCAGGCGATGTTTTAGAAATCAATCTCCTGATTGAGTTTGGTTATTAATTTTTTTTTGCATTCAACCTGGCGAGAAAAACTTTAAGCATTTAGGAAGAATGTCTAAATTTGATATAGGTATTGCATGTTAGAAAACGCTCCAAGTAAAGAATTTTAAGAATAAGTTATTTTTTTGTTAATTTGGAACTTAATACATACCAATAGTGATTATTGATTTTGTCTCTGTAAACTTAAAAAATGAATTCGGATACATACCTAAAAAGTTTTTTTTACAAACTGCTTGTTGGGTATTTTGTCTCAAAAATGTTTGTCATTAAAAAAGACAGTATTTCATCACGACCTTTATTACAGATTGATAAATAGTGCTCTTGTTTCGCAATAAGAACGAATTATAACAAGCAGTTTGTAAAAAAATGAATCCGCTTCAACAATATAGAACTTATCTACCTAAAGTTTGTAAAATTAAAGTCTAATTAAAAAATATATTTAAAAAGAGTATATACCTATAGATAAAATATAATTGCTGGATAGAGATATAAACTGTGCTGCATTTACCGCAATATTTTTCTAGAGTTGATCGTCTTAAAATCTACACCCTTGTACTTGCACCCTAACCTGCTACTGCTATTTTTTGTGCCACTTACAGGTTAAAAATCGTGCATCGCCTCCCGATTGGGAAAACGTTAACTAATCGTCATTTACACCATCTTATCTCTTAAAATAGCTGACATCGACCGCTGTTTTACTTCCAAAACATGTGAATAAAATAATGTTTACGCCTGTTGCATACATGGAGTTTTTATTAAAAAACTAAGCAAATTTGTCTGTAATAAATATGTTTTCATAGGTTAAAAAATGTTTTTGCCATACAAAAGCAATATCCCATAGTTCACCATACATGCGCTATTTGATGCGGAAATAGAAATGTTTTATATTATCGGTCGGATTTGAATTTGTCCTGGTTCCACACAAACTTTTGCAATAAATCAGAGCATAAATCAGCCAGCAACTAAACAAAAACGTGCAAAACGGTTTGGAAAAATCTTTCTGTTTACTACTAGTATAATGTTGTGTATGGCTTTTGCATACATTTACAAAGCAATTGCTGCTTGATCAGATGCTATCAAGTTGCAGTAAACTTTTAGTTCAATCTGATAAATCGCAGCCAAAGAGAAATAGTTAGATTTGATCAATTTGAGCATTTGAGAGGGAGACACTTTTATGTAATATGAGCCAGGTTTTTTCTGGGGGCATTACTGGTAAATTGGGCGATGCGAATTCCAAACGCGTATATCTAAAAAGACAAAACCGTCATAAAAATATTTCCTATAAATTTTAAAAGATTTATAAACGAAAATCTAAACCTCGGATTTGGTGTTTTCCAGAACGAACTCCGTGGGAAGAATATAACTTGCCAGATAAGTGTATTTTATACTTGTAGGGTTTTGCATCAATATGGCTTAGACAATATTGGAGATAAAGCTATTACGCTACCAGTTATATATGCGTCTGACAGTGAGAATTAAGCAGCAACAAAGATTGTTAGTTTACGTCTAGAATTCTAAAATAAATAAAACATGCCCCGATCTTTTTAGCTTTGTTAATTAATTTTTCTGTTCATTTCAGATCTACTGAATTCGAGCCAATGACTTGCCAGATATCCTATTTGAAACTGCCGCTTGTCGCCACAAAAAGCAGAAACGCAAATACGTAATAACTTCGGAAAACAACAAGTAAAACTGTGAAAAAGTGTATACTATTTAGGTTATAAATACTCTGGTAAACGTAATAAATAGTGTATAAATCTACATATTTATAATCTACATTGTAAGTTTACTATACCGAAAGGATATTTTTGAACACATTTTTCTATTCGCAAAACAGTTGGAAAATTCCTGTCTCCTTACTTGGTGCAATCTTCTACATAGTAGGGATACTCGACTGAAAATCGTAGTCTTTTCTCCTAATTCCTTAAGATTTGAGAAGGGCAAAACAGCAATATAGGTGATTTAAATTTTCAATTCAATGTGCTCGTTGTAGCTGGTTTCAGTAAAACCAAATTACGATGACCAAGATGAGATTAGAAGTTTTTAATGCGCCGCAGTTTTTGCCACAATAGTTTATTTTCAGTTGCTCGATTGCCCTTTCAATTCTTGTCCTTTGAAACTTAGTACATGCAACTATTTAACTTAAAAAATTAAAAATATCCCATTTTAAATACGTTCCTAAATACAGACAAGTAATTGCCATGCTTTGTATAAAGCATTAGATTTTATGAGATTTTGCTTTTATGAAAAAATTAGTTCCGATTAACCAAACCTCAGGAGGTTTTAGTGCAGGTGTACAGGTATTAATTGTTAATTATTGTCACTAATATTTTACATACTTAACTGAGTCATGTCATAAACTCGCTTAACTTCATTATCATTGCCAAAAAAATACATACATCATAAAAAATATTTTGTAGGGCAATCGAGTTTTAGACAAATCTGAGAATAAGATTTTGCTCAAACCTAAAGGAAAACTGTCACACCCAATTATAATATTGAGACTGCATGGAATTTAGTTCTTGACTGATATTCTCTGATTCATTAAAATATAGTGTTCATTGACTACTTACGGTTATGGTTAATGAAGAGGAAGAAAAAAGAAATAGCGATAAAATATTCCAATGGCAGTTGATGTTGCTCTTCTCTTCTTATCACCTTGAGGAGGAGCTAACAATACAACATTTTGATTAGGAGTATCTTCGATGTAAACAATTGTAGGATTTAGGGTTTAAAGCATCGATTCACAAACGGCCAAACCGGGACTAATGGAAGTAGAAGCAATTTTTCGCTCACTAGGTAAAATTCTATTCATTTATATTTTGTGAAAAGGCACGCCACATATGTGCAATATACGTTATAATCATCTTTTAAAGGATATGACTCTATGTAATATTCTTAGCGTACCACTAAATAGAATAGTAGTAAAAGTTGTACTATAATTAGATTCATGTTTTGATTTGTTACTGGTAGCATATTCCAATCTAAGCATGTAAGAGAGCACTCATTCATTCTTAAACAAAGTAATTTATTATTATTTTATTTAGGGTTAAATTTGGATTGAGTTATTTATACAATTTTGTCAGTTAAATACAAATTTAGCAAATTGCTCTTGGAAAAACGAGATTATTTTAATCGATATATATTACTTAAAATCCTAAATGTTATATGAATTAGTAAAAATTGATTTTCGTTTAATTGATATGCAGTTTGGCACAAAAATTGGAATTAAACTTATAATTGTCTATAACTAATATGTAAGTGTTTAAATTATAAAAATCTTGCCACAGTTCTAGCTTTGAAAAGTGTCATTTTTGTAAATGAAACTGTAAATAGAATTACCATTATAAGAAAACCTCTTGGTATGAATTTAAAAGGCACGTTGTGCGTAAAGAATGTACCTAAATTTTTGAGCTTAATTTTAAATAAATTACTTGGGAAAGGTCGATTTGTAGTATGCGGTTCTAAACGGTGTACATTGACAATATTTCCTAAGAGACTTGGTTGGGTGTATTATCTAATCGAACTTTTCAGCAAGTGTAGTATTATTTTATACCTTTTAGTTTAAAGTTTTAAATAATTTGCTACTTATTGTTAATAACGAGAGTACAACAGTTGTATACGTTAATATTGTACTATAAACTAAGGTAAAATAAGTTGGATGAACGGGGAAAATTAAACAGATCTTTGTTTTTTAGTGTATTTTGACCCCGATTGTCTTCGTAGTTAAAAGGTGACGTTTCTTAAACTGTGCAATCAAATGTGCGACATGCAAAAAATATTTATTGTCATTCCTAAAAGGGAAAAATTCTCTTAGATGTTTCGATTTTACCTCACATTCTCAACGCAAAATTATGTTATTACGTTTATGGTTATGGATGAAATTACATTTAAAAGTATGTAGATTGAAAACCTGTTTTTAGAAAATATATATTCCATGGGAATTTAGAATACTTATATACGATATACGTAAAGAAAAAAACTTGTAAATATGCTGTAAAATTAATAATAGACTAAGGATAAAATGTATACTGTTTATCTAGATATTATATTATTTGTTTTTGGTTTTGTTTTGTTGCTTATTTGTTGCTCAATTTCTTTATTTTTCATCTCTATGTAATATATGCTCTCTGTCTCTATCTGTCGTCTGTGTGTGACTGTAATTTATTTTAATAAAAGTCATGTTCTAAAATCGCAGTGTTTCTTTACGCTTTTGGCTCTGTCGTTATGCTCAAGTCTGTTTATATGGGTGAAGTCCAATCATGTTGCCGATGTTTCAAATATTTTTTATGTTCCGAATATCCATTTGAAAATGATCTAAATAGATACCTACTTAAAAAATAATTGTTTTTGCAACGTAACACATTCGTATCTTGATTTTGAATTTTAAGTAATTAAATGCTATGTGCTTTTTACGTCTTTAATAACTCTTTGGTTAAATGCAAAATTTTGAGGGTTCATGTGTAATATACGACAAAATGTTACTGTAACGGATAATTTGAAAATCAAATTATTTCCGTTAACATCCGTTTGAAAATACACTTCGGAATTTCACAAGGTAAAGCAATATAAATTCTTTATAAAAAATATAGCTGGTTTATCACCAAATAACCCTTCTTAAGTTGAAATTTATTGGCGAAAATATTTTCTCTATCTCAAAAAAATTAATTCGACCGGAAAAAATATGGCCTCTTATTGGGCAAAACTTGAACGAAATTGTATAATAGATTAGGGCAGCTAAGGCCATGTATCACAGGTCTATTCAATTCCACTGTCCGTGGAAAAGAGAAATGCGCACCTTAATTCTCCCTTGGACAAAACCGAATGGATTCCAGGCCAGCTAAGGTTAACTGGCAAAAGTCCTGGGACTTGTATTAGTGGCAAGGCTTACGTATAGATGTTCAATACACTTATAGAAATAATTATTCTCTTCTGTACTGGGTTCAGGGATCATAATTAATTCGCTTCTACTCATATCCGAGAATGTGCAGTTGAAAATAAACGGTTCTCTGTCTCTTTAAAAACTACTGCATAAATTGCTAGCTAGCACGGGAACGTTTCACTCTTATATTTATTAAATCTGTTTTAGCGGTGAATTAAGCAATCGCAGGAATAACACCCGGCAGAAATTATTGCTATTATTAAAAGACACTTTTCCATAAACTCTTTCCCGTATTGTTTCTAATTTACGTTCCACTCGAACAAACCATAAGGAGCTTATTCCCGACCTTTGCACAACTTAAACATTCAATAAAAAACAGACTTACTAGCAAACGATTTCTAGTGTAATCAATACACCAAACTTGCACGATAAAATTATAATTTAAGACAAAACTGCGTCCAGACAATACAATAACGATTAATCCAGGAAAATACTGGTAACTTTTACAATGTTGTGGTAGGAAATATGTTCTAGTCTGGGTAGAGAATATAGTCCCATCGCGGAAAATAAAAAGGACGGTAAATGGCAACGATAGAGGATGACGTGGAGCCGCTAGAAACGGAACAGAGTTTACTTCATTGGTATGCATTGAGGATTTATACAGGCATGAAGCCAAAAGCATTCATCAAGGTGGATTTAACTGAAACTCTGATTCATTGCTGCTCTAATATATGCTGCGCTTCGGCATGCGCCACGCTGAAAATTATTATTTGGGTAATCAAGATGATTGCCACTCGACTATGATTATCTGAAATAGCGCTTTAAGGACTGAAGTTAATTGAATTCTCACAAAAGGATAGTGTAAATGCCTATGTGAAGCTGTTTTGCTAGGAAATCATGCTGATTTCTGGAAACGTATTAAATGAGCAAATCAGGATTATCATTATCAGGCAAATTAGCCTAGAGATTCCATGTGGAATAAAAAATGAATCCAAACAAATACGTGTAAAAGAACAGGCGTGAACAACATATGAATATTAATTGAGTCAATTCCCGACTTATTAAGGGTTTTGAAAATACATTATATAAATTAATCGCACGTACTACCTAAGTTAGTACATTCAGTTAATAAATCTATAGTCAAAAAATCAAAGCAAACGTTTAAAAGATTTATTCTATAAGCATGGATTAATTGAAAAGTAAAATCTAATCTGCATTTTGTCTGAACAGCACGAAAACCCTAAAGTCTGAAAAATAGCGAATACCCAAATTAATGAAGTATACATTTTGCATCAGATTTATTTTCGCGGGATTTGTTGAGTGAGGCATTAGACAGGGTCACTGGAAATGAATATAAAATCCAATGCCGCTGCAGATAATCACTTCTCAAGAACCACTTGTTCAATCATTGCCTAATCGGATCTACTGAAAATCCAATTTGAAAGAATTTAATTGATATCATCCTTACTTTATTCCTACTTTTAAAATAAGATTAAAATACACTTTTGGTTCGCTTTAGCAATTGAGAAAAACATTATTTTATTCACATTCCTATCCAGGCTGCTTTGTATGATAATCGTGCAAACGCTATAAAGCATAGACTGCTTATGAAATTCTCGGCGAGTTTCTCAGAGACTAATACGTTCTGTTTCTCATCCTGTTTTCTTAGGCTGTGTTTGTTGCACCAAAAAGAATTATTGGTCCATGGGGAAATTTTCCGCCTCCTAAATATATCTTATTTTTAATATGCTTTTTACAAGACCCATATAAATTAATGGTAACATAGTGGAAACGTAATTTCCCAACCTGGTTCGATAAATTCTTCAGAAACCGAGACGCTATGCTCAGCTCCTTTCAGTGTCGTAGGAAGATTAAATATCAAAAGTCGAATTTGGGAGCTATCCCCAATTTAGCATTTTAGTATACGGAAATTTAATGTTTTAATTTTTGGTTTTTTATATTGATTTAAACATTCATATCTGCATTAAGGGCTTTGTTACATCGCATTGTTAACACGGCACCGAATTGAACGGCAAGAGATTACAAAAAATTGTTATTAAACTCGGGCTAGGTTTGTTATTTAAATATTAAGATGCATAAACCGATTAGAAACCCAGAACCACGCAAATCCATCAATAACTGGTGAACGCAATTGTTTCATTTCCTTTAACTAATAGAAAGAAAGTAAAGTAGGTATGTTTAATGCGTTATATTGACTAAAATATTTTGCGACATCAACGAACGTTCAATTATTAAATCAGTGATATCCGGTGTATTGAAAATGAGTAGCACAGTTCATATTTTTGAACCTCAGAATACAGCCAAAGTTGAATCACCGAGAGGGAAATCTGCGAAAGAAAATCTATTCAGCAGACAAGGTACATAAGTTACTGTTTTTAAATTTTAAAATTTAAGATTATTAATTTTTTTAAAGATTTTTTAGATTACTGTCAGATTTGAAGATGGAAAAGCAATATTTTTTAACCTATCGATGCAGAAAACTGTTTTAAAAGTTTAGAACTTCAGTTCCGAAAACAAATCTTTAGCAAATTAAAAAATTCAAATATAAATTTTATAATAGTTCCAAAATATTCTGTTTTTATGAAAATTGTGATGCATAAGTCAACCTTTGCTGTAATAAAGCAAATTTTCAAATAAAAACCCCACCCGAACTATTGTGAAATCGAAACCAAATTTTATTAGCATATTTTTACATTTACACAGTTGATTCTGCAGTTTTAACTGTTTGATTACAAAACCACCAAAAAATTGATTGTCGATTATAGTCTTAATCTATTAAATACTCTGAAACATTGATTTTTTCCTTCTACTAAACAATTTTTTTCAAGTTGCATTTTGCTATGTTGAAGCTACACCACTGAGCCACCTATAAGATGCTGTCCTAGCTTAGCTTAGTTAATATTCCGCAAACGATTCAGCTCGCCATCATTTCCTCGCTGAAGTTTTCCGCCTGCAAAATTTTCCTGCTGATATAAGTCTTACTTTATCAAGCACGCGTCCCGTTATATCAAAAAGATCACTATCATTTTTGCAGATCGTGGTTTTTGCCACGTTTTATAGCGGCTTATAATAAAATAGTTACTGCAAAAAAACTGAATGAAACAGAATTTTAAGACTCACGATATTAACTCACATTCCCTTTATAACGATGCACCACTAATGAGGGATCGGCTGACGTACTATTAAGATAGTGAAAAAGTCTTAGTGATAGTGAGATTTGCGTGATCATCTACTTTTTAGAAGCAGGGTCCCACATAGGCTTAAAACGTAGGAATACATTTAAAGGAAACTTGCCGTTGAAACATTTTCGAGTGCCAGAGATTTCTACTAGTTGGAAAGAAATAAAAAAATATTCAAGTTGAAGCAGATAGGTATAGTTATATAATATATTATTCACTGTTAATAAGCACTTTTGAGCACCGCTCCAACCAAATTTATAAACTCGCTCGAAAACGTCTTACTAACTTAAACGTCTTTAATTTGCAAAACTTGACCGCATTTTTTTTATGGCAATTTTTCCCGGCCTTTTTAGAAACTTTCACTTTCCTCGGGCAATCATCCACTTTCTCAATTTATAAAATATGAAAAAATATTTATTATCAAGTATGCTTAATTAAATTTCATTAATTTTTTTCATATAACTTATAGTCTCTTGAACATCACCAGCGTGAAGGAAAAATTCAGCAATACTAAATACAATACTCCTAAATTTTATATAATTTTTGTCGTGCCACACCAATTCTGAAGCGCGAAGAAACCAAATAACACAATAAAAAATATAACCTACTAATTAACTAGAAACACGACGATAGTAAATCATTTAAATGATATGTGGAATATTATATACCAATAGGCTACAATCCAAGCAAATTTGTTATTAGAACTTAGCTAGTTGTGGCTTTGAGGCTTCGAAATTCATCACTATTCTTTCAATTTGACCCTTATTGACTTGAATAAAGTTAATTTGGAGTGATTTTTGAGAACGTCTTATATTTCTTGCTTATTGAAATTCATTTTCTTAGATATCTAGTGCGATTAGCAATAAGTAATTGAAATCCAAAGGAACTTTTTGTACAATCGTACATAGTTGTAACAGTCATGGAGTTACTTATACATAAATAAAGCTAGATAATAGTACGCTTTGAAGATCTGGTAGCTCAATTAGTAAAAAAATATGTTAATTTAGATCTGCTTGTTCCCACATATTCAAATTTCGTCCATAATTTATGAAACTTCGTGTAAGTTTCGTGCGTTCAAACCTGGATGCTATTTTGTTCTCCAGGAACGTTGCTGTGACCACTACACGAAAAGTTTTATCAATTTACAAATATTTCGCAGAAACAAAATAATTATTTTTACCTAGTTATCATTCCAGCATTGACGTTTATATATAAACCTTGACAATGAATGTCCGGTATTATTTCTTTACTATTTTACGCAACCGTAGGTAAGCTTTATGGATTCCAAGAAAAATTAACCTTGGCAGTTGCGTAAGTACCGAGAAGTAATTTTTCCATCTTAATGTCTCTATTTCTTCCACCAAGCGTGTTTTTGCGGCGGGTCGGTTCTGTTCGGAGTTAAAAAGTTGTTAAAGCAAGATTTTTATGGGAACACATTTTCCTTTCGCGGTCGCCGACCGTGTGCAGGAATTTCTATAAAATACTTCAGTTTCAGTGTCTTCTAATTGGGTCTTAGGCGATATTGTGCTGTGCATAAGTAATAGGTCTTAATGAGGGATTGGCAAAAAATAGGAAAGGCGATTTTACTAATACGGAAAATGACATTAAGGTTATTTTAATAGTTGCTTCGGTTCCAACTGTAAAGGTTTAATGCGGTTGTAAACTGCGTGTGTCTGCAGTTAATACCACACACATGACGGAATCAATTAAAAAAACTGTTTAAGCGAACGTCGAACATTAAATACGTGTGATTGTTTTCAAATAGAAAAAATCGCATCCTTGGTTTATTTGTTAAAAGCACCTTCCTGGAATATACAGTAAGCGGCAAACACAAGCTACAAAATGTCAAGCAGATGGAACATCCATGAAGATGATGCGACTGTAATGTTAAATAAATATTAGGATTTCAATTGTCTTTTTTCAGGAACACATAAGGCAAGTTCTCACATACATTTTGAATTACAAAAATACGTCGATTTCAATCTCTAAAAAGGAATCAAAGTAAATCAGCTGTAAGCTAATCTGCATATGTTGGTTTGAACGATAAATTTGGAACATAGAAGTGGGAAATGAGTGTCTACTGTGCTGAAAGATATAAACTGAAGCATTATTAGCGTATTTTTTTTCGGTTATTGCGTGGGTTTGCAGACAAATTAGTGCTTGAGATTAATGTTCAACAAGGTGGCAAATGAATGAATGCAAAACTGGTGGAAGTTCTACATGCTCTTAGTTGGACAAAAAAAAGTGGTTGTCGTTTTAATTTAAATACCACAGGCGTTTGATATTTACGTTGTATTTCGAAAAAGGTTTTTTATTTTCGGTCATTTCGTTTATTTGAGGGAGTGGTCTTAAAAAATCACCTTGTTGGTATTGCAGTGATAATTTTTTCTTCTCAACCTATTAGCAACACCTAATGCTCATGTTGAAGCTAAGACTTCGCAGTCTTCTTCAGAAGAAAAAGTCAATATACCGGGTTCCATGAATGATCTAAATATCTGTCATTGTGAAAATATTCCACAATTACAGATTTTGGATGCAATTCTGATTTGCGTAATTTTTTATGCAATTCTATTTATCGAATTTTCGTCTTAAATTGTTTGGGCTAACATCAGATCATGAGCGTGAAAATCGGATCAAAAGCAGAAAAGCTAGTGCTGCAAAAGCAAACACTTTTTGCGACCACCCTGTAAATAGAAGAGGTGGTCCAAAACCTCAAAATGGGTTTGAGATTCTTAGTTTATCTTTAAAGTTTTGGTGTTGCGTGTTGTTTTGGATGCAAAACACATTTTTGTTGTCCACCTAGGAACTTGCCGAACTTTCATAAATTTATCTAAGGTGTTCTACCAAGACATTGACGAACAAAAAAACATGGGGCTGGATAACACTTCAAACAGAAACCGAATCGATCGCTTTAAACAATTATAATTTATCCAGTTCCAAAGTTAGGGCAATTTTGTTTATTAATATAATTTATATAATACGGAACAGAGCGAACACTCGGCATGTTAAAATATATGACTTATGCGAACGTTTTGGCTGAGATAAAGTTTGCTTTCACTAACTGCAAACCAAACTAATTCGGATAGTAATGTTTTGTCATCGTCATATATTATGTTTCTTTTTTCTTATATTATTATATACATTATTAATTATGCTTTTACTCTTTAATTAGATTAGTACTTCCACTCTATAATTAAGAGCTGTTTTACAGAAACATTTTACAGTTTATCCACCTATTTCATCGATTAGTTAAATTCTTGGTAGAACTACATCAATTACTGCTGGCCATAAACAGTAAATCAAAATAATATTTTCAAACAACTTATAAAGAACTAATGATAAATTGTTCTAGACCGGCCTATGAGCATTCCAACCGCCAACTAATAAGGTTCATATTCAAAGCTTGAACGGATGACACAACCGCAAAAAAACAATAATAAAACAACAAATAGTTCCACAGAGCTCTGTGAAAATGTAAAAATAAGCCAGCAATAAAAAAAACCGCTCCAATTTTAGTTTTCAGAGTTTCTTTCAGTTCTGTTATAAATCTCCCCTTCATCTGCAATCTATACTCTGTTTCAAGGATAACTGCTAAAAGCATCTCTCCTGAGCAGGTTGTTCCTCATTGACTTGTTTGCATTCTGATTACTTAATCAAGCTTGTGTAATTGTGTAATTTTGCAAGGAGTTCTACTTGAAAAGGGGAAGAACTTTTATAATGATTTCCATAAACTTTGATGAGCAAGTAACTCATACAAAAACCACGTTGGAACTATCTTTACTTTGCGGTGAAGATTGAATATACTATTTTAATCAGCCTGTAAATAATTCAATACAAATCCAATTTTATGGTTTACTATTTCCCTATTTGCACTACTGTATTAATGTTCAATTTGCCGTTGTTACTGATTTAAATTGACTGCCAGACAGAATCATTAAAATTTATTGGTAATTATTTTGCCAGTTGTTTCGAATATTTCTAAAATGTCCACTTTTACTCTATGGTTGTTGCTAGTTTATTAGGTGCTAAATTGCATTTCGATAGAAATTGAAAGTATAGATTCATTAATATTTATAAAGCATATGCGAACTGTATTTCTGCAGCATGACAGAAAAAAAATTCCATTTTAAAGGCAAATTTTCTCGACACGAAAACTAGGGCGGTTTATATTTATTTAGAAGGCAGAAATGCAGCTATACGTCTACATTAGCGAGGGAATTGTCTATGGTATGTCGTGTCGCAATCAAACATTAAGTATTCCGGCCGAGCTCAGGGTCCATCCATCAGCCCTGGGCCTCCGCACGCTCATCTCTTCTTCGCAAACTGTGTCGTTTCTCTTCATCAGCGTTACTTTTGCCTACTACTTTTATTTGCTCTTATTGCCATTCTTTCTTTGTGTTTTAAAAACGAGCATTATTTATATTTTAAACATTAATACGAAAACTTTTTCAGCACTTTTTAAAACTGAGACAGAGGTCATGCAGCACTTCTAACTCATACAGAAAATATTGAGTACTTTTTGTGTTTTGTATCCATTTGAAAAATTCCAAAATGCCCACTTTTTTGTTCAAATTACGATCTAATTGCCCTGTATTGCAAACCAACCCCTAGTAGCTTAGACAAGAACTACCGTATATTCTATAGACAAATTACTTTATAGAACAGTATCTCCAGATTTATAACGAACTAAGAGTTAAAAAGCGGATCAGCTTAAAAAGTAATAATTAAGGCGTGTAATTGAAGAAAAGTTCATGAAAATTCCATCCTACTTGAAAGTTTAATTGCTCACAAACTTGACGCATATTTTCCGGTATCTCCACCCCTTTCTTGCCCCCATTGCTGTAACCCACACAGCGTGACTTCGCATACGCAACAAGCACGCACCCCGAAAAATGTCAATTTGTTCTTCATTAATGCTGGATATTACTCCTGAAAATGCCATAAATTTTCCGTCAGAATCTAATAGCTTTGGATGTTTTCCTAAACATGATGAACGTATAGGGTGGTTTACTGTATATTAGCGGTTCCATATAAATTGCTGTACATAAACCAAGTAGACAAAGTCAATTTTATAATTGGAGCTGTATTCTTTTAATCAGTTTACTGTAAGTTGAAAATTGAGAAATTACTTGTGTTGGTGAAAGTCTCTAAAACAGTCGAGAATAAATTCAAATCTAGACAATTAAAGTGATCAAAAATGAGTTAGATCAGAAGGAGACTATGCCATACGAATATTCATTGTTCTAAATGAATTAACAAATACATTGAGATGAATGAATACCACGTTTGGGCATAAACAGCTTGTAACATTAATGCTACAGCAAAAAATATCATTCCAATAACATCGGCGCAGTGAAGAGAGTTTAGCAAAGCCAAGAAAGGTACAAAAACTTGAACTGATTTTTGAAGCTAGTAGTGACTCAAGCAAAACTATTGATGCTTGGAATTATATGGGTCTATTGAATTGCCTATTTTACCTAGTTCCAATGATTTTTATTATTTTCATTGCACATCACGCCTTAGGTCTTTTATCGCCTTCAGTCATCAATTTAAATTCGGTGAATATTTTTTCATCGAGAAATAACAAAGCTGGTTCAAATCGCAAATAAATTTTCTGCCATTTTTTCTTTAAAATTCCGAATACTTCTTATTGGAAACATTTTTTTTTAAGATTTTAAGTTATTGAAGAAATGGAATTTGTTATTACAGTGCACCGGTGGATTATGCTGATGTACATGGGTGAATCGCCTATTGTTTTACGAACATTTACCACGTCGACAAAACAGGATTTATTCGAACTTAGTTCTTCTCGTACTCAAAGTGAAGTATCTACTTTGGACTTTAAAAGTTTAAGACTGCTGGCGGCTCCAAACTAGTAGTTAGAAAATTTTCAGACATTGAGGGCATTTGGGTGAAAACATTTGTTTTTGAACTAACATTTACTATTTCATGTGATTTGAATGCAGTTCTTCAGTTGCACAGACTCAGACATTTTCTTTGCACTATAAAAGCTTCAAGTCGCTCGCTTGAAAAAATTGCCCATTTTTGAACCAACATTTACCAGGTCGGCAAAAATCAGGATTTAGTGCGATTCGATCGAATGCTCATTCAGATCCAATAATCTGCTTTAGACTTGAAAGGTTCGCTAGCGACTCCAAAGTAGGAGTTGGAAACTGTCAACGATAAAGTGAACTTATGAAAAACGCTTATTTTTTTCTTATTTTATATATATGATATAAATCATTGATTCTACAGTATTGACCGAAAGTGATATAATCGAATTATCCCGTAAATAGGCCCACCCAACCCGAAAAGAAAAGGGAAAGTGAAATTTGGTACAATGAGGTGCGAGACTTTTGTGAGTTTCATTGTTGTCAGGCGTGCCATTTTTTCTACTTTAGCGGAATGTTTGTTCTCTACTGGATAGCCATAAATTTAACGTGATTGTCGAATTCCTCCACATTGTATAGTGGTGGAGGATATGTTGTTTTAAACTCATTATTTTACCTGAAAATACCTATAGGCGAAAATATGTGACCTCAATTTTTTTCAATATCTTTAAATCTTATAGAAAACTGCTTCCAATCAGAACTATTTTCAGATATATAACAATATATTATAGAATTTCAACCAAAATTCGAAAAATATATAGAATTCCATTATAGAAAAAAAAACGGTCAATTTCGGAAAAACAAGAGATCTGGAGAAATCAGGGAATTTAATATCTACGGTAAATTTTAGGTTTGAATGCAAAATTAGAGGGACATTTTTCAAAATAATTAAATACGTAAAATGAAATGCTTAAAACCATTTACTTTTATTTATTTACTCACTAACTGCTTCTGTCAAATCAAGTAAATGCAAGTTATTGGTAGAAAAGTTGGGAAAATTTTTGAACTATTTATTGCAACAAGCTGTATTTCTTTCAGCCATTTTGCAGAAAAAATCTAGACATTTTTTAAAATTATATTATTTCGAAGAGATAGCTAGAAAGCTTCAGAGTTACAAAATAGACTGTAAATCGGTAAAAATATACGGGGCTAACCAGATATCTTCAAATTCAATGGTCAAAATCAGATTCTTTTCGTTTTTAGTAATTCAAATAATTCCAAAAATTGTTAATGATTGTACTCAATTTTTTGCGTAATTAGTGCAATTGACAACCACTTTTTCTCCTTTAGGGGTGTATATTGGGTATTGTGTCCTAGACTGTTCAATAACATTTCAAATTTTTGATTATAGGTTTTGATAATTTGATAATTGTTCTTTAATTAATTGTACAATTTTATTGGATTACTAAAACAAAATTACAAACCTAAAATATAATACTTTTGTTGCAAAACTTCAATGTTGATTAACTACCTCTGGTCCGTCTGGTCGGGTAAAATTTTATTTCGAGTTCATGTACTTCAAGCCCAAGTAAGAGTTGGTTCCTTTACAACCAAAGCGTTTTCCATAAAATATTTTTCTGCGATTGCTATCCTTATTTTGTCATGTATTAACAAGTTTTTGTATTTGTTATATTAATAGTAGGTACCTATATTTTAACAACTTTAAAACATTACTTGCTCCTAGTTTTCTAATTGAAAACTGGCTTCTGGTGTTAACTATCTAAAACGTTGTATTGATTTGAACTAGATTCAAACTGTTTTAAATTCAAAACTTGGCTCAAAAATGGGGCTAATAAAAGATGCACACAACGACATAAACTATTTCACTTCGAAAGGGTAATGACACTGATGCTACGCAATATTTATTACCGACCAATTCGCATTCTGCCAAGCACTGCAACGCACAATGGCATGATTTTCACGTCTTGGACTTTTTATTGTTTATTTTTACTGTGTATGACCGTTATTGCATTTTCTGCACCGTGTCCTGATTCAAAGCCTTTATCTATTAAACATTCAGCATTAGAACTCTTTATGCAAAATTAGGCAACAATAATGCGTGCGGATCGAATTTTAATATTTTGCTTACCAAGCCAACGCGAATTAATAGATAAAGCCGGCAAGCAAATCAAGATCATTGTGCAGACCACAAAACCCAAGAGCCTTTCAACTCTTTTGACGAAAATATATACTTTAATAAGCCATTTTATATGCAGCTACTTCATTAATCCTCAATTCTAAACGGAAACCATGAAACACCCCTTGTAAATATTTATAAGATAAACGGATCTGGGGCGAATCTTCTCCATCCTTTGTATGAAACATATTGAGTTCCCTATCAAACGCATACATTTTTTTCTTCTTAAAAGGGCTGCTTACCCTCTCACCGGACAATTTTCTCCACCGAATTTATGGTTCCTATTGCCATTGACACATCCACGATATGGATTTATAGGAGCGACCTTTAACACGTCAGCAATAGCTCGTAAATCAAGCTCTATGCTATGTGGCTATAGATGAGGGATTGTAGTTTTAAGTTAGAGCTTTAAAATGAGCAAGAAAAGGGCTCGGAACATTTTGCGACGATGGGCAATCTGAACGGTTAGCGACTAATTTCAGCCCATTCATAGTCTCTTGAGTTATTCAATTTACGTTTACAAAGGTCGTCTTGCAACAGCCTAAGGATGAGATAAAATTAATGAGCCAAGGTTGAATTGAATGTAGTGTCGTAATATTACAATTTGAAAGTTCAATAGGTCCGAAATGAGTTAATCTTTCTTAATATTAAAAATATTAGTTCCATTAATTGTTTGATTAATATTTATCGATTAATTAACGTTTTAATATCTGACCATTTTTTTAGGTTTGTGAAACTTGAACACAATTTAGCTGGAAAATATTCAATGTATTTAACAAAATTGGCAAGTTTTCTATTTGACAGTGCTGAATGTAGTTTTGCAATTATAAAATTATTTAGAAGAAGTACAAGTGTGTGGTTACTCCACTAAAGAGCACTCCCAAAGCCGGTTACGACCCTATTAGTTCTCATCAGCTGAGCTTAGCTTGTAACGTGAACTTGTAATATGCATTTAAGACTGCGTCAATAAAATATTTTCAAATAACTTTTTGTTTCAGGTGTTAAATTTTACTGCTGTAGGTGTTGGGATGAGAGGATTAATTTCTTTTACCCTTAAATGCTAAATACAAAAAATGTTTTAATTACACGGTGATTCAAAATTGGCATCATTGCTTTTAAGGGGTTATAGGCGCAGTTATAAGTTCTTATCGAAAACTTTTAGAAGTGATTAACAGTTGAAAATCAAATTTCAACTTTGTCATCAAGTATTATTTTGAAATGGTCACATGTTTGATTGGTATCTGATTAAATTACTTAGATTTGTTGTCGTCCTTGTGATCTATTTCTTAGCAAAATCTCAGTTTTACAACAACATATTGTGAGATGTTTCCAGAATCAATTAAATCTTTAAAGAGCTTAAACGTTGCAGGTCTGCTATAGCGTCGCCTCTAGTTACAACAATATATGGACTGCTTCTTAAAGCTTCCTCGAAGTAGGAGTATTTCTTTTCCGGCTAGACAAATGTAGAATATTCTTTCGTAGACGGAGTTTGTTTGGTGCAATCAAACTGCAAACATGTTGCAAACAAAATACTATTCCGTCAGAACGCGTCGGATCGCAAGTTGGAGCTCGCGGCTGGTCCGCCGCCATTCGGTGATAATAAATCATGGGTTACCACATTGTAGCCCCATAAATCATGTGGGGCGAGGGCCTGGGGGTGAAGGGGGCCGGCGTGAAATGAAACCCATTCGTCTTTGTCAAGAGTGTGCTCTCTCTTTTGCTCCCCAAACGAATTTCGGTGTTTTCGAATTTGATATACCAGGCCACTTTTACCAGGTCTAATAAAAAAGTACGTCGAGTAAAATGAGTAGAAAAAAATTATATTTATAGTCCAGGAATAGACTGTTCAGGTATCAGGCCCTAACGCAATTATCACAAGGATACACAGGATATTGACTAAAAAATTACGATCAAAAAATGTGTCGATCAGATGTGTTGCAGTATGCAATTCTGAATATAACTTCAAGTTCAAAGCAGCAATTGATTACCATCTTCTAAATCTTTCCTGGGCGCTAATATACAATACTTTTAAGGTATGTGCAAAAAGTCAACCTTCTGGGACTTTAGACCAAGTTTTCCTCAATAGTCAAGGACTGAACAGGTAGATCGATCTCGATCTATTCGTGCTCAAACCGGCCCATTATTCTCTGTTCCGTTGCCGTAATATTCGTTTGCTATTAATGCTTTTGAAATATTGCCATTCATTTCATTTTCCAATTTGTTTGTGTCACTACTCCTTACCACTTCCTTCTGTTTCGTTTCAGCTCATAGGAAGACATTTTGATTTCCTTCCGTTTTCAAAAATAACTTAGGTAGTAGTGATGGGAGCTATCGAATAGTTGTAATTTATTCGATAGCAATGGTTCCTTTACTGATTGGAAGTATCGAATAAAAACTATCGAAACATTCGATAGTTGTAATTTGAATTATAATTCATTAGAATTATTCGATAGCATTGAGAATAAATAATTATGTGTAATTAACAGCTGAAAAGAAAAATATGTATAACCATGAAACAAAAATTAAATTAACAATTAATGTTTAATTTAAATAAAATGAAAATATGTATATTTAAATGTCAAAGGTTGCTGTATTATTATTTACAATTTCGAAGCGGTTCCTACGATCGTAAATAATTTGTCTATTTTTTGAAAAGAATCATTTAGAGCAATAGCAGGAATGGAAATACACCTCTAGCATCAACTTCTCATGGGTTTTCAAAAAAATAATCCAAAACGATTGCCGTGCACCATCATCCATGTGTCAATTCGATTTATAAAGATTTTTAATAAAAATAAAGAATTTGTAAGAAAAATAAAAATAAATTTATTCTTTTTATTTGCGTTATCATGGCATATTGACATCGTGATAATAATCAGCGTAGGGTCAAACTACCTACAAGGTGCATCTCGAATCTCGAAGATGTATTTTAATTTGCTGCAGTACTATTTTATGAATAAGGTACAGTACTAAATCAGTTTATGAACTAACTAGAATCTTCTATTTTCAAAAGGATATAAGTTTGTAATTTCTAACTGTCCTATGCTTTTAATATTCTCGTATTTCTCAGAACTTACTACTAATTTTTAATATCTTTAATTTAAAGAGTTGCTGGTTTTTTGGTTGAAATAAATTTCCTGGGTTGACTCTATAGTTTAGGGCTTAAAGCTTTTTAATTTCGTCAGGTAAAATTCACTCTAAGTAGAGATTCGATACATGCTATATTCGCTTAACGATTCAGCAATATGGTTTTTTTCAATTTTATCATTATGTGCATATTATTTCAATTTGAAAAAATATAGAGAAAAGTAACAGGAAAACGTACCTATTTAATTGTAAGTACTAGAATTGATATTAGCCCTATTATGGAGACAGTACTTACACAACGACCAGCAAATTATTCATTATACATATTTCCGTTTTCATGCCATAAATGTTGATTAAAAAAATATTAACTTTATGCTTTTATAACGAAAAATATTTATTTATCGATCAAGAACAAGAGCACTTAATTTTCTATATCATAACACTTTCTAGATTACCAACGTTTTTTTAAATAATTCATCATTTCCGCCAGTAGCCCTTAATTTACTATTAATTCATTGAAATTAAAATCCTTAATGCGTCTTTAGAGATGGTTTACTCTAAAATATTTGTCGAACTAACTCTGCTTTCGATTACATCATTTTGCTGCATTCGCAACGAAACGTTTCCAATGCAACTTTCCCTGCATCCAACACGCAATAAGCTTTTCGTTTCTATATTCATCCATCGTTTTCGCAATAAAACTCAACGTGTCGGTCACCTAAATCGTTTATTTATACGTTACTCACTTCCTATGTGCTATTTCTAGGTTCATCTAGAAGAGAGAAGTTACGCAACTGTTCCTTCTTGTTTAATTGCACGCTTTAGATAACGCTGTTACTTAATTTTTTAATAATCGATTTCACTGTTTGTTGCTAAATAATTAGTAAATTTGGTTTTACGTGCAATTCATGTTCATTCAACATGAAATAATTTACTGGTGTTCATCTGGATTTAGGTTAAGAATGGCATAGACTGAGCAAAAGATTTAGGAGAACATTCTATCTTGGGAACCAAAAATAAATTCGAATAAATCGTCAACTTACTTAAATTGCAACTGAATTAATTAGCCGCATGAATTTATTCTTTCCAGACGCCAAAACAACCACATCCATCTACAAAAATCTCTTGTAACTGATAACCAAACATCTCCCATTAATTTAATGTTTCATTCCTTTTGATAACGATTATATTATCCCCTAATCCATTCGATCTATATTGCTTCATAAATCCTCGCCTCAATCCAGATAAACAACAAAATCCAGAGGGATTTACCGATTCTGGAAGGTTAAGATGAAACGTTCCATGAAAAACTTTTGTTTTAATGATCTCCAGAAAAAACGGGATCGCTACCATGTACCTATGAGAATTTACACTGAAAAACTGCGACTTGTGGTTAATGATATTTCTGCTAATGCGATTTAAACTTGGTGAAACTCGGGGGAAAACTAATTACTTTTAGAAATCGCATTATTGTAATGTCCAAGTGTATTGAAACAATTTAGTTCGTCTTAGATCAAAAGGGAAACGGCTGGAATTTCACCTGTTTTACTATTCGAATTAACAGCGCCATCAAGCCCAAAACCGATTAAGAGGTGTCGAGAAATCAACAAAAAGCATCGTAAAATTATTTTTATGTCTCCAAGCATAATTAACGTGTTGAAAACTGCAGTGTTTACGACTTAAATTAAAGGCCATTTAAGGCGTAAATTAGCCGTTCGGAAGCAGGGAGTTACCCGACCATTCAAAACTGTCTAAATCGCCTCACGAATGGCAAATTAAGAGATAAATTACCGGGGTTCCCACGCATTGAAGATTCCTCATTAAAGAAATTTATTGAATTGGTGTACGATACTGAGCAACCTGCTGAAGGCTTAATAATGCACTGATAATAATGTGATGTATTTCAGTTTCACCTACGTGAACATTTGCGAAATCGATTTTACAACTCGCTTTTGTGTTAGTCATACACTGCTTTTTCTTGGATTGTATAAAAGTGCATTTGAAAAGTTAGTTGATTTTGCATATAATTTATTCACATTAATATTATTCTGCATAATTGCATATAGTCAAGTGTGACAGTACAGTTCAGCGGTAACATCGTAAATCTGAGGGGTCCAGGTTCGTACGTGAACGAGTGCCATCCAGATAACCTCGTGACCTCAACCGGCTCGTTCTTACCGGACACCGAAAGATCTTGTCACAAGCCCAGAATATTTTTACGTAAATCAAAACCTGCTTGTTTGATCTTATCAACGTTCCTGATGGGTTCACTGTTGTGTACCAGTTATAAGGTTAAGACTCGAGTCAAAGCGGAAAAGCACAAAGGGTTCCTTTCCGCCACGGGCTTTATATACATTTATAAAAGTACAATCTTATGGATGGAATCTAATGTATATTGATTAACTGGCGCATTACAAATTAAGATCTATTAGGAATTTTTTCAGTTAAAGGCAATATTCTTTAATACTACTTGAATATAAATTTTGAAAAGGGTTGTGATTATCGCAACAAAATCCCAGAAAATCGGTTAACTCGCCTAAGCTTTCAGTTAGAATTTATTGCATCGTAGTATTGCATGGTCGACAGTATTGACACATACAAATTCCTATGTCTCGGTTTATTGCAGAAAAATAGAATAATTTTTGACTGACATTCTAACATTAATCCAGATATAAACACAAAGACAAATATAACCAAACTCAGTTTTTTTAATCAGGTACTATCCGATTACATACATAGCAGGTTGCACAGCATTGTTTAAACAACAACGATAATACTTCTTAGCTCAATCGTTTAATTCCTCATTAATAAAAAAATCTTTCGCGCGTTAAGCTTGCTACGGCACTGTAGGTCTCTTCTATTGCATTAAATATGGTCCTTCGAGCGGGATATACAAAAAGGTTTGCGTGTGCCCCTCTCTATGCCATTTCCGCAGAGCGCTTTAAATCAATTTGATCTGACGATAGTTATGAATTGAAAAATAATAAATTATTAGTATTTTAACTTTAATATATGTAAGTACCTACTTAGATGTCGATAAAGGCAGAGATAGAACTAACTGACGTTTAGATATCTTGTTGCACTTATTTTCCTTGGTTTTACCGGTTAGTTATTTATTTCATATATGTAAATTTTCATATATGTAAATCAAAAACATTTACAGCTTGAGCACTATTAAACATCTGGAAGCCATCAGGATACCGAAGGAGTAGCAGTAATAGAAGTTAGTTCGACTTTCTCATAGTCTATAAAATATTGCGAAATAACAGAACGCCATTCCAAGTTTATCCAAGGTTAGACGTTTATGATATGCCTGCAATACTGAGAAAACATTGAAGCGAAACAAAATTTAAGATCTGCACAAGAATAAAAATTGCATCAGCATTCATTACAGAACTAGATTCAAAAAATCATCAGAACAGATTTTCGTCCAGAGCGAAAAACAATCAAGACCGAGAGTTCCCACTTTATATGAATGATCATAAGCAATAAAAATATCAATCAGTTCTTAAAAGCATTAAAATCCAAATAAGAAGAGTTGAAGACATCTGCAGAAACAAGAAAGAAATTGTAGAATTGAAGGCAGCACATTCATATTCCTTTCTATAAAAATTAAAAAAAATATTGTTTGTAGATAAAAACACTGACTAATCGACAGATTTTGTTATGAGTTGACGATCGATTGAGGTATCGAGGTACTTAACAAATGTTTGGAATTATGCCTATGCATTTTATTCGACTCTTTCTATACCCATTTTTTCTTTTTTTTTTCTCAATTTTTCTATACAAATTTGTCCCTACGACTAGTGAGGTATTTTGACACCGTGATCTTTGGTCGGGAACTCTAACACAAGATTTAAACCTGTTCTCAACCAAATGTGCCTTCTATAGAGAATATACAAAAGCTCTGAGTTGAGCACACCACTTTCAGGGAGACAAGTTAATCCAGACTAGAATGGTCATTAGAAATTGTCAAGTTTCTTTTAATAAAGGGGTTGGATCTTCAAATTATTTAAGATGACTTCATTATGAGCATCAACAGTTTAGCGGGTTTTTCAATAAGCTTAAGTTCTCCTAACTTCAATTGTTAAGCATATTTAAGGTCACCAATTAATCATCACTTGATAGTTTATAATGGAATAACCTAAGGAAATTTCACAATGCAATTTTATAAGTCGAAGGAAAAAAACGAGAAAAACGACCATAAATCCTGTTTTCCTAGCTGGCACGACGGGCCAACTTGTACAAACTTGAGTTAAGTCTCGCCATCGTTCACTTTGAAAAATGGCCGACTCGACGTGGATCCGCATTAATTCTGGGTACTAAATCGAAAGGGACTATTACTAACTAAACTGGGAGACATATGCGGGTTCACTTGTCGCTTTGCGTAAATCCAGCTTTCTTTCGTGGTGTGAAGCCTTGGACTATTATATTTAACTGGCAGAAAACATTTCACCTGCCAACTATGTGAACCGAGTTAAATACACTCTCATTCTACAAGCAAATTTGTCAAAATCAACAAAATTTAAAAAAAATTATTTATGAAAACTAATAACAAGAGTCGATTCAGACACAATTTCTGGAATTTCCGTGTAATATTATGTTGACAAATTTTTACGTTTTTGCGTTGAGTTCTAGCAAGCAGATTGCTTAATAATATCAACTTTGGTAGAACTTTAAGAAACACATTCGAACACATCAATTCACTCGTACACAAAAAGTATTCCCACTGTTCTAGTTATATCAGATATATGTACGTATTTCGAAATTAGATACCTAAAGTCGCTGAAGTATTCTAGGGAACATGACACAGTTAATAATTTCGTATACACTGGGCTTCATTAAATAATATAAGTGATTCGCTTTCCTCACTTTTCACACTTTCAGTTGCCTAGTCGCTATACGCCTTCTTTTTGTGTCACAATTAAGGATTTTTCTCGTTGTCAATGACGGTTGAGAAATAGTCTCTTACGCATCGTTCAGAGTTGTTAGTTGAGCACTCTCGGTTGAGAGGGACTTCGGCCAAGCCAAATGAGAATTTCTGTTATATTGTGCTCTCGTCTGTGTTCTACTCTTTCCTTACCCTTCTATGTTCAAATAAACTCCCGAATAATTTAGAAAGAACTACACATGAATTAATGTGCTTAAGACTGCATCTAGAAGTCTTGGTATACTTATATCTTAGTGTTAGTTGTGTCTGTTTATATAAGTTTTTCTTGTACACTGTGAGTTTTTTATTTCATTTTAGTATATGATCCACGTTATTCTTCTTTTCTAGAAATTATATAGCCTTTAAAATTAGCAGGAAAATTACTTTTTTAGGCAATACCGAATCAACTTAATCATTAAGTACAAAAGAACAACTAAGTGTAATTAAAAAAAATGGTATTTAGAAGATAGGACCACCTTTACATCATTATTACGACTTTTAAAAGTTTAGTTTAGTTACTTCAATTCTTTGAATGGTATAAAAACGAAATTCAATCACTCAATACATTATTTTTAAGCTCCTTTGACAAACCAGCAGATACCTTTCAACATACAGTTGCTTCTCTTCGCCTCATTTGGGATTTTTACCCTTGAGGCACTTTAAGAATAACTGGTTTTTACTTAAGACCAAATGATAAGTGATAGGGTGAATATTTTTTTAAAATCATGTACGTATATAGGTACATTCTGGAACTCTAGAGAGATGATTATTTCTAAAAACCGTTTCTCTTTCCTCTAAAATTAATAAACCAAATCCTGCCCTAGTCTCCATTACAACATTACATCTTATTATCAACATGGAAAGGTTTCGTTTAAGCAAAATTTGAAACGATGGCACTCAACTGAATCTAAGATGTTTCCAACTGGCGAGATAAGCAAGTTTACACTGTTTATTACATAGTACATCTTCATCCGGGCTGCCGGCATAATTCATGCCGTAGTCAGATTACAATTCCAGTGTTTCTTAGAGAAGCAAGCAGCAGAACTTCTGGAAGACAATAAGAAAAAAAGGCAAAAGAAAAGACGGCAGCAGCAAGTGAGTTATTGTGTATAAGATAAACGGGCCCGTTCCAGCTCGAAATGAAGTCTAGCTGGAAATTTATGCCCGTTTCTCGGTGCAATATCTCGCCCAAGCTGAATTGGACCGGCCTGATGCAGGAAAATAGGCTGCTCCTGCAGGACTAGGGCGCATTCTAAATTAGGTTTTTATTGGAGACTGTTAAACCTTGCTGATTTGCAAATTCTGCATTTAGCTGTCTCTCCTGCTCCAGGAGCACTTGTTCTGCATTAACGCAAAAACCCGCATCAAAACTAGACTAGAAGGTAAATGAACTGAATACTCAGTGGAATGAACCCAAGGGATAAAATAATAATATTTCAAAACAGCTCAAAAATAAAGTTATTGGCTGTACTAGCGTTCTTCTTAACATTCTGAATGAGTTTACTGCGATTAGGTGTCTTCTTACTCAGGTTTCAGTAATTTTCGACCTTTTCCTTAGGATGCTTTGATATTTGTTAAAATAAATTCTCGTTAAATTGAGCAAAATTGCATGATGTTTTATTAAGTTTTGTAGACACGTATGTTAGATCTGAAAATAGTTTCGCTTTGGTGTTTTTTTTTAGTTCAATAAATAAATACTGATAAATTAACGACCATAATTACATATTCTTGAGTCATTCGCATGACAGCTTCTCACGCATCCGTATCGAAGTCCAGGCAATCGTGAACAATTTATTTTCGAAATAAATCAGTAACCGAAAATCAAAGAGCGCCGCAACAAATAAATAATAATAAAAAAAGCATCGAAAGTAAGCAGAGCGATCAACATAATTCAGCTATAAATCTATTATATTGACCAATCAGTCGTGAATAAAACAGTATAAGATGGTTTCCTTAACAGCATTGTTAAAAGCATGGAGCATGTCGAAAATAACGCGTGTTCTGCTATTGGAATTTTAAATACATATTAGAAGTATTAGAT
Source organism: Dendroctonus ponderosae (assembly GCF_020466585.1). Lineage (NCBI taxonomy): Eukaryota > Metazoa > Arthropoda > Insecta > Coleoptera > Curculionidae > Dendroctonus > Dendroctonus ponderosae. Next base: position 21,845,326 of record NW_026017110.1, read on the forward strand.
CGTCATTGAGTAATTAAGATTTTGTATTTTCTCACTATTTCTAATACTAATATTTAAAATTAGGTATTTAAAATGTGTCACATAAACAATCATTTGATTAGGCAAATGTATTTTCCCCAACTACGTACGTAACAGAACCTGCGAAATAAACCGCAAAACTGTTTCGCTTCATTCAATTTCCAGCAAATACTTAGCTTCCATAAAATAAAAGTGTTACGCTCCCAAATTATGTTTATAGTAATAGTTATGTTAAGGGCACACTTGTTGTGTTCACTACCAAGCCCCGTTTATCGGGGAATATTTTCTTTCCCAGTTTTCGCGTTGAAAGGCAGATGTTGGTGTCTTTTTTTCTCATCGGGACGTCTTGGGGATAGGGTTTTAGTACTTCATAAAGTAAGAAGCCCGCAAGCGGTTGAAATCTTAGGTTACTTGGGGGCCTGTTATAGAGCCGTAAAATCGGTTATTCGATTTTATGTGTTTCGATTAAAATATCGTTTTATTTCATGTCTACCAACACAAGGGGTCTTAATCAACTTCAAAAAATATTGGTCAGCCATTCTACGGACAAATAGGCAGTTTTTGTTCGCGTAGTTAATAAACGTTTTAAACCTGTTTAATTTTATCTTAAGGACGAAATGTATCCAAACACTTAAATAAACCAACTCTTGCTCACAAAACAAAGTCATCTATAATTATACAGAGTTGTCAAATTATTCTGCCCTAAATTGTTTTTTAACGATTTTTAATCGTATATATTATATTATTTTCTCTGATTCGCTCTGTGCTACGAGATCTTTAAATAGCACTGCTGACAGGAATAATTTATATATGAAAATAAATATCTTAAACAAAATGAAAAACTTGCACAAACAAATCAAACAAAAAATGGAAAAAAACTTCTGGCGAGAAATATGGATTCAATGGAATGGTGCACCATCATACTACGGTCTAAATGTTCCAAATTACTGGAACCAAATGCTGACGTCCGTCGAAAGTAGAGATGAAAATGGAAAATTATTTTCAATATTTACTTCCTTTAGTCAAATTAAGAAAGTGGCAATTTTCTATTACAAATGACACACTCATACCAAAAAGAACTTAAAAAAATTGCAGGTTTCAATACCAAGGAAAAGTTGAGGTCGCTACAGGTGAAGGGCATGCAAATAACAGACGAATAATTTCACCCAAAGTTGAATAATAAATTCAAAGAAGTTATGAGTTTTAGTCTTTTTAGAAGAAATCCTTCATCGAAAATACACGAATTTAATTACATATATAAATTATATCATACTTTGATCGCTTGTTTTGGAGATGATTAGTTTGACGTTCTACTTCTGTTAATTATCAACGAATAAGTTTTTTTAATGTGGAAAATATCCGGAGATATTTATTATTTCCTTGTTTCTTGCGGCCTCGATCATGACGTGCTTGTTTAAAACGCTTGGCCATAATTTTTGATCAAAGGTATATTTTTAGCCTCTTGAACAATTCAAGATAGTTTCATTGAACCTAATGAAAAGCTATATTGAAAATTTTTTTGAAAATATGTATGATTTACTGGTCAGCAAAAACTGCTTCTAGAGTGAATGCTTTGCTTGTAAATATTGTTGTATGTTATATTTCTTTATACTTTGTTGTCCAGAATTGCCATATTAAATAAACACTCCTAACTAACAATTCAACTTGATGTCGTTTGGATATATATTGCTAGGCACTTAAACAGTTTACAGGGACAACAAGAAGTGTTGATTCTCGTCAATTATCCAAAGGAAGTAGTAATTAAATTATCCTTTCGTGTCACTCACACTCACCTGAGAAAAATTCATATCATGAACACGATTTATTTTATGACCCCAAACTTTTTTTTAAATTTTTTTTTTGAATCAGTTTCAGTTAGAAAAACTTAAGCAAACGGTCATTATTTCATCCTGTACAATCACCCCCTACAAATTATTGCATTCATTTATTAACCTGTATATGTATTACAAAGCAAAATATTATAAACACCTATCTCGTTAAACTTTAAATTTCTCAAAGTCTATTATATTCCGCAAATATTTGCAACAATTGGAAATCAAACTCAAATAATTTGAGCAGTCGTATTTTATCTACCTACTGCAAAGAGAAGAGTGAGTAAAAAACTATTTTCTCAAAATCAACTAGGAATTTGTGATAACTTCAATATTATTAACTCCATAATAGAATTTAGGAGCCTAAGTGGGCCAAGTGTACCCATATTTCATTGAAATGAAACCGTCTTAATTTAGACTTAGTCGATAATAAATCCTGCTGTAATATTTGGTAATTCATAGAAAAGCAAAAATATAAATATCTACTGGAAAACAAGTGTCATAGAAAAATAAAAGATTTTATGACCCAATGTGTCACGGCCTTCTAAGATGACAAGTCCGATAAGACAATAGCGTTCTTGTTATGGCCTGAAGTGGACCCTCCCAAATTATTTTTTATGCACGAAGATTTATTTGTCGTTATTAAGCCATTGTAGATTTGATTAAACAAAGATAAGTATATCACGACAATCATTTCATCATTCTAAGCAGAAGTCAACATTTTACTGAAAGGCTATTTATTTGACTACTCATTTCACTGAATCTAATTAATGGGAACTGATTTCTTTGAGAATTCAAATCGTCTCAATAATAATCGATCAGCCTAATTAATATTTCAACGGCGAAACGACATACAAGCAACGAACAAGACATTTTAGGACTTCAGCTATTTCCCACCCATAAGAGCTCTGGGAACGCAACCTTGAACTTAAGCATATGGTATTAATGGGCAATTATCTATTTTCTTAATGTTTATTGAACATTTTAGGTGTTAATTGGGTCTTTGAATGTAACTAGTGGCGTGTGCTTAAACTTCGCTGCATGTGTCTGCAATCTGATGTTATATTGCGTATTGAATTTTGATTGAATGATGAACGAAAACAAACCGGCCACCGTGACAGTGATATACAATTGAAATTTGGTTGTTGACTACACAGACATTAACAGCATAACTTAAATTCGGAATAAATCGAGCTAATGCATGTACGAATAGAAGCAACTATGAATAGGAGTTCCGAATGTAATCTAGATTTACAGTTGATAATAGTACGTAAACCGTAGCTCATTTATTTTAAACCCTTACAATTTTTTGCCCTGATAATTTGGCCAGTTGATATTTAAAGTAACGGATTTCCTACTGAAATTAACTGCAAATAACGGGCAGAATCCAATAATTTTAAAATAGAGCTAAAGGTATGTGAAGATTTAACCAAGATAGAATGAAAGCAGTCGAAAAATGGTAAGGTATTCTTCTCATTTTTTCGGAGCTTCTTATAGGTATATGTATATAGTGTCACTTTTCAAGTACTCGCGTTTTTAAATACTCATCAGGTATTTTCAAGAAGATATATAGGCGCATTTAAATAAGTGTGTACACTTTTTTTAATTTTTAATTAAAAGGAAGAAGCTTGACGAAGTTTATTAAGTAACGCCTGCAAACTAAATTTAACTATTTGCTGCAAAGTGTCCTTTAACCCAAGAAAATTAAACTGCTGAATATTCTGCAATATGGAAAATGTGTTATGCGTTTAAAAATATAGTAAAAAAATACAATTAAATAATCCGGCATTATAACATAATGCAAATATGATTTTTTAATTAGTTCTCATATTCTTCTTCCTTACTAAGACTTATTTTTTTGTTTCTGCAGAGCAATTGACTGCTCTATGTTTCTACTTTTTGCTATTCTCACTTTTTCAACAATTTACTCTTAAACAGGTACAGATATGTTATAATTTTGCTTTTGGTAAACGTTGTTGCCTTGTCTGATGCGTTGCGCTGGCGACACTTTTTTTTCTTTAAAATTAGGTAAATACAAATTTGTCTTATAGAGCAAGTAGCGTAGATAAGGGTGAGATTGATGGTATTAAAATTTAACAGATTCGTGTTTCATTTTCTAGAACTATTTCATGAGTAGGAAGTTTTTTTCCTACTTTTACTAAAGTGTGGTTAGTGAAAGTTTAGTTCTAAACTTTCTCCAGATTTGCCGATTCTAAACGTTTCTGGAGGACTAAGGAAAATATTTTTTTTTGACAAACTTAGAACGCTTCTCCTTTTTTGGTCTGTGGTTTGTTCCATTGTTCATTTAGATTTGTATATTGAAGTGCTCAAAAAATTATTTATTAAACGTTGCAATGATTTGCCAATCCTTAGTTGCTAGATTATAAAATATTTATTTGATAATTTATCCATGCGCTTCCATCTCATAATTATTAATTCAATATGCATATAATAATTTTATTAATTTTTCAAATTTACTAGTACAGATAGTGTATAAGAGATTAAGAGTGAGAGCTATTTGCTTGAAATTTGAAATAAAACTCGAAATAAAAAATAAAACAAAAGGAAATATTTTGATTAAAAACAAATCCCAGTGTCTCAATCACATCAAATCTTTAGTATGATTTGAATTATTGACACATTGTACCAAATAGGTAAAACAAGGCATCGTAAAATTATATTGTGGATACATAATTAAGGTATAAGAAACTATTATGAACGTAAACCCGCTTTAGCGGAATGTGGTCAAGTACCTTTTGAATGCTACAAGAGATATTTTTATTAATCACAGACACAAATTGTCTTTAAGGAAAATATGTGATATGAATCATTTTAAGATGCAATAAAGACTTGCAGTTTTGAGGTCCGACGATGTGTCATAAATGGCCAAGTTTTGGAAAATTTCTATAAACTGAAAATGCAATAAATCTTAGAGGCTTAAAGAGGTTGACACTGCTCTCTTTTGAAAAAAAAATAATGAAATTTAATAAAATATAAAAAATACCTTAGTTAAAATATCGCTGTTAGCTTAAAACACTGAATCAAATACATTTTTTTTTCAAAAATATTAACTAAGTACGTAGTTGCCTATAAGTAGGTACCGAATCTAACATAGGTACCTATTATATTTAGTGTCAAATTAAAATAGCCATGTTTTTTTCTGAACTTATTTTGCTGCATTAAAATGTTAGTAGTTTGAATGAATGAAGTTTTGGTAGGTAGGTACCTATACGCACGTGTCCATACCTAGTAAAATTCATTAATTAATTATGCGCAGACATTTATTTAGATAAATTAAAAGATAAACGTTGTAAGAAACTTCCAAACAATCGCAATACGACAAGTTCTGTAAAGAAAACAAAAATCCTAGTAAATACTAACTTTAGTAGCAAACACAATAAGTTAAAAATCATGATTAGGGTTGCTCGCATTGTCACGCTCTTTCAAAGCTCAGTATATTTTCTATGGTTAAGTTAAAGGTCAATTCTCCATGGTTAAGCATCCTCCTCCTTGAGGGCTTTAAATTGTATTTAAATCTTAAAGTGGATTACACAGTTTCCGCTTTACAACTGGCAATTTAATTTTGAAAATTTGTCGTCAGTTCAAGAAATTTAAAATTTTTAATGCTGACTATGCGCTATTTTTGGAATTTTATTTTATGTTACATATCCCAGAAACTATTATTCTAGTTGATTTTTTTCACAGTTAACATTTCATTGCTGTCTTATGTCTATAACTAGCTTAAATACACTTATGAGATTATTTTTATTATCAGACAAAATCTCTTTGAAACATTTCAGCTAAAAATTTAAAATCTAAAATTGTCTTCAATTGTCCACTCTTCCAACATTTTCCAATTTTTTTCGTAACAGGCTTTTTTAACAGTAAGTCAATATATTAAGTGATCCTACGCTTTATTTTGACACTAAGACATTTCATGGTTGCCTGAAGTATTTTTTGTTTGCGGTTTCAAGTTGGTATTGCTCAAATTGCCTTAAGACTTAATTATAAAATGTATGTTTTTTTTTGCTTATTAAGCTATCTCTGTAAAGCACTTCAAAAGAAATCAAAATGGTTTTGATAAGTAACTGTGCAATGCCAATGGCAGGTATGAAAAAGTGTACTCATAGATACAATATATTGAAAAAATTCACGATAATACGAAAGGCTCGAACTATTATACCAATATATTACTTTAAATTAAAAAAATATTTAGCGGCTAGAGTTGAAAGGGGAAGTGACAAATCAGGGTGAAAAATGGGGTTTTGTATTATTAGGCCTTCAAATATCTCTAAATTAGTTCGTCCCAGGACTTATCCCCGAAAAAAGCTCTTGGCAAAATCAGTCCTCGTACTCGAACAGCCACGTGATTTTGACTTAGCGCCGAAACAGTGGATTGGCGGGAAGCGGCTCGTCATATGGCCGCGTTACGTCATCGACGCGTGTCCGAGCGAGAAAGTAACCTCATAAATCGGATGCGAACGAGAGAGAAGCGCATAAAGCATGGTTAGCGGGGAACGTCAACCATTATCTTGCACCCGTCCTTGTCTCTGGACTGGGACATTCTGTAATTAGAAGGGAGCGCGAGCATGGAGCTGGTCCGCCCATAAAGTGTGTCCCCCTAGCCGCGCGGGAGGAGCGGACGTAAGCTCGTAAAGCATTTCGAACACTTAACTCACGTATATTGCATGGGACAAGTGTTGTGTTGCGGTCCTCGTGACGGAAGCCTCTCTGCTCTATGATTACTACACCTTTGCCGGCTAACTCCATTGCACACTATCTAAACTAATTTCAATTTTGAGCTCACTTGTCCGCTAAAACGTCATATTTTTCTGTGAACTTCCGGTTAGACCGTTCAACGTTCTCTGGAAGTGACCGATGGGCATAGATTTCCGCACTGGTTCCGGTTTTGGGACACATCTGCGGATCTAAAAGGTCAGTGTCGCTTTATCACTTCCTTAGTTTCACGCTTCTTCATTTTCACGGCCAGCATTTGACTTTATTTTTGCTTCGTTTTCTTTTTTGTTTTAGTTGTTTATTTTGCCCGGTCATTCCTCCACTTAGTATCCTGTAGCGGCTATATAAGTAGATATCCGTCGCAAAAGCCTCGGTATGAAATCACTTTGTTATCATCGTCTCGTGCCACATTTGCCATGCATTTTTTGATCATAATTGATTAGAATTTCTGATCTAATGATTGTGAAAATGCGACCACAGGACACGTTGGGGCATCCCAGTTTTGCAAAAGCTTTTTTTGCCGCAGCATTGCCATAGGTATGAAGCACATTAAGTCGAATTGTGATAACGTCGACTTTATTGCAATGTTAGCGGTCATCAAATAGAAAAAACGAACTTCGCAATCTTTTCATTCAATTTCGAAGATGCGAAAGGCATTTAAGGCCAAAAATCAAATACCTACCAGCCTAATCCTTGGCTCTAACCTCACTTCCAAATTCCGACCGCTTTCCGTCGGATTGTTAGTTAACGAAGAAATCCCGATCTATTTTTTTTGTAGGGTGCAAAATAAAAAGTCATACATAATTGGTATGCGTGTAAATAACACTTTTGGAATGCAACGAATCAAAATAAAGAGTTTTTATATTCCATCTATTGTTAGTTACTCGATTTACGGAAGCTTTCATTGAAAGGCTACAGCCAAGGTACCAAACAACCAAATCTAGATTTTACCTCAAATGTACCTATAGATCATTAAATCTATATTATTTGCGAAAGTCTTTATAAAGAATTTAAATATTTGTATCAGATTCAGAAAAAATCTTGGGATTCAATTCAATGGGCACATAAAATAATTTTTATTAAGGAAGGAAAAAAAGATGGATTCAACCTCTTTTTCATACCATTTAAGCCGTGAAAGTTTATTCAAATATTCTACAAAGTCAAATGTATTTATCAGTATGATATTTCTAGTTTATATGACGCAGTCAACGTTGGCTAAATTTTAAATTGAAATTCTCTTTCATTGATTTACTTTGTTTTAATTTAAAATCTAATACTCACTAAATTGGTCCTAGAATATGTAAGTATAGAAACATTGGTTCCACCCAAGAAGTTGATATGGTAGCTATTTTCTGTTAATTATTAAGAGACTCAGAAGCAGCAATCATGTAAAATATCTACCACATTGCACCCAAGCTCTTATAATGTGTTTTTTACTTTGTGTTTGTATTAAAACGTTATAATATAAACATTTTAAAATACTACCGAATTTCTTGTTGTTGGCTACTAGTTTTCACTAGGTATTCATTGCTTTACTTAAACTATGGCCTGCTCTAGGAAACTTTACATATCAATTAAAATTTTAAATGGGAGCACGCACCTAATGTTTGATTCAAGGGCCAAAATCCTTTATTCGAACTACTGACGAATTGCCGCTCTTTGATGGCACCCTTGACTTGACAAATGCTATTATGAGTGACCATGTCTAAATCCTTTTTCTATGAAGGTCATCATTTGTGTCTTACTCCTCTTCACTCCTTAAAAATACTGGAACACAAGTTCTGGACATTTTTGAATTTGCGTCACTAACAAATCAGGTGGACAATGGAGCCAGAGCGTTGGCCATTCTTTGTACGTAAGTGCGTGAGTTCAAAAGATGCAAAAGTAAGAAGCCGGAAACCTTGTAGATCTAGAAGAACTACTAGCTTGACCGATTTCAACTTCCTTTTGTGTTCTCATACCTAAACTAATGCCCAATGCATATACTTACTGCATTGTTTCCCATTGCTTATTCGCAATTTTTAGATTCTTCTAATATGCGTTTCACTCAAGCTTCTTAGCGAAAATCGAATGTTAAAATGAAGCCATCGAGATCCACCGGCAATAGTGGAAGCACATGCACGTCTGCAAGATACAGTCGGGCGGCAATTTATGGGCCAATATCGTAATTATGGGGTAACGAGGAATGTAAACCATTTAAAGTGAATTAAACTGCATATAAAATAGCTATTTACCGTGAAAAAATTATGGCTTTATCATTTCGTGTTGCCTTTTAATTGTCGCACCTACTGTTCAAGCTATCATGTTGATAATCAATCACTAGTTTTTTGTTGATGTGGATTTTTCATTAAATAAGCAATCGATTTTTTAGCAATGTTATTTTGTCCGAGAAACTGGCCATTTAGTTAATATATTAGCCATGATAAATAATTTTGTAGCCATCGCCTGACCTTCAACATTTAACCACTTCAGGGCACATAAATAATCTGTGTCTGTTTACCAACTCGCCTAATGCAAACTATACAAAGAAAGTCAATGTATCGGGCGATTCTGTCTCTAAAATCTTAAAAAAGTTCTTACACTTTAAATGTAATCATTGGACTAAACTTGCACTATCAGTTATCGAATAATTCATAGTTTGGGTTTTCATATGTAGGTATATTTAAACGCCGTAAGAGATGCATGCTGCTGTGTTGAAATCGTTAATAAAAAGCGTTATTTACAACACTTTCTTTGACTTTTGCAAATATTGAGTTTTTAATGTTTGGATGTATTTTCAAATGAAATTTTATTTATGACTTATACTGCATTCAATTACCGTTAGTTGAGTATTCATAAGGGTTTCTTAGTTTGTTTTGCTGAAACTTCTCTAGATTGACAAATATTTATACAAAATATAATTTTATTGTTCAAATTAACATGTTAACAAGTGTTGCCAAGTTAATACATATTTACTCTGTGTATTTCTAGTATAACTCTTCAAATACCTTGCGACTGTAAAAAATATACCCGAAACAACATTGGATCGTTACCCAAACAAGAACCATTATGATAAAATTTAGAATACTAAGCGCCGGAAATCACGTAACAGCTCCTGGAAAACTGCTCAAATCTTACTTACGTTGCTCTAACAATCTGGATAGGCACTTCACTTTTCTACAAAATATATGATTAACATCGATTACTAAAGAAGTCTAAATCAAATTATCGGCTCTAAAGAAGAAGCTGACCGAGATCAATAAAAATCAACTAATTGTAGATTTAGAACAATAACAAGGAATTTATCTAGTAAAGATTCCTGACGCTTCCACACTTTTGCCATTGGTTGAGTTACTACTTACATTAAGCAAAGCGAGGTAAATCATATTTATGACAACTACAATATTTCCGCATTATAATTCAACCCATGGCTGAATGTGAATAGAAATGATTATGTCACGAAACAGGTGAAAAGCCATCAAGAAATCAGTGCAACATCCAAATCTCATAAACTACTTGGCGTTGAAATAATAGACCGCTTACCCTTCGTAAAGTCTCCCAGAAGTGTGTAATACAGCAGACGTCACATAAACTTAGCGCTGGATACCGACTAGCGTGAGCTGAAGAGAGACGACGACAGTCATAAGCGTCAAAAGAGCGGTGTCATAAAGATGAAACCAAAATGCTGGAAGACGGCGGCACGTCGTTAGCTGTGGGAATCTTGATTTTTTTTAACCGCCACTGGACTTTTTAAGATCTACTGGTTACAACACGTTTCAGGCTTTCAGCGTCACCGAGGCCATATAATTTGAATATCTTTTCTCATACTAACCAAGTTTTATTAGTATCAAATATTTCAGTAACGTATTTTTTGTCACGTTCTGTTGCAACAGTAAACAGCTGATTCAACTGCCAATCTTCCTAACCTTCCTAATACATTGACATGCGAAGAAGAAAATAGAGCCAGAAATAATAACATAGTAACACGCAAAATTATGCAACAATCTATTTTTTACTTTATTTTTTTTTAACATTATTTACTTTATTTACAACAACACAGCGAAAATTATATTTACATTTGCATTAGGTCAATTAGAATAACAATGGGCACAATCAGTAGCCATTAGAAGACATACCAAATACATATCTATATGAAAGCGACATATTAAGAACCTGCATCCAACATTGTTTAATGAAACCGTTAAACATCAATTATAAAATCATGACATTTGCATATTCCACTTGATGCTTAAAACCCATCGCTGATGGTAACTAGGTTTTTTCATTGGTTCTTTAATAACAGATTCAGACAGTATTTAGAAAGAATCACGTATTTCCTTTCATAAGATTGGTGAGCGTCACAAGCACTTTTAAGCGTTGGCAGCTTAGGTATTAATTTGCCAAGCACTTGCGTTTTGAAATTTTTGCGAAATAAGTTATTTTAATTTCTTTCTCCTAATTTCAACTTTCATGATCATATCATGTCTATCTCGAGAGGTTTAAGCTGTAACATTTTTTTTTTCAATAAAATAGTCATTCTCAACCTGCAAATATCCTATAATTTGTTTGAAAAACCTTGATATGGAACACTGAATTGTTTATATGGTTACGTGATTATTTTAACTGTTTGATTACACACTATTGCATGACCATTAATGAATTCAAAATTATATTTTCCGATAACCAATTTCCACTAGTTTACCTTGCACAAAATATTTCAGATATTTCTTTGGTGGCATAACATTTTGAAATGTTTTTAGAATTTCCTTTCAATTTTCTGTTATGGATATCTTCAGATTTACAGAACTAACCACCTTTCGAGATATATTTAGAGTTGTTTATATCAGATTTTTTTGTTTAATTTTGGCACTCAGAAATATTTTCTAGTATTTGTTATAGAGGTACCCAAATGTATTTTTAACAACTTTCTAACCATTTTTGTAATTTCCTACAACTGCACATAATGCTTAAAACGAATCAAAATGCATGTCCGATAGGAAATTACACTAGTCGTGAAGAAAAAAAAATGTAATAAATACTGGCATTTATCAAATGAAGCAGTTCATAACCATAATATTTCCTTTCTCAAATTTATGGCCGAGCAAAAATACAGTTCAATACTACATATTATTTTTAATGTTGTTTCAATTTGCTCAGTAAAATAACACGTTGAATTCGAATTATGTTCTGTTTTACGAACAGCGAACTTGATTTATGTTACACTTAATTGAATATATTTATAACAGGTCGCGTTTTTCTCATAAATAATTTATACGTACCCAATATGTGTTTCCTTGCCTCAAATTTTAAAAATACCGGTACAATTTGTATAGTGGACACCTGATGTGTCATTGTTTATGCTCCAATAACTCTATTTATTGTTGAATCAATTGGAAATACATGTAACGGTTGTTTCTAGTGGTATTATGTAGAACTACGTTTTATTTCGGCGCAAATCGCACTGTTGTAAAATGCTATGAAACTAATGAGGGTTTGAATGTTGAGGAAATTTGTTGTGTAGTAATTTGTGTGAGTTTAGAGGAGTTATTAAAGCTATTTCTATTTTCGCCCAAGGACATTTTTGATATAGATTCATTTATGGAATATCAAATTGACAAATTAGTGAAATTGGAATCAACGTGATTGCAGTTTCCTATGCAGGAGCTCGAGTTTAACCTTAGCGAAGCAAATACAGGATTGTGACCACCGAATCCACAAAGGTCCATAAGTTCCCCACCAATTGTTGCACCACTTGCAATGTAAAGTAAACACAATTCAGCTCTTATTTTTGAAAGTCAGCAGGAAAGTCGAGCTTTGAAAGATTAACTTCACATCCATATTCCTATTGCTATCAAATTGTGTAAGCGCAAAAGTGATAGTAGAGATTTACAGTTGGAAGAGTCGCAAACGTCGTTATGTTGAAACTAATTTTCTAGATGTATACGTGTATCGTCTTCACCCATAATAGAAATTGAAAAACATTCGGTTCAAACTCCAACATGAAAATAATATCGTTAATTCTTCAAAGCGTAAATTGAAAACAATTATATATACATTAGCAAATAATCAATGAAACATAGAAACTTCTGTGGCCTTCAGAAAAATTTAGCTTCCATCTAATTGCAGAAAATATATGGGTTCTACTGTTAGGAACAATCAGACCAGCGAAGATCCTTGACAAGAGGAAACTATAACTGACGTAGTAGGTATATTTAGTATCATTATCGAAAAGATAGGAGAAGAAAAATGAGCTTCCAGTGCTTTTTTGGCGATTTTAATATTTGAATAGCAAATCTTTTTACCAAGCTTTCTGACATAAATCTGACTGAAATATGGCACTGAAAGAATCATTCTCTACAGAAAACATCACAACTGGAGTCTCCTAGAGAGTAGTACATGGTGAGGATTTAAACTGGAAGTAGAGTTTCTGGAAAATTTGGCTTACAATCTAAATGTTTAGGAGTTTTTTGTGTAAACAACCATTTGATAGAGATGATTATTCTTTTAGTCTAGGGAATGCGAATAGCCAGATTACGTGATGTGAATAGCGGCGATGCAACAAGCGTTTGGCCAACTAACCTAAAAAACCGTTGATTGTCCCGTCGATCAAGAGCGAAAGGGAATTCCCTTTGAACAGGTGGCCAATAACCATAACCGTTATTATTACACGGCCATTTCTGCACAAATGAGTCGAAATTACGAGCACCGAGCGCTGGTAAACACTCCATTACGACCGGCCGAATTCCCGGGGACAATTGCTGCGACGTCGAGCAGTCGAGTTTGAACACTTTTTACCACTCTTTCACTTTCGCACTCAGTAATTACGCCAGTTCAGATACGATTTTACGAGATGAGTGTGTTGACAAACCCCGGAAAAGTTTCAGCCATCAGATACACGTTGCAAATCAACCGATTTATCAGGATATTTTGAAGAAAACATGCATCTCAAATGTTCTATATCTTATTTCAACTACCACGAACAAATGAGATTATGTTATTGGAAGTCAGGGATATGGGATATGGATAGTCATTAGATGCGTTTGCCTATGAAACAGACGTGAACGCAATAGGCGGAAAGTTGAGGCAGATAGTCAAGACAATTAATGAAAGAATTAACTAGGACATAAACTGTTCTGAACTGAAATTTAAATGAGATGAGTTAAGAGGAAGCAAAAGGGGCAGCTATAGTGAGTGATGACCAACTAAAAAGAGTGAGCGATGGTTTTAAAACGGCCGACAGCTCTTAAAAAAAACGATTCAACACCTTTCATCAAAATCGTTTGCTGCCCAATCCGGATAGATATGAAACGCAGAATTCCAATATTACACGATTCTTCAATTACAGTTTTCGGGTTATTGATTCAGTGATTTGTGAATTAATAAATATACAAGGAGCATCTCATAGTCATTGAGCGCAAATTGTCTGTTATTTTGAAATCTAAAAGCTTAATTTTCAAGTTTCAATGCATAATTTTCAAATTGACAAATTTCAACTGAATGTTATATGAGCATTTGCAGAAAATAGTACTTGAACTCTTCGTCAAATGCAATGATACTATTAATGAAAAGGTAATAAAAAGATAAGCTCTTGGAGAAGCAGAATATTGTCAAATTACGTATTTCTCTCGTTCATCCTAAAAATTAATAGACATACTTGAAGTCATGACTGCAACTTTTTTAATAATACATAATCTACGGTATACGATTTTTTCAACATGTCAATAGTGGGAACTGCCTAACCCTTTTAACCATAAGTGATTGCTGAATTAATACAAATGGTAATAAACCCTTCCGCTTAATTAGTTTTTTTACTTTTCTACATAGGAAAAACTTTGAATTTAGAATACTTTCTTCGTATTTTGTAATTTCACATTGCGCTGTCTAGGCGCATCACTTCTTCGAATATTTGTTTTCATCTTTCATGCCACTTAACACCTACGTACCTACGTATATTTCTTATGCCTATGCTAACTGTTGAAGCTTATTTCTGGATCGTTAATTTTATCTATGTATTTACTTTACTGCTGCGCTTCCTCTATTTCTATTAACAATAGTTTGCTTATTTTGCACTTCTAAGATCAGTACACGATTTATTCTCCTTATCAATTAACTAGGGGTGTTAAAACAATTACATTATTTTTCAGTTTATGTAAATACTGTTTCTCTTGGGGCTGTATTTAAATCCGTAATAAATATTTCATTTTACGCGATTTATAAAAACCTGTAAGCTACAATTCTATGCACTAGAATTTGCACAGATTCCACAGACAGAATCAATAATAATTTTACATGCTGTGCTGTGAAACAGCTTCTTGATCTTTTCTTGAGGCAGAGTTAGAGTAAAATAAGCCTTTGGGATAACGCAAAAAAAACACGAATGTTATGAGCAATAAAGAAACATAAAAATGTCCCAAATATGTCAACTACACAGTGTTTAATAACATTTAGAACAATTAAGTGTTATCTAGCAGTTTTGAAGTTCGTAACCTCTCCAACACTGGTTCAGAAATGTTGAACTATTTAACTCAAAAACAAAAAACATCTGAAAAATACCACTGCAATATTATCAGATATATGTTGTAAATACAGCAAACTTACTTAAAACGATGAAAAGGTATATTTTTGTAGAACTAAATCATCCAGTTCGGAACCAATTTACATGATAATACCTACCTATAGGCAAAGCCTCCCGTTCTAAATAAAGATTTAAGCATTACTACCTCTTAAAAATCCAGAACAGTAAATAATAAAAGCAGATAAATTCCAAAGGCAAATCCCTAGCAATAAATACAGCGGACAGTTAGTAAAATCCTCGGCCACCGTTATAATGAATGTAGAGCAAATAGTCTAATTGAGGGTCCCCGGTTGCTCACGTGAGCGTGTGGGGCCCATGTGTGAGCTCGTACTCAGTAAATTATCAATACTCGAAGTTAGTCAGTTATTTATTTGCTAAGGCGTATTTGCTCAGGCTTCTTTATAGGAGAGTATTTTCAAATCACGTATCTCAAATATTTTCTATTATATTTATATTATAGTGCAGGCGCATAGTTCGCGCGTTTATAATTTCACATTATTTTTTGTGAATTCTAATACGTATGGTGTACATATTCTACTTCAACGCAAACTATGGAGCTTCCTATATGCAATATATTTTAATCCAGATAAGGTTTAAAAATGAACGTTTTTAAACTGAATACAAAAATGAGTTTTTATTTAGCTATGTTCAGTCATAAAATATCAAATTTTTTTTGAAGACTATTAATTTTAAGCGATGCAGATATACATCGAATCATACTTTGTAAATTGACATTACATATTCAGTGATGTGTTTTTTATCATTCTGCAGAAGCGAGTAGAACCTTCTTTGAATAAATCTGAACGCTCTTCAACTCAACCCAACGAGATTCCCTGACATTCACTTTCCGTTCTTCCATTCACCTGATCACGGTCTATCTCTAATTTTCGTTTTTGTAGTTATTTTTTCATCGCTGGTGTCTTCTCTATACCCAATACCGCTGACATCGGTACTGTCAAGTGAACCCACGTTATGTGTTCAGCCCAAAAGCCTGCTTCTTTTTTGTTCTTCGATCTTCTTCGAAACACGTTGGGTTTGGCGCTTGACCCTCGTTCTTTTTTTGGAATTCCTGTGCGATCGTATAATTATATTGAATTTGTTTCCATGCTAAAAACTACCATTTGATAATTTAGCATCGCCGCCTTTTTCAAATGGAATATACAATCAAGTTTAAATCATTTTATGGCAAAGAGTTCATTGATTTCTGCGTACTAAGTCAAAAATTCCCGAAATTGCGCCGACTAAATACGCAGTAATTAGCCGTTGCTTTTCAACAAAAATCGTTAAGTTTCTTCATTACAATTTATTCATTAAAAAATCCTCTTTGTTGTTGTCTCTTGTTTTTGTCTTGTCGGAATTTATTGATAACAAAAAATAGCAAATTTAATCACCAATATTTGAAAAGCTCATTGAATCTCGTATCATTTTATATGTGCTGTTTTTTTATGAATACAGTATGAATTTTATGAATTTATGAATACAGTATGAATACAGTCTACCAAACTAACAACAATCTCCTCTCCTCTTAGAAACTGTTGATCCCTAACTAGAATCGGTTTTCCGTTTTGCGCTACACATGCACTTATTCAAATTAAAAATGTGGAATTACAAGCTACCTGTCGCAATATAAATTGCATCCGTAAATCATCCTGTCATAATTCGTTGTCAATTTATTCAATTCCTTTTAATTAATATTTGGCTTAAAGATATTTATTGAGGACATTTAGAGAGGAACATGGCACTTTTCCGCCACGTCGTGTCGCAGCTACTGAATTTAAAATAAATCCAGAAATGTATAGGGAAATAACATGTACAGTAGCAAAGTGGGTATTCAAACTGGGATAATTTATTAATTATTATTGTGTATTTATGAGTTATTTTTGTCACATATATTAAGTAAAATGTATTTTAAAGATTCAGCAAACCATAAAATATCATTCTCTTTTAAATAAAATAAAGGACAAACGATTATCCATAAATGTATGTAAACTGAGATGGCTCAAAACATTAGTGCTTTTAAGCATAGGAAGATAATTTTTTAAATCATTAGCAAGCAAACTTAAGCTTATGAAGGAGAATTCACTTTGAAAACCGCGGTTAGCTACGATCACGCAATACATATCGGTTGAGCTTACAATTCGATACCTCTCTATTATTCCTTACATAAGAAGGAAATATAAAAACAACATTAAAATTACATAATTTTTTAAACATTATATTACGTAACTATATGTTTGGGGAAACTTTAACTTATTAAAACAATACAAATATCTGGATGTTTAAATGCGCGTCCATAATGATTAAAACACAATTGTGATGGTTTTTTTGTGATTTTCCGTAACGAATAATATAGTTTCTTTGGCAATTTCCACACATTTACTGATCTGATTTAATTTTCTCTTGGAAACCTAATTTAATCGTCTAAAAATATTTGAAACGTTCACAAAAAAGCAATATTTAATCAACTTGTTCAGTTTTTATCCATTAGACCAAATAAGCTTTAGGACGTCTTAAGCTTCAAGATACAGAGTTTGTCTGCAATGTCAAATTTTATAATTATGTATTTGTTAACGTAAAATATGTCTCAGCTATTTAAGAAAAATAAACTAAGGGCCATAAAAAAAAACAAAACAACTTAAATAACAACATTGTAACAAAATGTGCAAAATATTTTGCTCTTTCACATATTTTGATGATACACAATCCCTGCAGATGCTTCTCGCGTTTCCCATTTTTCTTCGTGTGTATTTAGTTTATCTTTCATTTTTAATACTCTTGCGATACACAATCGTCTCGGCTGAGATTCAGATTTTGAAAGATTTGTTTCATTTCTGGAGTTGTCAACATCATTGCCAGTTTTCCCACTAAAACAAGACTTTCAAGTTTCTGATTGCTCTTAAAAATTCTTAAATCTCAGATGAAATTGCAATTGGCCAACCCCTTGTCCTTCGTCCAGCCGAATAAACGCTGCACTTTTCATTTAAATGAATTAATCAGTTTTGAATACATTTGAACTATAACATTTACTTTAACATCAATCGTTTACACTTTGACACTACTGCTTTATGTTGTTTTCGTACGTAAGAGATATTGGTTATATCTTCCGTAAATCCGCACCAACTTGAGATGATTATGGCCCTTTTTAATTAAAATATAGGATTTGTATCCTTTGTTACATATTAATTTAAATTATTTTGTAGACAAAAAAGTAACGTGAATTCAGACCTGACTTCTTTTAGACCCCTAAAGTTTGTTTGCAAGTTTTTCTGCAACGCCAAAATTGTCGATACCGCAAACATTATCAACTTGACCGCGACATTTATTTAAGGGTTAGACATCTTCACTTGGTATTTAAATTATTTCACCATGAAGGCGCAACTTAAAGATGCAAACGTTTTCCCGGGTAAATTAAATCATGAGAGCAGTTTCTCCAAGTTTCCACTAAATAATAGATGTCGTAAATCAGACCGGTAATGAAATACCTACATGACACTGAGACGCCCAGAAAGTTGCTGAATATGTTCGTTTATGGCAAGGAAGTTCAGCTACGGCAACTTGAAGCTCTGCCATAATTGCGTGCTATAAATACGTATCAGATATGAGCAATTAGTAACTGGAAACATAGTGGAGCTAGTGAATGTGCGCTGAGAATCTTCCCGTGTATTCGCCGAAAATTATGAGTAGCGCCCTGTCAGCTACCTAATGAATGGGCGCTATAGCGAAACGAGATTGGTAACGCTAGAACACGTTGAAGACGCAACCAATCACATTAACACATTGTTGTGAGGCGCATGAAACTTGAACATCAACTGCACTTGCTATCAAAACTCTCTAATCCTTTTTCCTCTTAATTAAGTTATCTGGGTAAGCGGATCGTCCAGTCGACCGTTCCAAATAGTTTGATTTAAAACCGGCCTGTTATCCATGAAAAGTATAAAAATGGCGAATAAACGAATCCGTGTAATAAATCTAGAACCATGAAATATGAAGATTTGTATATTTGCAATGGCTGACACTTTGGTGAAATATATAACTGAAACTCTTTCAGGAAAACTAAAATATTCAAAGGGATTTCAAGCTTTATATATGTAGGTGTTAGATTTATGGACATTGTTGTGTTCTTTCATACAAGTGCCAACACCTCAGGTGAAATATTATATGCGCTAAATACGACCTTACTATGATGCCTTGTTTTCTGCATTGGTAACCTTTCCGTACTTTTTCTGAAGTAGTAGCTCATCACGTTTGTCACATAAGGTTGTACTTTTTTCATGGGAAATTTAAATAGTATTACACAGGTAAAGTGGACACTTCCGTTTAAAATGCAAGGATAATTTAATGTGAACAAAGCAGGGCAAACGTTATAATTAGGCTTCAATTAACACTGTTTCCACATCTGCTCGTTATAGTTCATTTGAATTTACATCAACTAAAAGTTTTCCAGTCATGTTTCTAAGCATAGCATCCATATAATACAAATATTACTTTTTAAAATTGATTTTCTCCCATCAGTATTTAAACCCTATTTAAAACCATATTCTTCACTAACAGACGAGTTCTTGGCAGTTGTTACTTCTAGCTCTTCTTCTTCGTCAGTGCAATTTTTCCCTGGTGACATATTAAAAATCAAAATCGCATTAAAAACTCCGAACTTTCCAGATTTTCTAACATGCTGTTTTCTTAACACAGTTTTCTCAACCACATTTTTTGTGTTGTTCACGGGTTTTTTTATTATTTATTGGTTCATTTAGGTAATAGTGCTTCTAGTCTGATTATATTATTTCAAATTTCTTTATCATAACTGCCGTCGTATTTTCTAATTTTCTGTTTACTTAAGTCCACCCGAGGTGAATCAAATTGAAAAGGAGGACCGACGAATACTTACTGAAAGAACGATTTGAAAACCTCGTTTAACTTCAAAGCAATGTTTTTAATCGTCATTACTCATTATTTTCTAACAGCTTAATCATAAGAAAGTATTTAAAATACAGGCAATTTATTTTATTTTAACATGTTAATCAAGACTTGGCACAAATAAGGCTCATTCATATTCGAGGAATTTCGCGTGTTTTACTCCGCATTTACGTGACGTTTCAAAAAATATACACATTCGACTTACACGGTATATTTTTAATGAAAATGCTATGCCTTTTATCTTCAAATGGAATAATTTAATACTAATAGTGTTGATATTTTTGTTGCTCAATTTGCAATTTAAATTTAACCCGCTTTTTTTCTTTTTTGTTACAGGTAATTAAACGAGTGTTCCGAAAACTGTTAACACATTGAAGTAAGAGGAGCTAGCCAATGCAATCTTATGGTGAGTACACAGAAGTAAATTTTGTTTTGCCACTGACTTATGGGTTTTCCTAAGATTTTATACACCACGCTCAATATCAGTGTGCATATATACATTCCTTAGCAACTAAAAGAAGCAAATGTAAAATAAACATACATTTACTTCACGAGCTATAGTTCGATAAGTGTGGGTATCCATGTGCGACAAATGCTCATTTTAATAAAAATAGCTTTTCCGGAAGAATTTAAGGAAACCGAAAGAAAGTGGAAAAAGACCTGATGAACTTTGACTTAACTAACATGTTTTTTGCTAAAATATCGCTTACGATTGGATTGATTTATAATGTTCGCCCATCTCTTAATGGTAGAAAATCGTTGCGGTATAAAACAAATCGACATTCCAATTTGCAATGGAAACAATATATTTAAAAAAATCTGAATTTCGAACTTAGATATCAAAAGCTAGATTACAGAAATGAAGTTATACGAATTGCGTATTAAAATTCAGTTTTTTTCTGCCTAAAGTTTTCATAAAAAATATTTTGCTGATATTTTAAACTTCGACTATTATCGAAAAAAAATCCAAAAATATAGCTTATATGTGACTTATATAAGACTCTTAGAATGAATGATAAATATCCCGAAAGCAACGATATTTTTATTAATGCAATTTGGACTGGAATGGACCTTTAAGGTTTACAACAGAAAATTCTATTTCTATTGAGAGTTCGCTTGAAAGCAAGCATATATTTGTCATTATATTTCAAGTTTTGCCTATCAAAATCGAGAAAGTTACAGTGCCACTGAAAGTGTACATTAAAATTGATATGATTTCTCCATTTTAAATACGGAAATATATTTCGCAAATAAATTACAAGGGATGCTCGTTCTGTGTGAATGATTTAATGAGCTAAGAAGTGGAGCCTGCGGCCGTAATGGTGTTCCATCGATTTTACATTAGGGTTTCTTTGTACATTATACTTTATACAATCTAAACTTGGATATGCACCCGGTCGCTGAGTTATGTCTACGAAAAAGCCCGGCAACTTCGAAGACGGAGAGTGAGAAAAAACAGATAATGCGAAATGAATTTGCGGAGGCCGTGTTCTGATATTTTTCACATTATAAATTGCCCTAAATGTTCTTTCTCGTGGTATACGTTGAGAATTATTTATTTTTATTTTTTACTGTATTACCTAACTTGGTGAATTCCTGACCCAGTGATCTTATAATGTTCGTTGATTGAAAATTGTGATGATGTCAATTTGCTTCAATTTTCAAACCGACTGTACAAGAGTTATGCAATTATTCTTCATGTGCCTTCTGCATGCCGGACGATTAACGACCCAAACAGATAAGCTCACACTCTTGGCGATGTGAAACCCGATCACCATGAACTTCGCCGCCAACCCAACCATTTTATTTTAATTTCGAACTTTTCATCAGATATTGGGAATTGATTGGCTCCGCTACTAACCTGTTCCGGTAATTTGAATTATAAGGATTTACTACTGTTTACAATGAAATTCTGAAAATTTCAAAAGCAACTTGTGTGCTGGGCGCAAGGTAACTGTTAATACCTAATCAATAACCTGATAAAATTTATGGCATTCCGTTTTACTAAAGGCATCAACCACTGAGTGCTGGTGAATCCAATTTATCACAATGATTTCCCAGAATACTTATGGAGACATAGGTAGGTACCCAACGAAATTAATGAATAATACATGGACAGGCAATAAAAGCGATGTATTAACAGCAGTACCACTTGGGTAGGTAATTCGATGGATTTGTTGAATCCATTAACAAACTAAAATGGATAAAGTGTGGTGCAAGAACGATCGATATGAGAAATGGAATTGTCATCATTGACTGTTAGTTGCAACTACCTATCACACATAGCACCATATTTTATAGGAGCAGAATAGTTTTAATGTTCCTTGTTTTTCATTGGATTTTTAGCCGGTTTGAAAATGCTTGCTCAATGTTGTGGTCGTAGTTATTATCTAGATCTGCAATAGGCCAAATATTTAAAAAAATTATACGAAATATTTTTTTGTTAGAAGCAGCTAGAAATAAATAGAAAGCAAATCAATAGCGCTAAAGTGGGAATGTATGGAAAAACGAATTATATTTTTGGAAAATTTAACCCAATACTATTTTTGGTGCGTTATTGTGGTCCTAACTAAATTATGTAACGAAACGCATACTACTTCTTGTACAACACAAATAAATTGTGTGTATATACTTAAACACACACAAGATTCGACCATACATTTTTATATAAAAACACCCTCTATACTTATGGAGGCAAAACTTGCCATGGTTAGTTTTCGACCCGCTTATACATCGAATGATTCTATGAGCTCAGCCTTTGGTTAACTGCCAGATCAGCTAAAGATTCCGAATCAAAACCATTCGCATATGCGATGCACAACTAAGGAGAAAGTGTTATGAAAAATTCATGAAGTGAATATAAATTTAATCTGTTAATGGCCAACCATCTAGTACACGCTATCTTAAGCGGATATCTGAACTAAATTAATAGTGTTTGAATAAAAGATTTCACGTGCCATGGCGGCAGAAGTCCAATTGATTATTTTACAGGGGACGGCAACGATTGACATTTCAAAGATTGAGTCAACTAGTTCATGTCTCCGTTTCCTCGTATTATTGTTTGGGTGCTTGTACGCTTTTTCAAGTTTTTACAGCTGCAGCTCCTGTTAAAATTTTAACAGATACAATGGGCAAAATAAGACCCAGTGGCTAGAATTGAAAGCAAATTTAATTTGTAACTGATTATAACCCAAACTTTTGACTAATTTTTGACTAAATTAAAGAAAAGGAAACAGCAACACACGAACTATATTTTATTTTGTCCGCAAACATACTTCAAATAACTGATACCGCTATAAGTGAATACAAAAATGCATCTGGCTTGAAACAACTGTTGTAAATGCAGGTGATGAACTGGCAGTAGCGTGAAATTCATTGAATGAAATTTTAAGATATTTCTGAAAACCGAATAATTACATCTAACACACTGTTACTAGATATAAGTCGGAATAACACATAATCTGTACTATCTACTTGGGTAATGGAATTGATGACAAAATGAACATTAAAAGTAATATTTTCCTGTAGGCATTTATGGTATAAGAACTTGATCTATTTGCCTTTGATTTTTTTGTCTATCTCTAATCTGGGCTTTTTTATATCAGTGACTATTTTCAAGCTACAGAGATTCTTTTGAATAAACCGTGCTTTCATCATCATTTGCAAGCCAAAATCTTTAATGCAGTTTTTATTTCCCACAAAATTCTTCTCACAAACTCACTGGCAATTTGGTTTTTAAGATTTTTTCTTTAGGTTGGGAAATCAATTCGTTATCATGTTAATCGGAAGCGGGTACCCTTATTGAACAATATCGTACATTGCAAGAACAAACGAGTATATGTTTTATACAAAACTTTTTGTTTTATTTAGGGTATTAAACTTACTACTGATACCGAGAAAACGGAGAAGAGTTAAACGTTTTCCAATCAAGTGTTCCATTTAAAAAAAAATTGAGACGCAAAAGTAAGTGAAATATAGTTCGTGGACAAAATAGAATAAACTAGAAACGCCACTTAACTAGACAAAAAAATTTCACATTAAACTTTTCCGACAAACTCCCGATTTTGATTGTGCAAATATTGCACGCACGAAAATTGAATGAATTATACAACTGTATCTTCGGTTTTTCCAACTTTGAAGTACATCATAATTTCCGCGCGAAGAATAATATTAAAATACATTTTCTTAAAAATGTTAATCTGCAGTTGCTTCAATGTTCCAAATATGCCTGGGTAACACTGTGTTGAATGGCGCTTTAGATGCCGCTCTGTGAGTTGGTGAGTTGTAACTCATCGCGCCTCGAATTGCGCTTGTGGCGGAATAATCCTTGAAATCAGGTACTTTTAAACGACATTTTTAATTAGTTGAAAGTTTGATGGTTATCTATCATCGCTAGGAAATTGACCAACAGTTTAATTTTTAAGTGGTTTCTTCGCGGCTTCGTGTTAGTCAATATTTTTAGAAAAACAAAATTAATTCGGTTATTAATTTTAATTTTGGCGTTGTGCATTAAACACTGCATCTGAGTGAAATTCAGACAAATATAAATGGCTCTAAATTTAAAATTAAATTATTGGAGGATCGACGCTTGGAGCGTTTTTTGTTTAGTTGTTGTCTTTCGTTAAGTTGGAACGTTGGTAGAAAATATTGCCGTAATAAAAGGCACTTTCTACAAAAAAAAGTCTACAATAATCAAACTGAAATCTAATTGCCAAGTAAAGCACATCATTGAAAGGGCGAATAATTAAATGATTAAATAATTATGTTTGTTTTGTAGTGTGGAGTATATTTTTCCTCGAAAAGGTGTATGAATTCAATATTCATTTGTTTGCTACCAACAGTGGACGAAATCGGTCGATAATCGCATTCTTAGATGGGAAATATTTAATCATTGTGGCCCTTATGTCAAGTGTGGTAGTTTGTAAAAGTGTAGTGAACTTTTTGAGGATTTATGGGTAGAAAATGGAGGATAGGGCGTCAGCTTGCAGAAAGCTGGTAAGAATTAGTTCTAATCTATAAATATTTTTGCTTGAACTGAGTTTAGTTTTCCGACAAGCAACTGAAGTTTTATAAATTCTTAATATTTCTCCTTCTTTGCGCATTACCTTGCTCTTGTTGTCATGAACAAGTAGAACTTTTAGTCCCATATTTATCCACTGGCTCGTAGGGTGGAGTTGGTATCGATTGAACTATTGGTTTTTTTGCAGTTGATTTTTCAACCTTAAGAATATTTGGGGCGGCTTTGTATTTTTATATTAAGCATCATCGCGTCTCACTGAGCCACACTTTTAATTGCGTTTAGCATTTAACCCAGGTGCTTAAAGCTTTAGAAGGACCGGGGCGGGAATTTCAACACCTCAAAAAAAGTCACCACATTTTTTAGGAGCAACATTTTATCAAATCGGTGATTGGAATGCAACTGCAGGGGGTGAGTTACTGTGCCGGTGCGACTTGCGCCAACCCAACAAGCCATTTCGGCAACACTCTACTAACACCTTTAAATTAACTGAGTTACCCATGCCTAATGGCCAGTTGATTTTCATATGCAAAAAGTTAGTTTCCCGAAAAATTGTCTTCTTTTTTGCATCTTCTTCCATTTTGGCACATACGAACTTCTTGTGTTGTTGAATATACCGCTTTTTTCCAGTAAAACATTTTGCGTATTTAGACAAAGTCAAGCAATGAAGTCAGTCATAAGCTCAATGAATATTTTGTGCCTGTTTGAAAAAGTTTATACACCAACTGCCTTTTCACACTACGCCTGTCTGGTCATTTCGTTAAGAAAAAATGAATGTGAGAATTTTATATATCACCGTTATTATCCGGTTCGTTTTTGGATATTAACCCATTTGTCTTACCGCACGAGCCCGTATAAATTTCCCGTAAAAGAAAATGAGTTTACTGGCAAACCCTTATATCTAATTACAAGGGAGCAAGTCTTCTTTTAGGAAGCGCCGGGATTTATGGATCCACTTGGCCACTGGACGAAAAACACGCGTTTGGTAATAAGTGCTGACAAAATGTTGCCGGCGAACATCCATTGATGAGGTTTCTTCCAGGGATGGACCGAAATAGAATTTTTATCTAAGCGTAAACTTAAAATAGTTAGAACTCCTGCAGGTGTAGTGGGTGATTGTCTGAAATGTTGTGCCTGACTTTGCAAAACCGGACGTTTTATTTTATATTATTTTTATTTATAAAAACTATTATTATTTCGGTCAGCAACTACTGTGGGTTTGATATTAGTATCTATTTAATAATACATTTGTGGATCCACGCCAGCTCTGGACTATTTATGTCTTCTGCCATAAGTAGACTATGGAAGAAAAATACAGAAAATTGGGTGAAATGCGGAAAAGCGTCGGTTACAAGCTGACGATATTAAATTTTCCGACCTTCTGCGTTCATGATCTATTGGCTTAAGGGAGAATGTGGTTTTTGTTATAATATTAAATTGCCTCGTCACGTGCTGCATAGTTCGGTATCATCTTGGCAATGTATCTTTCTGTGAGGACACTGGAAGGTTTAATAAGAATTTGAACCTTATAAAGATCGCCAACTGAAACTTTATTTATTTGACAGGTTCTAAATTGAAATAAATTTGTGAACTAAATATTGCTCTAAAGTTGATTTACATACAAGTAAAATTTTACATCCACCATATGGACTTTTGTCAAAGTAATGCGACAAAAGATTTCGATTTGATTATTCGATGCATCGATAAGATGATTGCTTTATTATTATTTTCAATATAATAAATTTAATTTGCATATTATGAAATGTGAAAAGTAATTGTGTGGTTATTTCAAATGCCATAATTAAATAAGTGAACTAGTAATTGTCCTTGCTTTAAAATAAGTAACCTGCATGTAATTTATTGCTCTTAAAATGCTTAGCTATTATGTTGCCCTTTCTGTTTTATGTTATTTGGCAAACACTACAATTCCAGTCGTCTTTAAATGAAGAATTCTAGAAATAATATCGTAAATTTTAACGCTAACAAAGGTTCCAGATTAACGTAATTTATAATATGTATTCTGGACTTAACAAGGACGCCAAATTTATTATTCTGTTTATTTTAATAATTAATTACCATTGGAATAACGGCGCAAGAAAATAATTAAATGAAGAGTTTAATTAGGGACATTCTAACGCTGAATCGAAACAAATACCAGTTTACCTTCGTATATTATTGTTTGCGTATTTGTCGCGTTTGCATTTTCATGCATATTTAATCCGTTTTTGATTCGAGTTTGACAATTTAATTTCATGTTAACTCGAATTTTAATTTAGTGTTTCCCTGTTTCATTCGAATTATCCGAACATCGTAGTATAATTTTGATTTTCGATCACGCCATACACGTCGAATTGGTAGTTCAAAATCGATTGTTTATATTGTTGGAATGTTCAGGCAGTTAAACCAGCATGAACATCTACTTGTTGGATTATTTGCACAGAAATATAGAACATTTGTGATGATATGTTTCGGTTTAATTACGATGATTCATTTTTCACTTTTCTTTTATTATTTGGATGTGGTTATTCTTGAGTCTCTTCCTCCTTTATCTTATTCCTCGTATTCTCCGTTAATATGTTGCATTAATTAATAATTAGCAATCACTAATGTTTGCGTGCTTGAGATGATCTATCTCAAATGTTACATATGAAATCCATTTAGACACCTAATTTTTCCATCTTCATTAGATATATCATTTTTCAACCACTAGCATTATAACAATAAATCAAAGTAAATATTTTGGAATTTAACTAGACTGAACTCTGCAATTTTTTTCATTGGGAGGATTACAAGATGATGTATTTTAAAAGCCCATAACTACGATGTTATTTTCATCTTTCTGTTCAACCAGTCTGTGGTTCCAGTAAAAGTTATTGAGGCTAAGAATCTGTCTACTGTATATGTTCCACCTTGTATATATTGGATGGGTAGATTGAAAGGGAAATGCTACTGGTCGCGTCAATTGAATAGAAATAATCATCGACTAAATGTCCAATAACACGGTTTGGAATTTCACGACACTCTATTTGTGTAACTTCTAAAATAGCGTGATCGATGATCGTGGAAAGATTGATCACCTCTCCATTCCGAGTGCAACTCACATACGTGTTTGTCGTTATTTATCGTCCGAAATGGCTAAAATATGGCGCCAGTAATTTTATAAACCGTCAGGGCGCATTATTCTGCACGAGCCATTTGTTTTTGTAAGTTCAAAAATAAATTTTCAGACCAACATGGAAATAGTGGAAAGTTTTTTCCGGATGTCGAAAGCGATTTGCTTTGGGATAAATTTTTCTACGAATAAAATTACTATACATGAGGAAAGTTATCGGATATTTATGGTAATGACGCATCGAGTGGCGCATCCCTATCCAGAATTCTTTGTTCTGCTTCTGTATTGCAAATTAAACAGCTAATTACCATATTTTAGCCACAATGAGAGAAATCCATATTCGTCTAGCTTGCAAAAAAGATCAATTCATATTTAATTCAATTTAACTCTAAATGCTATCTATCAAAATACGCAAAAAATAATTAATTGCCTCGTGTAACGTAAATCCGATGGCAATATTGTCTGGCAAATATAAATTATCAAATTAAAGCAATGTTCTATTGTTCAAATTATAAAATTTGTATAACGAAACTACGTGACCGGACAATAAATACTTTTTAAAATATACATTTTTGAAGTGAAATATGACCAGCGGATGGAATTAACAAATATGTTACATTTGAATATATTTTAAATATTTATGTCCGATGGTCATGCGTTGGAAAAGGTATTTCAGATTAATTATTGTCATACTTCAGAGATATATGTATTTTATGTAGGACTTGATGCATTTATATCAATAGTTTATGTCAAAAAAATCACAAATGTTTTAACGTGTTTCTCCAGGCACGTTATAAATTATTTAATCTTATTATTCTGCTCAGTTGTTAATTACGTCTGGCTTTAAACGACATTACGCAATGCCTTTTCCACCAATTATTTTAAAATTTAATTCCCACAGAACACCTGAGAGACGAAGATCAAACCGAATGCACCGTTAGAGTCAAATACTAATTATTTCGAAACAAAACTTATGTTTCCTTAAAACTAATTATAAATGCACGTAACGGCATTCTAAACTTCCCAACAGAACTAAGCAGGCAAAACGCGACTTAAATCTCTAATTAAAAGTAAAAGGTGTAAACTAGAATTGAATTAAATGAAAACGCTGGACTTACTGCATGCAAAGTTGCGTTTCTCGTCGTCTACTTCAAACCGAAACGAACTTTCAATTATAATGCATGTATAATAATTTTGAATTGAATTTAATGCGTCTATAAGTTTTTTCTGTTTTGTCGAGCAGTAAGCGGTAAGCTCCCTTTGATTTTCTTGAAAAGCAGGCCACTAACGTTTTTATCTGCAATAACGTTTTTTTGTTGCTTATTAGGTACGCCTAATTTTTGTTTTATTTTCCTTTACCATTAAATAGCTAGTACGAGCATGGGGGTAAAATATGACAATTTTATGATTTTCCAATATAATAGAAACCACAAGTGGTAAGTGGTAATCTTTCTGTACACATAATCAGAGCTATTTGTTACCACATCATCACCGAGCTAGTTTTTTGTAAAGTGAGCATTCAGGTTTGTTCTTAATTAGTGAAATCCGTTGTTTGCTATTTGCCAGTTAATTGCGAGGAGCTGAATTGGAGTTGTGCCGATTAGTCAATTTTTAATAAATCATAAATTTAAATCAAACATGTGGTTAACAACCTTCATTGATCAGATTAGTGTGGTCAAGGCGCTGTAATTGCAAGTAAAGTGTTCAGCATTAGTCGTTCTCCTAGTACAACATGATACAGTTTTGTAAAGAAGAATAAAGAGTTAAAATTTAACATCTTGTTTTAAGTCACTTGGTTAAGCTTTTTACTTTATGCTTCAAACTACTCTATGGAATAGGATGGTATTAGCAAAATCCAAAAAGTTTCACATGAAAAAGCACTTGAATAATTTGGAATGCAAGAAGTAATAAGAAGCAACCTTTTATTAACTTTGTTAATAAATTATTTTTATTGACAACAATTTAATTTTTGAGCTAATTGTTTTTTATTTTTTAAGTGGCAGATGATGCCACTTGAAGATTCAGAAAAAAAATTACTCTGAAATTTGAAATATGCTAAATATTACTTTAGAAAAGTTTATCGTAGTTACACAATTGCTCGGAAAAATTATGAAAAACTATTAAACCTAAACATGGCAAATGTCAGTTTTATAATTATTTTTTTATCTGCGATAGACCGTAGGTCGGTACCCAAAAAGGTATAATCTGACACTTAACTACGATAAGATTTTCTAATATAATATTTAGCATAATTCAAATTTCAGCGTGATTTTTTTCTGAACAAAAAACTGTGAAAATCCGTAATTTTCTGCATTTTGTATTAAACCTGCAAATTAACCGACTAGTAACTAATGGCCCTGAAGCTAGGCCTGCGTAACACTGTGTTGAGTTGCCCTTTTGAGTTGATACCGCTCTGAGTTCGTGAGTTATATTTCATCGCGCCTCACTGTGCAGAACCTCGAATTGCACATGTGGCGGAATCAGAACTTCTTGCCTGTTTTTGAATTTCGTTGGTTCCTATTTTCGCTCGGAAATTGAGCAACCGTTTGACAAGAAACAAAAACAGTAACAAAGGATGAAATTGGTCGATGATCCTTTGTGTCTTGTGAATCGCGTTCTTAGCTTGGAAATACAGAATCATTGTGGACCTTATGGCATGTGCGGTAGTTTCAGACAAGGAAATGATGCTTGGGTTCCAGTTTTCCATAAAAGGCCCATCAAGCTTGTCTCCAAAGAAGCGTTTCAGATATGTAAATATGGGTTCCAGTTTTATGTTTTTTTATCAAAAAAAGTCAAGAGTTTTAGTTTTGCCTCTTTCTTTTTTTAATTGCGAAATCGACTAAAACATGACGCCGCCTTTTCCAACGTTGCTCAAGATCCGTTTGAGCCACAGAGTTCGGTTTTATATCATTGGATAGCGAATTGGTCATTCGATTCAGTTATAACAACGTGCGTGAGTAAATTCTGGTAGATTTGTCACAAAAAGTCACACGAAATTCGAATATCAGACATTTTGGTGCAATTTTTTGCCAAAATGTAATTAAAAAGAAGGTCTTCTACAGAATGTCGATATTTAAAGTTTCTACTGACTTTACTTTAGAAGTTGGATTTTTTTATTGAAGAGTCTACAGTTGAATCAAGCAAAATTCAGAATTTCAGGTGATTTGAATGAACGTTTGAAGAAATTTTGACATTTCGAGCGCACTATTCTTTAGTGAGCGCACAAGCCTGAACTTGTAGATTACTTTTCGTTTCTGAGAAATTTGTTTTCGAAAAACTCGATGCAAAATGTGTCCCGCAACAGCTTGAGTTGCTGAGCGCAACGATGAGTGAAGTGCCAAATTTTGACGCCATTTGGAGCGCACTCTTCGCTACTGAGCGCAAAACTCTGAACTTGTAAAGTAGTTTTCGTTTCTGAGTTTTCCGTTATACCTCATCGCGTCTCACTGTGTCGCACATTGAATTACGCTTAGCATTTAACCCAGGAGCGAATTAAAACTTTACGAGGCCCGGGACTCGAATTTTGACACATAACAAAAAAAGGTCACTACATTCTTTATTAGTAACGTTTTACCAAATGGGTGACTGTAACGCTACTGCACCGGTGTGTTACTGTGCCGGTGCGTTGTGTTGACGCACGAAGCCATTTCGGCATCACTGCGCCAACTCTTGAAAGTTCACTCAGTTACTCACGCCTACCTCAAGCCCATTCAGACATACATTTGGATGTGCAAGCTAAAAATGCATTTATAGCTAATAGACCAGGAACAAAAGTATAAAACGTTGTTTGGAAAATTATTCTTCATGCACACACGCAGTGAACGCAGATTACATCAGATTAAAAAAATCACCAGTGAATAGTCCCTAGAAGAAACGAGGCCAATATAACAATAAATTACAGTACAGTTCAGTTTAAACAACACCAGCCTTTTCAATTTCAAGCTATACATATTTCAGTCAATTACTGTAGATTAATTCTAGTCAGAAATTTTCCTCGGTTTCTGGTCAGATCATTCGTTTTCTGTTCCTACTGAAATTCGAAAAGGCTTACCAGAACGAAAAATACTTTTTTCATTAAACGCCCTTAGGCATTTGAGGGTCCATCCCTCATTTGTTTATCTTACCAAAAGCCTCCTTATCTCCGGCGCCACAAAGTTCCTCGCTTGATCAAGGAACGGGGCCCTCAAGCTGTCGTCGTTTTTTCTTACGAAAGCTCTTATCTAACAATCCTCGAACTCGGATGTTCTTCAAAAGATTTATTTGTGTATTTTTAATTCAGCTTGATAATTTAGTCCCATTGGGTGTAAAATAAAAACTGACCACTTGATTTAAAATTGGAAAATCTTAATAATTGGGGAACAGGTGCTAGTAAATATTAAAATTTCTGAATATAGGTGCAAGCGGGTTTTATGCCCTATCTTAATGTTTAAACTGTCGCTTAAAAGGCGGTTTTATTGTAGAGCAGCTGACATATATTTAAATTCCGCGCTCTTGAGCCCAGGATACCAACAAAATAATTGTAACTGATGTTATCACAGAGTACAAAACTGCATTCAATTATTTTTTCCTCATACTCTCTTTCAATGATCTCAAATCATTAGGTCTTAAGCTGACAAGTCACGTTGAAGATCCTATTTGCGCGGAGGATTTCTTATGTTAAAGAAAGATCGCTAATAAAGACACTAGTACTATAAATGAATGCATAAGCCATTCTAACCTTCAATATTGCCAGTGAACAATATCTTCTGAAAAACATTTCGATCCTTGTATCAAAATTTCTGAAATATGAAAAATTAAGGCAAAGCTACTCTTTAAGTGGAATAAGGCCCCGAAGCAGCTCTGCCACGGATTGTGGATGATGCTGCTCAATTTAATCGATATTGTGTTACAAGTGAGAGTGTTACATATCGACCAATTAGCCTACCTTTATCCAAATTAAAAGAAACAACTATCATTATGCAATCGTTTTGCCAAAAGTTCAAAGACATTAGTTTACATAAACAAAACAATTTATTTTTCACATAACGAGCAAATTCAATTGATAGTCAATTCTAACTGATTTAACAAGTTTTTGCAGTATCCTTGAACAATTAGTGCAGACACTACATCTTCCATAAACACTGGAAGAATGCTCTAGATAAGTGTTACAATAATCGTAACCTCCCTGCAGCTACGTTATCCAACGATGTTCTCAAAAAGAGTTGCACAGGACTCAACAAATTTGTGTTGCCAAAAATTCAGATCGAAAGAATCTGTAAATGTCTTAATCCATATCCTAACTAATCAGCCGTTTGAGTAATGCGAATTCTATTTCAGGTAGTTGTAAATATTTAAATTATATCCACTTAGATAAATAGCATTCACACTCTCTTAGTAAACAATATGCGACAGATAAATCGCTGTTTACAGTAATCTTGAACTGCATTTAATTAATTTAACTGATATAAGCATTGTTTACCATTGCAAGCTGACTTGCAATGGTAAACATTTTGCTCACCCTTGCCCTCATTTGCTTCATTTTTTTGTTTTTGCCATTATTTTTTCGATTATGGTTCATAGTTGTTTTGTGTTTCACCGTTTTGGAGGATTTAACTGGTGGGTTTTGAACGATCTTTATTACCGGGGTTTCTTTTACTTATAGTAACCTAACTTGTTGCAACTTTAGAAAAAACAGAACCATTAGAATATATCATCATCGGCTCACTAACAGCAATTTTCCAAGTATTCACTTTAGCCCAATATGCCAATAAAAGTTATATAAATAGGCTAAATAATATAGGAAGATATATTGGCAATTTAGTACACTAAGCTAATAAAAGCGACATGAAGACAATGTATGATATTGGCAATCAAATCAAGTTTGCATTTTCTACATTGCTAAGTTTGATTAATGGGGTAATGGCAATTTCACATAAGTCAATTGTCTCGGGAATAAACGCATGTGGTAAACTCGGTTAAAGTAGTTGTGCTTATTAAGCTATTCCGTTTAAATGTTAAAAGAGTCTATTTAAATTATAGACTGTTAGCTAAATCATTGCCATGGCATGGTACCTAAGTTCGACTTTTTGTGCAGTAGACTAACTTCCTGATACACAATTCGCAATATTTTTTGCTTGTTCATATCAAAGTACCACATCAAAGTGAGGTAATAACACACTTTAAAATATACGCATACTAATCCCCATCATGCCACAGTTCTCAATATCAATCATGGCTCAAAGCCATTTGTCTGCTTTTCAGGCATTCAAAACAGAATTCGTAGTTATTGTAATGTATATTTTTCACACTATATAAATTATTATAGTAAAGAGACAAGCCTTTGGCTCTCCCATGTTATTTATCACAGTTTTTTAACAGTCTCATGTGTCGCCCATTTTGGGACGGTGCCAGGTTCCACGTTTCCAGTTGTCATTAGAGAAACGCCTTGATATTTATTATGCGAGTACAGTAATTTTAAAATTGTTTTTTTAGATTTAAATTAACCATCAAAGTTTCGGTTTTTTGTTATTCAAATCTAAATTGGTAGAAGATTTCATCAAATTCCAGCAGTTGGGTCAGAACCTTCATTTAGATATGTAAGATTTTAGTACGATCATGTACCTAGTATTTACTTAAACATTTTGCCTATAAAACTCACCTATCACAGCGTGAATTAAATATCAGGATTGATTTTATCGGTACAATGTATTTGATATTATAAATTTTTTAAACTAATTAGCTGTCGGTTTATCTGAATTTTAAATCACATGATCACACGAAAATATAATAAAATTCCAGATAATGAAAGTAAGCGATCCTAGTTTACTGCATTAATTCTACTTTAATGCCTGGTAACTTGGCAACTTTTGTCGATTTTGTGATGCAAGACAATTAGAAACGTTTTACTCGCATGTTTTTAGGATTTATTTACTGCATTCTAAAAGCGAATAAATTTTGCTAAATCTAACCCCGATACCGACTAATTTATTTACACACTAAGCATTATACAACTTAGTTTCATTTCATTGTCCAAATACAGTAAATTCAAATGGAAATTCACTGAACTTGTATTGGGAGCAAAAATTTGTTCACATTAGAACTGAAGGTACTCCTTCTTCACGCCACCTTGCTATGCAATTGAGAACTCCTAACATTAAAAACCCAACATTGATTTTGTTTATTATAGAATTTATTTATCGGCTGTAAAGTAGGTAGAATATTGCCAAAATGTCCGTCTTACCTTTTTTTACTGATTTCAAATTTCATTTAGATTCACTGATTTTTACCCAAATAGGTATATCCAAAAGATCCTGGTTCAGCACCACCTTGAATTGGATCATTTTTTCGGGGTAGATAGGAAACAAGGTTTTTTTCCTTTCCATACTTGATGCTCTAACGTATTGTACGGCGTCAAAGCAAGAAATTAATAAAAAATATATAAAGAGTTAGGAAGTGGTTTCGTGAGAGACTGGAGTCAAAATCTCCTCAAATTCAGTGATGGTGTTTCTTTAATTTTTATTGATTTAATTTAATTTGGTTTTGTTTTACTTGGTGTAGCCGTGTTCGATTGTTTTGATTTTCCGGAGTGCTATACTTCTATGCTCCACTAGGATAAAAATTGTTTTTTGCTTATCGGTTACAAGCATCGCGGATCTACTTTTTGTGTATTGAGTTTGGTCCAACGGAACCATACGAATCAGCAGACCAAATTCCACGTTTATGTTTAATTCTGGTGCTGGCGCACGATAATTCATGTCTTCGGATGTCGATTTTTTCTTTTGACTATATTTATTCTTTAAACAGCATTTCTTGTTTACGTGTCAATATTTTTATCTTGCCTGAGTCCACTTTTGCTTAATTTGTTTGTTCGGTACCATTTTTTGACGCGTTTTCTTCTTGGACTCGAACAACAAAAAACGAATTTTGGACCGTTGAATATCCTAACTTGTATTCATTGCATCATGCCGAAAACGAGTAAAACTAGCAGAAAGACGTACGCTGTTGCCTAATTAAAATATGGGCTCCGTTTTACGGAAAACGCTGCATCCCTAATTTCACAGTTATAAACTTTTCAACAAATTATTGTACATTTGAATTCATGGGAACATTATTAGATATGTGCTCGGTAGTAAGTAGGAACTGTTGGCAGCACCCGGCCTGCAACAGTCGCTGCGGCGCCTTTGAAAATGAAGCGGCAGGTGAAATGGCAAAACGGCGCGTATTTTGAGCACCGCCATGCCGCCATGCATTTCAGACACCTTTCTTTCGAGCCATGGCGGCTCTTTCTCAAAACAAATACTTGGCCTTGTTCCACTGAAAAGGGAAGACGAAAAAGTCCATGGCTCAAGGCAGATAAAAGCAAATATACTCGTCCTGTTCGTCTATTTTTGGTTTTTGCATAGTTGGACACAAAGAACACGCAGACAAAGACTGCAAATGGAATGACTGTTAAAAAACGAGTCCAGTTAAGTTTTTTTAACTCTTTGTGCAAACTTCAATCATTACAGTTCAGTCAGTTTTAATAAAGTCCATAAGGTGTTGCGTTTCTAACATACTTACATGGAAAACTCCCATCCAATTGTACATTTAATTGCGTTGCTTCGCATGTTATGCAACAGATCATTGGCTTTGTTTTATTCGAACCACACTCTCGGGTGGAATCAAAGCAATACCATATTATTATAACCAGGCCATTGAATCAGGTTGGCAAGTCCAGTCTATAAATTCAGACGACATGTTGGCCATACGCTTTTACATTGATTGTAATATGCAGCGGCTTTCGGCTCAATTTCAGCGTAATTTGTTCTTGAAGATGGATTAATCTGCTGCCCTTTTCCTGAAGAATTAATCAACCCAGATACTAACCGATGCCTTTATTATCACATTTCGGGGTAGTGCAAAATTACATTTCTGGATTCGTGTATCTATAAGTTCAAATGAAATCGATAGGAAAAAAATTAACTTTCTAACGTTGTTTATTTATCAATTTAGATAATTAGTACCAGCACAACTCCAGAAAGTAATGGACGGGCTCCTGGATGCTCGAAAATTAAACCGATGAGGTCCAGCTTAGGTTTTAAAACCAGCTTCACTATTTAGACCCATAAAGAACTAGTTTATTTTCAAAATGTGATCAAGACTTACCACCTAGAGGGCATCCTACAAGACCCTTAGCCCCAAACGATAAGAGCACGTGGGGAAATTAATTTGGAAAAGAAATTAGGAAAGTAATTAACTTAATTAATTAATTAGGATTTTTTTTGGCTTAGTAAAGAGGAAATACTTAAAAAAATGGGAAGTGACTCTGAACGCTTGTGACGTAGGAATGGCACTAATCAAGCTGTACATATTTAATGTACAGCTATATACACTTTTGTCTTCGCTCGTCTTCTATTACAGATTGATAAAGAGTGCTCTTGTTTCACCATAAAGAACGAAATCTAAGACAAAACAAAACAATAAAGAGCAAAAGTAATTAAAAACCTAAAGGGTATCATACGGCTCCACTTACTTTCAAGTTCTAAGAGAAAATCCCATTTAGTAAATAACTTTACTTAGATACGTTAACTCGACGTTTCGATAGCAGTTCTGCTTTCGCTCTCAAAAGATAAATTAATTAAAAATTAATAAATTGGTCAAGAAAACTGCAAATCCGTAAAAATTTGCGCAAACTTTTCGTTTTTTAGCAAATTGCCAACTTTTTGACTTGACTTAAATCTCATTGGTTAAAAATTAAAAGCAACTAAAATTAATTAATAATTCTCGGATATTTAAATTTAGGTGTAAGTTTCTTTAATCTACTTATGGTCTTTCTTTAATTAGACTTTTTTTTTGTGGAAGGTTACTTTGCAAAAATTGTTGAAGTATCCCTTTGATTTTTTCAGGCTGAGTAAAGGAATGTTTCGCTCTTTTTTATTAGTGAATTTGATTCTTGGTTTTTTATAATTTAAATATAATAAAAACTGAGCAAGTTTTTAGTTTCCATAAATATATCGCCACCAAATGAGACAGATAAGAGAGAACACGTTTAGTGCCCGTTGACTTTGCTGGGATATAATTTGAATCCATAACCTACAAAATGTGTATTTTAAAATGTCACTGCTTACCTCAGGTATTTCTTTACCGGTCTTGAATGAATAGAAAGGCATCTTGGATACATTTG
The DNA here is from genome assembly GCF_020466585.1 of Dendroctonus ponderosae. Classification (NCBI taxonomy): domain Eukaryota; kingdom Metazoa; phylum Arthropoda; class Insecta; order Coleoptera; family Curculionidae; genus Dendroctonus; species Dendroctonus ponderosae. Next base: position 21,883,651 of record NW_026017110.1, read on the forward strand.
GTTTCAAAAGGAGTTAATCAATGAATTATCGGATTACCCATGAGTTTAAGAACGCGTGGATACAGAAATGTGTTATGGAATCAACCGAAGTAAAATAAGAAGAATAAATCGGCACTATTAGTGGCATAGCCGCAACGTTTATTGATATATCTCTAATAACAATTACCTGTTTGAAATGCAGAAGAAAAAAAATGACAATTTGTAAAAAAACTGAAGTCACAGTGAGTTTTAACAGATTTACATTCACTGTGACCCTGCTTTAGCCCTGCTTAACAATTTATTGATATAGTCCTTTTTACGTAGGTACATTTTCACAAACATTTAATTTTAAATTTTAATTCTGGAATTCGTAAAACCGAAATTTTGATGCCAAATAGCCAACAAAAAGGTTGTAAAAACATTAATCAATTTCAATAATATATTACTTTAATACATTGGTATATTTGTCGGTTAAACAATTTACCTCGAATAATCTCACAGATATCATCTTTTATGCTTAAATCGGAAGAGTAAAATCACCAGCAAGCGAAACATAGTCTTAACCACATGTTAGTGGAAAACTACTTCAATTATGCACATATGAACGTCTAAAACGTTTTTTTTCAAAAATCGATAATATGTTGGGTTGAATTTAGTCTTAAAGTCAGCGGGTATTTCATGAAATCGAAAGTGCAGTACGACATCTTAAGCTAAATCGGAAAATGCTAACCCGAAATCCAAACTAGCCTCCAGATACTAATATTGCTAATTGGATGGGAAGCCTTGAACACTTGATAAGTGCAATATAAAATGGGCCCCATAAATTTCGGAATCCTAAAATTGGCTTCTTGCAAGTATGCTCTCCCCTCGGCACCGTTTCATTTAGAAACTGCCAACCGATTAATGTCCCCGGCATTTTTAATATACTGCCGCAGAAATACTTTATGAGCTGACGAAATTTTTACGTTATCTTTCTAGTGAAATTAACATCCTTATAATGCGAGAGAGTGGAATTAAAAAGGGGATATTACAACTTACTATAATGTAGTGAGGGTGTCAGCAAACCCAATGCTTCGTATGCTTTGTGGCAGATAGTAAACCAACACATTTATGAACCTTCCATCACGGTTACTGGATAAATGTTCCAGGCTTTTTTTCCTAGATGGTGAGTGACGAGGAAGTCGTGGATGTGACAAGCAATCGAAGCTACGCTACGCCTTAGCAAGGGAATGTATTATCTGCTAACTCAAGTACATTGTTTCGCCATCAGATTTCCTCCCTTAATAAATCCTTTCTACATATATAAAATGTATATCTGAAAGTGAACAGTGGGCGATTCCGCTCACTCGAGACACAAATTCTAAGGGTTTTTATCTTATTTTTCTACCCTCGTCTTTCCCAACAAAGATAGATCACCCCGCCATTCTTGCAATTTTCCTGTCGTATCTATGCCCATAAATTTCCAGTGATGTATCGCCAGTTTTGGAGACTCGGGGGGTGAGTGTACACGAACCGAGAACGGGGCGAAGATACTTCGAATAAAGAAATATGATAATATCCAGGCAATTTGGATGATATCGTTTAAAATTAGTTTTTATATCGAGACCGGGATAAAGAAGGAAAAAGGTGATAGGCTCGGGATATGTGGAAGATACAGAGCCTGTCACGGATTTTGCCTTTGAATGGTTTTCGTTTCTTGTGGATTTTGAACCAATAATATATGAAGCACGCCCTCAATAGCACTTAATATAACGACTCAAAACAATATACTGGGTAAATAACTGACAAAAAGTTCTTCGATCTCCGAAATTAAATATTTTTAGCAAACTCTTTCTGCAGCATGGCATTTGGTTTTTAGCCTGCGGAACGCATCCGTCGACCTTGCCTATAAATTTAATTGGATTACTAAGGTCTGAGCATTATATTTAACAAACATAATCTCACAAACCACTTTGGCGTTAGCAGCGGGCCTAAAATTTGGGCTTTACCTAAATAAGGGAACCGTGTTCCCAACGACTGGGAAAACTCAAGGGATTGTTTTCCAGTGGAAACCGGCGTTTTCTGGGAATTTACCCGTCAAAAGTTGCACCTAGTTTGAATAGTTTGCGGCTCGTGTGTTATGTTGGAAAGTCGAGGTAAATCATACGAGGTACACTCGAAATGCTTACACAGGAAAGGCTAAGCTTGTTTACTACTTTCATTATACGAAGTTATAAAAGATTCAAAATTTGCCATATGTTCATTCTACTAGCGATAAAAAATTAGCTTTTAAATTCGGCCCTGATATTGCCTGTCGAGAAAATAAATTTTTGGCAAAAATGAAGTTATATTTGCATATTTTTCGATGGATAATTTTAGCGAAATTTTGCGGGCAAACATACTGTTTTCAAATGAACATTTTTACACGGTGCAACAATTAATGTCCAATTATTACAAACTTATTGCTGTTTTACTAAAACGATTAACAGACATATTTATAATAAAGTAAACTAAAAAGTATATAAATGAAGTTACAACTTCATCCGAATTTCAAATTGTTAAACTGTTTTTCCTGTTTAGTTCATTGAAAGGTTCCAATTCACTTTTGAGAATTGAAAGTGATTCTGAAAATGAAATAATTAATTTGAAATCGAACTGTACCAGCAGATTATTTTATATAAATTCTCATCAAAGTTTTACAGCTGCATAAGTATAAACTTTTAGCTGCAACATCAACGAGTTTCTGTGAACAGAAAAAAAGAAGTGAAAGCCACTGAGTTTGATGCGAACTAACAATTCTCATTTACCTACCCATGTAAACGAGATCTTTCAAGTCTCTTGTCTTGCGGCTGTGAAAGCATAATTAAGTAAAGAAGGTTTTGATGTATTATAAGTTTGCGCAACTTCTGTACAAGTAGATGTTTTAATTTTAAAATGGCACAAGAAGTTTCTGAGATTTATGCGGCATGTTGGCTGGCACTTGGAAGAGTAACTACCCGCCGTAGCTTATTCCTTGCAAGTTTTAGCGAGGAAAATTTTATTTTCAGCAAAACCGTACAACTGTAAATGTTCTTATTTGTTATTTATAATAAGTGATTAACAAGGGCACTGGCAACAATGCCCCGAAATCGAAAAAGACATATTAAACTTCTCGGCAAGTTAATATTACTCTCGAATTGAAACAATGACAAATTCTGTTTCCCCTTTGGACCCAGCTGTTCCCGTTCAGATGGGGCTGGTTTTCCCTTCATCCCCATAGCTTGTCCCATCGTGATTGCTTACACATTATGCATGGCACGTACAGCGGGATGGGAACAGCCATTGATATTTTGATACGAAATTAATTGAATTTTATAGTGCTCAGGTATGGTTGCCAGCGTTGCTAATCGAAATGTCGGATTGTTTTTGAGAAATTAGATTTATGAGTATTTCGAATCAAAATAATTATTGTCTGGACCTGAATAACGAACTAACAATTGCCAATTGTCATGTTTTCTAGGTCTTGTAAACATAGGTAGCGACAGCTAAACTTTGTTTGATTTCGAGCACAACTAGAAAAACTGTATCTTTGCTCGTTGGAGGTTTTTCTAAATAGAAATTTACAGTAAATATCACATTTCTATTTGAATATGACGTCTTTTGTTCTGTTGTTGTCAAACAGAACCGTTCGACAATAAAATACCTATTCTATTGTGACAACAAAAGAAGGTAGGTAGAATTAAGTTCTATCGCACCAACCTTGTCTATTTTAAATTTGTAACTGTAAATATTATGAAGTAAAACATATCCATGAAAACAGGTAAATTATAGGTTCACTTTATTGAAAAAATCTGAGGGATAATTTTTACCTTGGAGCTGAACGGAGAACGCTGAATATCGAAATAAGCGGCGTTGAAGACTTTCTATTCCAATTGTACAAACTGGTTCAAAATTGACGTACTTATTTCCTTTTGAGGGGTTACAGAAAAGTTTCTATTGATTAGCTATTTTGAAACCAGTGCAAATTTCTAAAACTTTTTAACGTTGTTGTTTAGTATTCAAATTCTGTTTATGCGAACTTAAAACGTATCAACTTTGCCGTTCTTAGAAAGAACCTGTTTCTAGTTACCTTGTCCTCTTCCTGTGGGTGTGTATTATGTTTAAAAATGTTTTTATCAATTACATGAAAAGAATAGAAAAAATAATAGAAGGCTTAACAAATTAACAAAACAATATTGATACAAAAGTTTATTATTTATTTTTCCGCTATAAGCAAGATAATTTAAAAAGTTGATTACACAAAATAATTTTTTCCTAACAAATAACATGTAATAGTCAGCGTACGGTAATGGTATGGAAGCAGTTAGATAAACGAGTTAAACCTCCGGGGGTCACCTTAAATCAAAGGGTCAAATTCAAAAACCGCTTGCAAACTCTGTTCATTAAAAGCTGTATGAATAAAAACGTACGCTTTAAATGAAAACTATCGATTGGCTAATTGATTGGCTAACTAGTTGGCTTATTCAGTTTCAGGCAGAAAAGTTTCGAATGAATAAAGCTAATTCTTTGAAATGAGAAGAGAAAATCATGTAATGATCAATGGATTAGAAATTAATGATATTTTCAAAACAGGTGCATTTAATAACAGACTGAGGAAAAAATGAGTCGATTTCAGTTTACAAATGACTGGGCAAAATACAACATGTTCCAAAATTGCTTCAGGAATATTTTGTTTAAGATTCCGTACATTTATCGATCGGCTAGAATGCTAGAAGTGATAGATTGAAAATAACCCCTAACAATCAAGTTTACTCCTTGTCAAGAAAAAGCAAATTTACCGGTGAAACATTATATTGCTTGAAAAAATGTGAGAATTAGAGAGTTCTCAATTAGGACGCAACATATCATCAAACACATATCATTAAACACTGCAAATAACTTGTAATTAGTTTTCGCTACTGAAACTAAAATGAAAACTACCGAAACTGCAAGAAAGAGACATAGCTTTCCATAATGTCTTCGAAATTAAGACAATAGCATTTTTATCGGCAAACAAACTGACCTCAGGCTAGCCATATTTTAAAGATTCACAAACTGGATTCCTCAGCCTGGCAACCTTGAATACCACTGGCGCGACCAGCTGGTTGTTCTCTTATAAAAGATGGGACGCGGATATGAAAATATACGAGTCAAGGACTACCAGATTACAACACAACCATGGGCAGATATGCGCACCTACGTTGCCATTTCATCCTGGTTTTACCACCATTCTGCTGATTTATTTCATAACCACCATCAATTAGATTTGAAACACCTCACAAAAAAGTACACCCCAAAAGTGAAACAATGTCTGCATTAAATTTTAGGATCATGTAAACCCTTGTGGAAAATGCCTTGGGCTCAACTTATCCAACCATCCGCGTAGGAGTTGAAAATAATTATTCCAGGCCATTTGAATTAGATAAATTATTATTTAGTGTCGATAGCTTAGAATACTTCATGCTGATTAATTTTGCTTCTTTGACTTCAGTATTCAAAAGTAGAATACTTCTGTTGCAAAGTGACGAGAACCAAGTATAACAATACGCACAGGAAACAAATTATAAAAACCTAACAAATGCCTGGGTTTGGTCTGACTTGCTGCGTACCATAGTGGTGATGCCATGTTTCTAATACGGCATACCTAAACTTCTTCAATAATAATTAATGTTTTTTGAAACAGTATTTTGGTTGGAACATCCAGACACCATTTGTCAAATAATAACACATTTTAAAGCCTCATTCAGTGAAAAAGAATGCGAACGCCATCATTAGATTAATTTAAACGAAATCCAGTCAACGGTCTCTCGGCATTTGAATACATAAATCGAGGAATTTTTTAAAAGTTACATAGATAAGATGATTTATGCTAAGAAGTCGACATGTAAACTGGATAACTAAGTGAAATAACGAGCACTGAATTTGAATAGCGTATGATAATGTAGCAGGAAATACATCTATTAAAAAACCGACGGTGTAGAGTCTGTAGATTCCGGTTACTTGTAAATCATTAAATTATTTTTTGGATGGATTTCAAAAAGTTCACGTATTGTTAATTAGGCAAGTGACCGATAAATAGAGGCCAATTAAGAGAACCGTAATCGTCTGCGGTCTGCGATTCGGCTTGGCTACGTTTCGTTGGTCGGATTTATTTTATTTAATTTGGTTGGATTTTGGTGCTAGGAAGATTTATTTTTAAATGTGTACTTGTGAACAGTATCTTCGTTTTTCATAATATGAAGAATCTCCTATTTGTACAACGAATCAATGTTGATACTTTTCATTGTTAATTGTAAAGCTTTTTAAAATGACTCGTAAAAACAAGCTCTATTAATTGTAGCTACTTTTGCGTCATGAAAGCATTGTCGATTTACTGCTAATGCTAAGTTGTAATTGTTAATATATCCAGCAACATTGTTTTTACTCATACACGAGCAAATTTGATACAGTTCTTGGAAATCTCAAATAATTAAAAGATTTTAAAACATTTTCGTAATATGCTACTGTACCTACATGGAAATTTAAAAATTACGAAGTTTTGCATATTCTGTAAACAGTAATTACTTACATTGAGTAGTTTCAATGGCATAAATGAACTCTATTAAAGTTGTCAATCACGTACCGATTTAAATTGCAAATACTGTTATGTAAAAATCGAGTATGAAATTAGAAAATGGGTTTTACATTAGCAAATTTACATAAATATTAGCCACATTAATAAACATATACATCAAAAGTTGTGACATTAATCTTGTTTGTCCACATTATTTTTTAATTCGATGTGAACCTTTACCCTGCAATTAATTTCATGAAAACATTTGACCATATGATACTGCAATAAATATCTTTAAATGATCTGTTAATTAGCGAAATTGACTATTAAAAGAAAAAAGCTGTTGGAAAAAACTGAAAAAGTTTAGAGGTGATTGGAATCATATATCAATAAAATTGTCATTCGCAGTTACATGAGCACTTGGGTTCGGGTATTTTCTACATAAAATATTCGACTGGATTGGACAAAATATTCACTTTTTGCTTGTTCCTGCATCCTACTTGAGTGAAAACCATTATGTTCTATTTTCATGTTTTGATGTGGCCAGGCACATGTAATTGAGGTGGTGATATTATTCTCCAGTTTTAACCACTTAATTGTTTTTATAATACCTCAGGCTACCATGAAAATTAAGTTACTTATTTTGAGTGGCTAATAAACGATTGTCACTATTCATTAGGTTGGGAACCCGCGACATATCAGAATAAAATATGTAACCGAGTTTTACTTTTTTGCAGACACATAATTTATAAATAAATAGCTTACCTTTCCACTTTAACATAGAAGCATTAAAGTCACGATTTTGAAAATTGGACAAGTTCTGAAAAAGTTCGACTTAACAATATAGAATTTAACCATTCTTCAATTTCAATATCATTTATAAAAATTGTCTTGTCGCATAGTCTTTACTTGGGGGTATAGCAACCATTATTCTGCGTACTGAGTTCTCGTCACATTATTCAGTTAATTCATGCATATGTTGCTCAAAAACGTACTTATGAACATTTCGATCCTTTTTTTTTGTTAATATTCTTTAGTAATAATTTCAAGTAATCAACTTCCAATCTTGTTAGATCCGTTCTTAAGGGTCGGAAAATTTTAGATTCATCTATTGCAAATTATGACCTCAAGAACTTCTTTGCGCTTCAATTTGTTGATATTTACAGTGACTGAATTACATCTATTAATACACACCCATCAAAAGTTTCAAAATATGATTTCTTATATTAATTATTAATAAATTTCTTCAATGTTGGATGTTTGCCATTGTTATTATTAACTTGATTTAATTTAGTGGTTCACGAAAAATTTTAGTCACATTATTGTTATTTGCGTAACACCAGAACGTTTTGCGATTGCTCGTGACATCACGAAGTCCAATAGTACCAGACAAGTCAGTCTGGCACCAGACCCGCACGTGCCCTGCATTTTCAAATTCATGGATGTTTCGCTCTGATCGTGTTTCTGTCCTTAGTTTATTTTCATTTAAATGGTCTTGATAAATTGAAAACTGAATAATAGTCTTTTTGTCGGATATTATGAGTCAAAAAATGTTTGCCCCTTATAAAAGACATATTTTTTTCATGTCCTTTATTACTGATTGACGAGTGCTCTTATTTCACAATAAGGAGCAATTTTTTTAGCAAAAAGCAATCAAGAACTATCGCCTCTCTCAGAGCACACTTATGGTCAGGCTAAGAGTAAGTAAGGAAATAGATTTAGAACAGAAATTAGTAAAGTTATTATTTTTTAATGATTTTTAACCAAGTATTGAGAAATTAATTAAGAAAATTTAACTTGAGGTTTCGATAGCAATGCTGCTACCAATATATATTTATCAACAGGTGCCTTAAAAGAGATTAATGAATTGTTAACAAGACTAACTGAATACCTACTAATCTGTAAAATTTTGCGGAGTTTTTTTTTGTAAATTTCAATCTATCAATTTTAAATTTTGACTTAAGCCTCAATGTATATAAAAAAGTAAATAGAATTAATTAAGAATTTTGATGAAATTTTAATTAAGGTGTTTCTTTGGTATCCTTCAGATTTACAACATTAGACATACAACATACAGACATACAACAATTAACTTTTTTTGATCAAATGTACATATAACTTTCTTTAATTAACTTGCTGCAGCTTGTAGAAGCATCACATGGAATTTTCTGGCTATAATCTGGCTTTGAAATTTGTTGTTTTTTTAGGTATGTTTGTCCTTCTTTCGCTATATAAAATTTATTACATTTGCAAAGAATTCAGTAAATTTATTTTCGAGTAATGGCTGTTGGAACGCCTAAGAACATAATCCAGCTCACAATGCTTTTTTTTTTAAAGCAAAAATTCATGGTTTTTATTAATGAAAAATATAAGTAAGACCTAAAAAACTCCCGCAGCGGGCAAATTCATCAGAAATTAGGGTATTTTAGACTTTTTGTTATAGTGATTCATCGCTTTAAAGCAAGTGAACATTTTGTGCGCAAACAATGTTGTTATACAGGGTACATTAGTGCGTCAAAGTGCGATATCTCAGTAAATATGAACTTTACAAGAAAATACGTCCTACGAAAGTTTTTCATGTTTAAAAGGTCCACATTTT
>NW_026017110.1:21893777-21915196 GCF_020466585.1 Dendroctonus ponderosae
ATTGAACGGCCAATCTGAAAATAACAAAAAAAAGGGGGGGTTTCATTTAAAAAACCAGAGTTGGTAACTACCACACGTTTATGATGCACCCTGTATATTGGAAAGTAATTTTAGAATGTGGACCTTTTAAACGTGAAAAACTTTCGTTGGACGAATTTTCTTGTAAACTTCATATTTACTGAGATATCGCACTTTGACGCACTAATGAGCAACCCTGTATATATTCATCTGCTGAACTCAAATCTAAACCACAAAAGCGTCTTCGGGTTATGATTTTTTTGGAAAAATCAATTAAACTCTGCAAGCCGTGATTTTTATGGTAAAATGACAATTATTTTATTTGGTTGTTAAACTCTTCGGTATTTATACATAAGTTTTATTTTGAATGAAATATTTATAAATGAAGCTAATCAGTATCAACTTGTTTTCCGATACCCCCAGAATATTACGAATTTTCGCAGTTTTCTATTCAGAAAATAAATTGAATCTGATATTTGAATTGTGCTAAATATTACTTTGGAAAATCTTATAGTAGTTAAAGAATTTCTCGTAAAAACTATTAGTAGAGCGAATTTAAAAAAGTAACGAATTATCGGCTTGAGATTGATGGGTGCAAAAAACCAAAGGAAAATGTTGCTATCGCCTATAGAACTTTGAAAACGTTTATTATTAGTTACTAGTCACTGTTACTTTGAACATTTGTTTCTTAAAAATTACGTTTTTTTGAGTAAAGAGACTGCATTTTTATAATTCAGTTTCGCGAATCTGATTGAAAACGCTGATTAAATCTAGTATTCCTAATGACTTTTCAAATTCATATAGTTTTCGAGCTTGTTTTCAAATTGAAAGATAAATAGTGCATGTTCATAGTATCAGTGCAGATCATAATGTGGCTGGTATGCTATTTTAACAGATGTTAGCCCTAATGTGATTATCGTAAAAATGAGCCTAAAACTACATCTTTGTATGGACAAATACTGTCCACTTCTAGCCACTTTTTATTGTCAAATTCACTTTATATTTCTATATAGTCGCCAGTGGGACTAGATAGAGTAAGAGCAAGATTGTTGATAAATATACATAAAGTCCCGCACGTTGCCACAATAGTGTAAACCATCTAACGTTTAGAGCTCTCAAAGCTTTTTTATTATTGATATTGTTCCAGTTTCATCGGGCGAATATTGTTTGCTGATCAGTTGAAAACGATTTCAAAATACAATTTCTTTAAGAAATTAAAATTTTGTTTTTGCTGCTCAAAAAGTCGAACGAACTCAGATGGCTATGAATTAATTGAATAGATTAACGTTGTCAGCATTAACTAAAAATGACCATGAAAGGCGTTTCCAAAGAATTCTAAGTCTGTTTATTTGGGTTTTGAATGGAAAAGTGGATTCATATGCACTGATCCATATCAAAAATCAAAAGAGAATCGAGATAGAAAACATAATCTCTGCCCAATTATTTTTTTCCAAAAACACATCACTGATTTTCCTTCAAAGCTCTTGTTGTTTTCAACTACATACAAGGGTTCAAATTAAAATAATATATTTGAAACCTCATGTTATTCATTGCCTAGGTAGGTAGGTATATTATCAGGTCTCTAATTCCCATTCTTCAAATAAGTTCAGCCGACAACAATAGGGCAATCATCATGCTAATGCACCAAAAGTCGATCCTCTTCCGTAGCGAAAGTGCTCTTAACAGAAGCCCTATAATAATCACGAACTTGCCACAACATTAAACAAAATTGCAACAAGTGAGAGAATGAATGCCCATATTTCCATCACCAGGCACTAGAATTACTGCTGTATCTACCTAATAGTGCTTGGGTTCGAGGCTCAGGTAAAAACCAAGAAAGTCCTTGATTTGAAACCATAATAGCAACGGTATCTTTTACCTACAAACGACTACCACGAACAAAATCCGATGAGTTACGAGCTCACAATCGCTTATTGGCCCCCCCCTTTGTGATGGTGGGTCCCTCACCCCGCCCAATGGTTATTTTCGTGTCTTCCTGCTAATGTGCCCCTGTGCATTTGGAATCCCCTCCAACATCATCTATCGTGGTGCGCTGTAAAGTCTCAAATGATTCAAATTAGTGGATGGATGATTCACAAACAATAAACACACCATTTATTGCTTGCTCCAGCTTGATGTTTTTTTTCGAAGAGCATTCGTACGGTCTACCTTCCAAGTGATAAATAAGTTCATCGATCATATTTTTGTTTTGTGTGTTTGTGCTTGAACTTATGGGTTTGTGGTTTGGTAGCTTGGTTTATGCGGCCAGTGATTATGTGGAATTAATTAACATGTAAGTAACCGCCTACGTTAATTAGAACAGTTTTCTGATTGAAAATCCGAATGTCGCATAGACTAGGGCATAAAATGCCCTAGTCTAATTCAAACCAGAGAAACCTAAACGTTCCACATTTCTGGGAAAGAACCCCGCTTATGTCCTACTGTTTTCAAACGTTTTGTTTCCACTTTACCGAAAAATTTACATGAAACATGTGGCTACAGACACCCTTGGGAAGTTGAATGCTAGTAGTGAAACAATATCCGTCTAGAGTGATGTGAAGTGACGTGAGTTCTACTGTTCTTCTACCTACAAAGGTATTTTCAGGCGGGATATTGGATTGAACTAATACGGCCAGACTCAAAGGTACTTGCGAGCGTTTCGATATTTTGATAAAATGGTACTGCATTAATATAATACGCTTAATTGAATACTGAAAGTCAACAAATCCAAACCGAACAAAATAGGTTATGCTAAATTGTAAAAATAAAAATAGCGAAACAGTTTAAAGTGCCACTATCGAAAAAAACTGCGTTTTCAATTTTTAGTGTCTATAGTCGATTCAAGTTTGTATTAAACTTAATTATTTTGCATTATCGCTACTTAATAGTGGTATCGTAATAAAACTATGTTCCCGGAAACTGTAATTTTGAAATTGATTTAAAGCAGCAAATATTTTTTTCCGGCAAAATTATAAACTACCCATGGATATTCATAAACCTCTTTCAGTAAGAATTCAACGAAAACTTTTGATGGTTTGCCAGTTTCGCTTTTTGTAACATTTGCCGATGTTTTCTAGACACGCGGTACCATCAACTGTGTTGATATCTTTACCAAAATACTTGAAGTACCTTAGGAAATTAAAAAAAACTGTATTTTCTTCGTTAATTATGAATCTCATCTCGAAAACTCTTTCCATATTTATTACGAGTAATTTCCAAAATAGGGTAAGAGTGGGTTTTTGTGGGAAATCCGATGATTATTTACAAACACATTTGGGCTTTTCATCTACTTTCACTTAGCATATAAGCGTGTTTGCCATTCGTTTGCCACCATATGGTTTCTATAGAATATATTTTTTTAATGTAAAATACCAATAGTGCATCTTAGATTCACTTGGAAGTAAATCATTGTAATGCCTACTTGTACATGCATATTTACTACCGACTAGCGCCGTATTAAAAATTTTTCCTATTATACCAACATCGCAAGGCTCTCTTACTAGTTTGAGGCTCGTAATTCACGCCTCATAACTTCGCCATTTTAAAAAGGATCTGGGCAACTTAGCAAACTTTAAAAAGTTTTAAATTTCGTTAGTAAACTTTCTGCTTAATATAGTCGGTCACATATTTGAGAGTGGCTAAATCATCCTAATCTGTTTATCTTCCTTTATCTAAACTTTGTTATTCCCGCCACTGCCGTATCTTTATCCCGGGGGACTGTGATGAGCCTTCTCCTTTTGCTAAGAGCTTCGAGACTTTAAAGGTGCCTCTTAGGGATTTTCTGATTCTTTATTTAGGACTTTTGGTAAATTATTCAATTGCATTTTAAACGGATCTATACAGATTTTCCTAATTTAATTTAGGCCATATGTCAATCTGCTTACACCTAATTATTATTGCATGCGTATTTCAGGCTTCAAAGCATCAAATTGAAATAAACTGTGGGGGCTTGAAATACTCGAAGTACCTAAGCAACTTATTATTTAAAAATTGTAAAGCTAACGATATACCATGTACTTATCCTATAATTTATCAATTTTTGCTTCAGTAATTTATATGGTAATTATTACGTTATTTAAATACAGGTTATATGTAATTATTGTAATTATCGAAAATTAGCAATAACAAGTAATTAGCCCTATTAAGTGCATTATAAAATTCGATCGCATAGTAGGTACTATTTAGAGCAGCTGGCTCGTTAGGTATGAAACTCGACAAGAAGATTGCAAGGAATCAGTCAATAAGTGTGCAAGAAGGAATTTAAACTAGTGGATACTAATGTTGTTATAATCTTATTACGTAGAGGGTATTTTTTCAAAATTACATAGTAAATGAGTATAGGTGTTTTTGTCTCGTTTTGATACATTCCTGAAAGGTTCAAACAATACAGGAAATAATCCTTCCTGGATTTTTAAATCGGTATTTAAACCCACCAAATACCCATTTGTGGTTATGGTAGCACAATACACAAGTAAACATTCACATGTCCAACTTCGTAATTTTTTTAATTTCATTGAAATTGCTTTGCCGATTCATACAGCCATTTTAATGTATTTTCCTTGTGTATACACATCAACAAGTATACGTTTTTCAAAGCGAACCTCATAAATCGACCAGGTTTTGGGAACTAATTTCCTTTAAAGTCTACAGCCACATGCTGACAGAAATAAATGATGACTTCACAACAAAGAACAGGGATTACTATCAGATCGTTTTACTTTTCGAAACATATTGTGGATGCAAGTGGAAATTAGAACGTTGAACTCTTTAATTAAATGTAAGTTAATTTTAATTAAAATATTCAATACTCAAATAAATTTTTTAGAAACCATGTTTGTTGAGTAGCTTCTTACGTTACCTACGCAAATCGAGTGCGTTCATTGTCAACTTTTGTAGTTTTACGGATTATTTTCTATTGACACGATAATATATGATTGGATTATAAATCAACCCACATTTTGTTAGCAATAATTTTCCCGCGTCACCCTCACCCGTTACCTTTTGAAAATCGCTAAATGCCCTCGAAGGAACGGAGCCTGCGGCCCTCTATTACGAATGACCATTCATTATTCTGCAATTAAACCAAGGGACAAACTGGGCACGGTATCCGCGGCCCTCATAATATGGCTTATGGCTGTTTGTCTGCACGCCTGCTCTTGCTTTTACCCTTGCTGGACAAGGCGATAGAGCTGAAACTTTTTTCCAATGTTGTCAGAGTGGAGACTTTATTCAATTAATTAAAAAAAACAATTAATGATAATGTACTTATAAGAAGTGGTTTCCAGGACTTATTTTTTAGAGCCTTGAAATATTTGTTAAGTTGAAAAGTATCTCCTTTTTTTATTTGATTCTCAAACCCACCTATGGAATATTTGGATTGTATTCAGGAGTACTAAAATGTTAGTTTGTAGCTGCTGAAAAATACACTCTGAAAAGTTTAAAACATTTGACGATTCGACAGCTAACATTGTTCAATGCGTACCGGTCTACCGGCTCTAAGGAAGTTAGAGTTAACTGTCTAACAAGAAATTTACATTTTGTTTCTGTAATTAGCAAATGTTTCCTCACTTTTTATCTGAGCTGAATTTCTCTCAAAAATAAGTCATGAAATCATTTAAAGTAAAAGTGAATTTTGCCGTTAGGGTTAGAAGTGTTGTAAGAAGTAATGTTGAAATGTGAAAAGCAACTAGAACATTTTTAGTATTTTTAGAACATTTTTACTTTACGTCTCCAACCAACTGCAACCTCCCACCGGTTGTCATCCCGAGGAAAAGCATTCAATAGTTGAAACTAGTTTTTATGTATTTTTGAGTAAATTGCGCGGTACCGTACAAAATAAAGCTGTAAAGAAAACCACGAACTGCAATAAGAAAAAAGTCAACATTTAAAACAATATACAAAACTATGACTAAATAAAATTAAATAAGAAATACTTTTCGACTTAATAGCTGTAAATATTATACAAAGTTCTTCAAGACGAATTTTCTCAAATAGTGTCTGCATACACCTACACGTGTTATTTCTTTAAGCTTTATTCCTGACCGGAGAACCATTGAAACCACTTGTATTTTTAGATGTATAGAAAATTTCTGGGTCGCTGCCAAACTGTTCAAAAACGTATTTATTTTTATTAAAAGTCATCTTTAACTGGACATATTAAGTTAGACTCCGCTTTACGTAGGCACGTAAACTTTGTGAGAAATCCAACAGTGAATTTGAATATCGCATGAACGCATAACAATTATTATTAACAAGTAGCTTATGCAGAGAAATTTGCTTACAGTATTTTTTGATATGGTTGGCAACCTTGTGCCGTTCATTTCGAGCCCTTTAATTAACGGTATCTTTCCAAACAATTTTTATTGGAGTTTTATCAGCAGGGTCCGGCCAAATACCAATATTTACGATTCTCAAGTAATGAAGACCAGTCGACAGAACAATGAGAATGGTATTCTGTCGGTTAGTATTGTTTTCAATAGTATATGAATAAATTGTTACCAAATATATATAGATATAGATATCTTAGAGCATTTAAATGAAGAAAACCACTTATACACTTGGTCGGTAATTTAACGAATTAAATTATAAAGTTTAAATACGTTTGGTGCCGAAAATGTGACCGACCATTGCGCGCTGATGGTATAAAAAAGTCGTTCAAATCGGATTAGTTCTTGAGAAAATATGCACAGACAAAAGTTCGGGAATATTTAAGCTCTGCGTTAAATTTGCGACGCAGTGTGTATGTAAATATGTGTCCATTGTCAAACAGCAATATTGAAACAGAAATTGTACACAATATTTTGTCCGAATAAAGATTTAAATCCATTAAAAATATAAGTATGGGGATTTCGTGTCTCTTCGAAGAAAAATTCAATATCAAATTTATATTTAAACGTATTTTTATTTGCAATTAACTGGTGGTTCATACCTTAGTAAACATAATAAAATATATATCAACGGATTTGGAATTTGACACAAGAGCGGAGCTAATGATAGTAAAAAATTTGTATCTGGAATAAAAATTTCTTCTTGAGTTGACACATCCACTATAAACCCAAACATCTATTTATTTCAAGACAAGGACTAATTTATCTACTCTGATAAGCTAATAACGAAATAAATGGTACTAAATGGCAGAACGTTTTTTAACTCATTTTCTCCAGTTAACACAGGAAGAGCCTTTATGCACACGTATGCATTTAAAGTCATAAACACAATAAATATACTTTGTATTTCTATACACGTGCATTGCGTACTTGAATTGTTGGGAACAGGTGGATGCTCAACATTTATGCGGGGCATTCCAAGATCGTCATCTTTAACATATCAAATGTAGAAGGGGGTTTGAAAACTTGCGGGCACATAAACACAATAGTATCTTACTGCCGCTAGTTGACCAGAATTGAAGAAATTGCTTATGCTGCGCAAAATATCAGCTGTAAAATTAAACCGCTCTGCATATTACTTCTTTTTTGTATTTAATTTCTGCTGACAATGTAATAACTCATTCGCCACGGTTGTCGTAAAATAAAAGGAAAACATGCTTCAGTATGAATATGGAACAGTTCTTCGGCTCTGCCTGGCTCGTAACTCGTTTCGCAGGAATGGACGGAAGAATTTCATTTACGGTGAAATTGATATCTCAAATTGCGCAATTAAAATAGCCGTTAATGAGCTTCTCCAAAGTAATTGAACAGTAGCATAATACCTTATAATACCTTGAAATTATCGGTGCAGTCAGGTAAGTAGTTGCAATCGAAGAATTTTCTGGCAAATAACACCACTAGTGTTAGGAATGTATGTTAAAATATCTTCAATCAGTCGGGCAAAGCCATCTTCTTCCGACTCCGACAAATTATAACTTAAAATTGGCACAGAACAAAATTAAAAAGTGACTACTGCATGAGTACAAGCATTATTTTTTCCTTTCGCGGTGGTAAAATTAACACATGCTAATGTAAATGAATGGCCGGCTCTTTGCGTGAAGAGAGGGCGTGAGCAAAATATATGGGTTCTACATTATGCCAGATAATCATCTACTTTATGTTTGGGATAAACGCTTACCCAAATTAAAGCACCGTTTGGCAAACCTTTTGTTTTCGGAGCAAATTGTGCCGGCAGAAGTCGCAAATTGCGTTTTGAAACCTTAAGAGCCACTTGTTCGATCTAACTCGATGTTTAAATCGCCAGCTCATGTCAGTGAACTGATCAGCACGAGAGGTTTTTGTTTCAGTACATATCAATGTTTATTTATTGGTACCTGGTTCTTTGCTGAGCATCCGTTCAATAGAAAATATTTATTTCCTTAGATACTACATCTGGCTGTATGGAGTGGAAAACTCTATTTTTTAGTTTAAAGTTTAAAGACGGAAATCGTGAAGTTTTTACTATCAAAGTACGTCTTTTACTACCAGTCATGTGAAGCCGAAATTTCTATAGGCTATTTTTCTTTTGTAATAGTTAATTCTGATTTTGTCAAAGTGTACATCATGTGAATTGATTCTCCACGGAGCTCAAATGAGACAGAAACGGTTAGACGCGACGGGCCCTTCCTTGAGTGACCATTTCCGTTACCTGAAGGACGGAATCTTTCTTATACCAGGAAGAAGTTATTTGAATAATATCACATTGTGATGCAACTTGATGTCCTTTCTATTTAAACTAGGATAGTTAAAATATCAGATAATACTCTTCTGCGTGATAAATCCTCAATCTCTTAACGATCACCAGTGAACACTGGCTCAAACTAAAAAAATTTAATAGAAAGAAAATAAGCAAGATCTGGACGACAATTTTTTTTTTTTTCATATAACGCCGTATTCTTTTGAAGGTGGACGATTTGAAATACCTAACGTGGCTTTAGATACAGCCATACAAAAGGTATCAGGCAACGAACATCATCTGCGGATGCTTTTAACCACGAATTTCGTCGCCTACCGACAGACATGTATGAATATTGTCTGAACCGGTTGCTTTTAAATATTTCGGACTTTTTACTCAGTGGACTATTTCATCTTTGGTAATTTCAGATTCTATTTCGGCCATATGCATCCCATTTTGATAGTGTTTCGGTGGCTATGGTACTATTACGTACGTTCCAGTTTGGAAGTTGATATTCTATCCTAAAATATTTTTGTATCGTGTTGTGTGGTGGGAGTGCAATTAGTTATCACAAAAATATTTTGGTGGTCTTAGGTTGGATTTTATTAACGCCAGTTCGGAAAAATCAATAGTAAACTTAGTAGGTACAAACAAGTAATTATATTACTTAGATAGTATCAAAAACCGTAAGGCTTACTATACAAATTATTATATAGAATATGTATTAAGTAAGTAAGTTAACTGTAAATATGTGTCAAATCAAATGTATTTTTTTATAAATATAGCAATATCAATATGTTAGTTTGTTTTTTAATTGAATCCCCGGCTTCCGAAAACTTCAAACACAAGAAATACAAAATAAATCGTTTGTATAAATTTTAACCTTTCTAGCTACTCAAAATTCAACTTCTTCTAACTTCCTAAAACTGTTTTTTCGAAATCAGGCATTTGGAATATAGAACTGACGTCTCTCTC
The DNA here is from genome assembly GCF_020466585.1 of Dendroctonus ponderosae. NCBI lineage: Eukaryota > Metazoa > Arthropoda > Insecta > Coleoptera > Curculionidae > Dendroctonus > Dendroctonus ponderosae. The sequence continues at coordinate 21,903,372 of NW_026017110.1, forward strand.
GGTCTATTTTAAATCCCAAATGATTCATCTTGATTTCTCGCAAAAAAACATTAACTTGAGTTTTTTCCAAAAGAGTAAACTCCAGCTTATTGCACAAAATTTCGTTCAGCGAAAGATACAGAGCACCTTATAAACTTTGAATGGCTGTGAAGTTATTTGATAAAGTTAAATTTCAATTCCACATAGTCCGTTTACCATTTTATTTCCTCCAGTATGCAAAGAAATTCCAGCAACTGACGACGGGCATGCCTGGAAATATATTCAAATGTTGTTTACGAGTTCCTAAAAATAACCACTAAAAAATAGATAAATCACCGTCACTCTTCGGGGTTATCTTGTCGTCGTCATAATATATCAGAGACGGTTGGTATCTGAGTGTCATCAAGTACGAAACCTGTATATTTGAACTTTGCTCTTAAACTTTATTATTCAAATGGCTAAAGTGGTGTCTTGTGAGAGAAACATGTTCATTACGTTCTCCTTGGAAAATACATTTTTTATTAGCCAAGTTTCTAGTGTTAGATGTTCTGTAAGCAATGCCACGGTATTGCAAAAACCTAAACCTCCCAATCAGCATTTATGCAAATAATGCTATTCCGAACGAGAAATATCCATCGAAGATGCAAATTCTAAGACCAATTATCTCTAAACATATAGAAAATCTTAATCAATTTGAGAAACGCCTCAACTAGAAGCACTTTCGACGTGGTTATGGTTTGTTTAATCCTCGGGCAATTTATTAATGCCATTAAATTTGATAGTGTCATTTATGTCACCATTAAACTGGCGGCTTGTCTAAGTGGATGTATGCACTTTAACCAAGAAGCAATGTTGCCAAGATTGGTTCGTTGCTTCGACCCAATTATCGTACAAGAGAAATTTCAAGCTTGATATGTCCGATTGACCCCAATAGAAATTACTTGGACAAGTTGCAAATGTAGATGATTAAACCCTCACACTTGGAACTTGCTGGACTCTCTCTATTTCACAAAACGACCAGATAAACGCGTTTCTTCTGCCCAACCTAGACTCCATTGACGGTAACATTATCATTCATAAATTGTATATTTGTTTGCGTTTTATCACCGCTTTCAAGTTAAAATATTGTTGCCTAAGAATTTGTTGCTCGTTCAGTTTTTTGGTCGTAATTTATCCTACTAAATTGTTATTAATCTCCACATAAACTATATGTAATTCAGAACAGAAAGATCAATTTGAATAAATGGATATTTTTACTACTAGTATGATTGGGAAGATTTGGATTAGTTCTGCTTTCAGTGGGAATTCAAAAAGCTTTCAATCCAAATAAAAATTAATAGGCAGGTTGAAGCTTTTCGATTTTTTTGCAAGACTCTCAAATCCACGTTTTCAAGCCGATATTTATCTACATGATTTACCGCCACAAGACATTGGTGCCCGGAACGAAAAGTAAATTATGAACTATTGCAGAACACCTTTAACAACACCTTTATTTAAACCATAAACGTGCAGTCAGATCAATTCCAATTCCAAAAAAATGTTGATTTTTATTGTTTTGTTGTTTCTTATTATTAATGTATTGTTAACACATTTTAAAATTTAGAACAAAAATTATAAGATACATTTTTAACTAGCGTGCTCGGTTTCAAGTACCAACATTTTTTCCTATTTAATCTCCTAAAAATGTTGTTCTTATAACCGTCGACTTCTTACCTTCAAGCCTCCTGCGGCACTTCAAAGTAAACTGTTTGATATTTTTCGGCGATTAACATATTGATTGTTTGACCTGTTACACTACAAGTCATTGGAGCGTGTTAATGCTTGGACAAAACATAAATATTTTTACACTTTCCATATTATTACAATGGGTAGACGTTTGTTTACTATAAACACTCATTAATAGTTTTGGACAGTTTGTTTTGGAGTAAGAATATTTTGAATCATTGTTTGCGAAGGGGAATGACTTTATTAATATTAATTGGACTCATTCGTTTTAGCATTTTAAGGACAATACGATTAAGTTTTTAGAAATTTCTAAAAAAAAAAGTCTGCTTATTATAGGAAAGCATTATTATAAAGGTTATTATAAAGTATGGGTTATAAGAGAGCACATCGAATGATGCATAGGAACTTAACGACTTTATCAACATATTGTAGTCATAATGATAGATTTCAGTACAGACGTGAATAGTCAGCTTCATTTACATATTTGATGGTATTTTAACAGTTTAAGAGCAATATATAATGTGATGTTTGATTATTACAGAAATAGGTTGAGATCAAACTTGCCTCAGAAGGTGCTGTATCAAACTTGCGTGAGAAAATATGTAATGCTGCTCTATAACAATTTTTTTTTAACTATTTTACTTATATTCGTAAGTTATTTTTGGTTGAAAGTAATTGCCAAATTTAAATATCAGAATCTTAATTTATTTTCTTGATGCACCTTGTTTGGATTTGCATAATTTAAAGTAAACGATAGGGGGTTGTGAATTTACTTTATTTTTGTTTTTACTATTTACTTTTCTTCTTCTTTTATATGTTTGTGTCTTTTTTCCTTTTATATGTAAGTATTTGTTAAGTGTGTTATCTGTAAGCATTTGCTGAGTTTCCATGATCTATTTGCGTAGTTTTATTCTATTGAGAGGATGTTGAGAGGATGACACTCGATGTTTCTGCGGTCTGTTGGTGATTTGTCCCTTGTGATTTTTACTATTCTGTCATAGGTCATGCGTTCAATCTGTACGTTCCATTCGTTCATTCTATGTAATACTTAATCATTCATGTTATCGACTTTATACGTTCTTCTGATATCCTCGCTCCCTTTTTGATCCATAAGTGTCCTGCCGAGTATTTTGTGCACCACTTTCATTTCTGGGTTTACTAGTATTTGTCTTGTGTTCGAAGTTTCTCGTCTGGTTTCTGTAGTGTATGTTAGCATTGGTCCTGTCTTGTAGATTCTGAATTTAGCTTAGGTTCCTTTATTGTTCCATATGGTACGTTGAGTGGATGTTAAGCGACATTCCCTTATATAGAGTTCATGTTTTTTAAATGCTTAAAACCCTACAGTCTAAAAATGGCCAAGAAAACTGAACTGAACACTTGGCAGGCAATATTTAAAAGCTAAGTACTTGAGGAGAATTAGAAAGAGTCTATTGGCATTATTTAGTTTACCAAATTTTTTATTTGAACTAGTATGGGCGGAGAAGGTGTTTAATTGAACTGATATAACCAAGGAATGTATAGTTCATACTCCGCACTGATACTATTTAGCATGCAAATGTATATTTAAATCAACTAGAACTAATCGCTCAGTCGAAAAATCTGTGTGGCCACCTAAATTGACGGCGGAATGCTGTAAAATATTTCACGTAACATTACCTCCCACGTTGTGGCTACTTTGCGTGAATAATCAACAGTTTCATCAGCGTTGTTTTATGACAATTTAATCACTGCAATTTTTATGCCGAACACATGCCTGGGGAGTCGTAAATATAGTATGCGACTTCGCGTTGTTTTGCCACCAATGTGGTCGGCTACCTTTCCCGATTACTAAGCAAGTTCTATTTTTTGCTATTTCTTAATAGGAAAACGTTGCAAGTGCCCGGAATACGAATATTCATAGTTGCACTTCCGTCCGATTGTTCTTCTGAAACGCGAGTGGCACTGGGAAGAAAATCTGATATGTGTGGTATAGTGTTTCTTGGCAAACCGCAAAAATTGGGGTGCTGCGATCAATTTCCCCCCAAATCGCCTAATTAATCTAGGGTTATCGTGAATTCTAGGTGTTGCAACCCAAATTGGATTCTTTGCAAGATGTGACCTCAATTGCAAATTATCAGTTTTTTCAAGAACATTCTGCTCTTTCAATCTGACATTCTGGCCACTATTCGCAGTTCGAGTTGATAGTAGAACGATACATTTTAAACAGAATATCAATCAATGAATATTACATATATTTTACTGACTCATTTGGCTTCTCGTACGGCAGTTTAACTTTAATGTCGAAATTATCTCCTACAATATATTAAAAATAATAAAAATAAGTCACTAATCCTTCTTTAACTTAACAATAACCAATTTGTAAGCTCATTATTGTTGTGGTCTTTGCGTTCATTAAACTGTTAATTGGACGTATTCCTTCAAATATATCTGCATTTATCCTATTAATCTCGAACAACTCCTAGTTTTAGCATTAATATTTAACTGGCAAATTAAACAAATATGTTGTGTTGTTCAGAAATCATTGAAAGTTTTAAATTGATTTATGTGCGTTATGGAATTCACTGCAAGTGGAACGTGATTGTGCATACGTTTTGTGAGACAGATACATATAGTGCATTCTACTTAGAAACCGATGCACGTCATCAAGCATGGAACGCACATTGTTGTTACAGTCCTGATAAATTATTTATAGTATAAATAGGAAGTCCTCCAATGTAGATTTATGTTCGAATAACGTTTACTCGAAACCACATCTATCCGTTCTTAAATGATTAAATTCTTCGAGTCTGATATATTTAATGGAAGTTAGCATCCTTTTCATTATACAAACATCAATACCAATTTAAGGCAAGCTGACTTGACTCAAGTTAGGGCTCTCATTGTGAAAAGTTACTCTTGCAGTAAAATAATTCAAAGTTTATGTAAATAATAAAAAAGTAACACAGGTAGCACACTGTCACCTAGCAATTCGAGACTAATATAAATTTCGAAGGCTCATTAAAAGCTATAAATCTTGATTGCTGTTGTTGGTCAGAAAAAATTATAGATTATCTAGAATTGACTAGAATGAACTGAAATGAATCTTCAACAAATACTTTTCATGCAAACTGATTGTTAAATGGACAACGTAACTTAAAAAATACTCGATTTACGGTTTGAGACTAAATGTATTTGCCTTAAATTAGGTAAATTACATATCTCAAATAAGGAAACACCTAGTTTGCTAACAATCTGTTTTGTGCGATAATCAAATAGCATGAAATAGTTTGTAACATGACCCAAATAATTCTATTAAAATTTTTTTATTAAGTCATGCCTTACAACAAAGCTGTACGTTATATTAGGCACACGAATAAAAATTTATTTAAAAAAGTAATTTTTATTCAAATGTTCACAATTTTTTCGAAGTAAGAATCAAATTCAAAATGTTTTGCAAAGACTGATTTTAGAAAAATCTCTCACTGGTTGAGGTCTGACTAAGAGAACATTTGGGCTTTTACTTGAAATGTGTACGTGGCCAAAAACGTTATCCTTTAAAGATGATTTTAATTTTGATTTCTGATATTTTTTTCTGAATCCAAGCAAAATAATTAACATTGACGAAACAGTTTGCTTACTTAACTCTTGAAGTCTATTTAGGTAACAAATGTATAACACCTGTTTGTGCATGTAATACATAAACAGCAGTAGTAAGAAGGAAAATGTAATGTACCTACGAACCCAAACCTACCCCCCAAAATAAAACTCTATGCATAGTTGATTCAGATTATTTTACTAGCTCTAAGAAGATCTTGAAGTACCTAATATATCCAAAAGCAATTTAAAAATAGCTATTTTTTATATTTGATAAATTTAATAAGCAATGCCTAAGCTTTTATATTATCGGTCGCTTGTCTCTTTCAAGTAATTTGAAGGGACATTGTGGATTGTGTTTAATGTTTGTACTCTAAAACTTCATTAATAAACTTTCCAACAAATTCCATAATTAACCAGAACTGTTAAAACACTGTCGTTGTATTTAGCTGAAGTTACATTGACCTGCTAGTCAAACAAACATTCACTCACTTCTTAACATTTGGTAAGTTAGACAACCTGATAATTTTGCGTGGCTACATTTAACCTGGCAACTATAAATTCGTGTAACATTTAAATGAGCCGGATACGAGGAAACCTTTAGTTTACGGCTGTGCCCCTACACTTAGTTTGTGTACTATTTGACATTTAAAGTAAATTTATTTTTAGAAATGCTTAATTTAGGCACAGTTACAGGACTTTTAATACGAACTTGTATAATATTTTGCCTGAAATGTTGTCAAGATTTCAGCAATATCATGAAGATATAGTCTACTGTAACAAACGGGGATTTGTTCAGCTCAGGAGGTTAACGTAAAGTTTCGTATTTTTCCGATTTTTCAGATGATCATCCAAAATGAGTCAAATTTGATATAGCTTTCGAGTTAAAAGAGATAAGCATGATCTAATTTCAATTTATTATGCCGTTTTAAAAGACTTCAAAACATTGATCGGATATTATCAATAAATCTATAGGTACTTAATTTGAAAGGGCAAAAGTTCTTCCTAATTTAACGTAGGTATACGGCAAGCTTTTTGATACACCCTGTTATGTTAGTAGTTTTTAAACAGTTTCTTGTAGTTTTCGATCTGCAAAATTTAACACATTCTTAAATAAAATTAGCAACCAATTTTTTCCGGAAATGTCTTCGGAATCGTCATCAATTTTTTCATATTGTTCTTCCAAAATGTTCTTCCAAATGTGTAATGCACATTATTGAGCAACGTTGTATAGAACGAAAGGAAATCTTTGATAAATTGCCTACCCGATTTGTAAGAAATTATAAATCATAAGAGGGATGCAATTATGCCCCATTCGAAGACGAGCAACGCGTGGTTGCCAATAGTACCGTTCATCTGTAATTGTGAGGAATTATTATCTTTTAATACACGAAACCTTAGTTAACATCTGTCACACATTTTTACACACGATTTATTTGAAATAGAATGAATATCTTTTTATTGAAAAAAATGAACTTTATTAACAAAAAGCTACACATTTTTAAATAGACATCAGAACTAAATCAGCATAAAAGATGTTTAGTAAGCATTTGTGTGCAGGTATTTGTAAGTAAGGTAAGCTTTTGTTCACACGTATCTAAATGTTGGATAATTAATTAAAATAATGATCTTTAAAGAACGTTTTCTCCATATAAAACGAATTGTGGAAGAAGTGTTTATAATTGCAACAGGGATTTAAAAACCACGTAACATTTATAGCGGTCCAGCACTGAAAAATATTCTGGTTTATTTCAGAAAAAAAAGGTACGCATGGCAACACAGGCTCTCACTGTACCTGAGACACTCACTGTCTCACTGTAGTTTCACACCTCATTGCACCAAATTACCGAAAAGTCGGGTAGGTGTGTTTAGGAGATCGACCTATTTTATCTAATTAAGTAGTTGACTTTTGTTCCACACTCTATGTTCTACAAATTACTCATACACCCCACAAGCAACCAAAAAATAAAAATTTTGTTAACAATAAACTAAATAGTATAAATATTTGAAGTCTCATTTCTTTAATTTCTCCTTCTAGGTCGTATAAAGATCTGGCCTTGTTTGAAATAATACAATCTGATCTGTTCTGTGAAAAAAAGAGTATATCGGACCTTGCTTACATTTATAAAACTCTAAATATTTATTTTTGCTGGCTGCCAAATGTAATGAAATAACCCTAATAGGTAGGCGCCTGTTTATTTATTAGTTCGTGTTTGTCTGTCTTATGCAATACCACTGGCAGTATCAGCAGCAGAATCTAAAACAATTACCTACAATGCAAAATAATCTGATAGGCAGCGACCAATGTGAATACCCAATGAGATATGATAATCTGCTCATTTTACTGAATCGTTGTAATGCATACCTTAATTCATTGCTAATGCTTCTATTTATAGCTAAGCATAATGACTATGATTTCATGTTCTTCTTTATGCCAAATCTATTCTTGTGTGTGTCTAGGAAGGATTGGAGTTGATCAATTAAAAATTATACTTCGTCCTTTTTTCCTCATAACCCTTTGACTTGCCCTCCGATTCTTATAATTGTGGTGAAATTTTCTTTATAAAAGGAGTCACGCATTTTCTAGAAGGAATATGCTTTCTCTAATTCGAATGCCAAGAGATTGGCTTTGGTGCCGGTAGTGTGAGGCCGCTGCCCTTTTAGGAATGGCCTCCTCCCATATATCATGGCATCTTTAAATTTATGAATTTCATAGAAACGAGAGGAAGCGGGGTTTGAGTTACGAGCTCGCGCGTTTTATTTCATTGCTCGACGGAGGTGTTGTTGATTCTGCTTCTTTTAATTTGATTTATGCTCTCTCGCCTGCGCTCTGTATCTAAATTTGGACCACGCATTATTGGAGTTGTGTAAGTTCACCAAAGTCGAGCTCGAAATATCGTCTTTGGACAGTCACAAAGAAATTGGACCGCCTCATTTGTCCCAACGTACATTTCAACTTCTCATATTCTGCAAGGACATGCGCTACTTTGTGCTATCTATACTATGCGGGTACTTTGGCCCAATTATTTGATACCGACTTCTTAAAATTACCCCTGGTATGATAATAGTTTTTAAAGCGCCGACCAGATGCGATAAAAATGAAATTATTTATTACACATACTATGTGTCTATTATATATGTAGTTTGTTTGTATATCTAATAGGCACCAATATCTAAATGCGATAATTTTGCTAATGACTATTGCTTTGTTTCAGGTATGTATTTACGGAGAATCGCTTTTATGACATAGTGCGTCTAAGCTCATGCCATTGGAAGTTGCATCAGTGGTTGGTGATAGTGAGTTAAACGCCTACTTAAAGTTCCGTTTCTAAGGTAAGACGTGAAATTGAAAGCGACTTGGTTAACAAAATGCAGCGCCAGAATTTAGTGATAAATTTGGTGAATTCTCAAAAATATTGGGGAAGTCCATACTAAATCGGCATACCTCAATTTTGGTCAAACGTAAGTTACGACTCAACTCTTTTCACTTTGAGTCTAATTTGTCATTTTTTGCGGAAGTTTCACTTCTTTCGTATAGCTATTTTGTAAATGAGAGAAACGTACCAGTGGTTGATTAATTTTTATGTGGACTGTGGATTTTTCAAGATATTTTTCATTTCATAAAATAGGGCATTTATGTTCGTAACATTTTTCGCAAATGAAAACATTATTTATTTTATAATTGTAACTTTGTGTGGTAAAAAGTATCCACTCAAAAGTTGTAGAAGGATCAACGTTTTACATTGGGCGATCAAGAACAGTAATCGGATAGACCTCGTCGAGTCCACAAGCGATATTTCTTAATTCTTATTGTAATTCCAACGAAATATTGTCAAATTTCCAGAAGCCTTAATGATTTCTATAGGAGTTAGACATGCTACAACAACGTGACTTGACTAAAACCTGCTTTTTGTTTTTGTCAGAGCGGTCACCGAACTGCTAAGGTATTTTCTCAGACACGTTGCCCAATAATCAACAGTATTAAGAAAGTAATAATCGGCTAAACTAATTTAAGGACATAGCGACAACTAAATGTAGAACGTATTAGAATTTATTGCCGAAACAGTTATATGTATGAGCTTAGAGTCCTTAGCACCTACTTACGATTGCGCAAGCGGCTTGCTATATGCATTTGCGGTAAGCTTATGGATTTATAGCTCTCGAATTTAATTTAATAGAAGGTGCAAAGAATATTTAATAGATTTTGGTGGTAATATATGGAATTACGTGGAGAGGCTCTGCTTTTAGCGGAATATTAGTAATATTTAATTTCAGTAGATATGCTAAGCGGATTCTATCTTCGCGTTGAATGAGGCAACATTAATTATTGTTTATTGAGGGTTGGAAAAAACTAATTGTCACATAAATGTACATAATGAACGCTTTGTTAGGTTGCAACATGAAATAACGACTCGTCTAAATAGCACCTAAGCGTCCACAAGGTTGTGCATCACCTGAATGCCTTTATGGGTGTTAGAGAATGACCTCGGACATTATACTATTAGAATACCCCATCCCGAGTTAATGTTTACTTGTTGAGTTAAAGTTAACTTTTATTGGATGCCTTGATTGTTGTAAAGGTTCGTGGAAGTGGTATTTTCAAATTTTGAGAAATTATTTTTTAATAATTATTATCTGTTGTTAAATTTGAATATCTCAAATTTAATTTTGTGATTATTTATGATTAATTAGATTTCAGAATCAGTAGCATTGGCGTAGATAGATCTAAACGTGAACCGTGTGATGTCCGAAAGGGTTTTAGTTGACCATGACTCAAGGGAATGCTTTCTAGGAAATTCTATTATACCTGAGACATATTTCCTACATAGTACTATAACCCTTAGAATTTGTTCCAATTTTATAACTCTATAGCGCTGGTGTTGTCAGGTTGTAAGGGTTGACAATAATTGTTCAGACGTAAATCTGATCTGAATCTAGCCGAATGTCTGAAAAGGGCCTGCATGGGTCTCTTTCGAGAACTCCGATTATAACCAAATAGAGCCGAGACGTATTCCGAAAATAAAACGTAGATTTCGTTAGTGTCTTTCGATCAACAAGGGCATTCACACTACTGTAACACAGTACATACTGAAACCTTGACGGCTTTAGCGGTTGATGAAAAGCTTTTCCGTACCATTTTTCTCTGTTGTACAACAGTTTAATCGTCTTTAACATTTAGGCACTTTTTAATGGTACATTGCACAGCACACGAGTGAACAAAACTCTCAAGTACATTTTTTGAACATGAAGACAGTGAAATCGTGTGCATGGTCTCCTTTAGTACACCAGCTGGCGAGCTGTCAAGCCATTAGATTAGGGTCAAAGGAAGAATGGTGCGGGGCCCGGGGAGGAAAAAGCGGCCCATATGCTGTCACTCGCAGACAAGGAATTTAGGCATGGATCACATTTGGCTCAGCCTTATTCATTATGGCTGCTTGCAAAAGGGGTCGTGCCTTATTACCATCTTTTCCACTTTCAAATCAGAGGGCATTGTTGTACAGCCACAACTGCAAATAGCTGAGCATGAGTAATAGGGAAAAACGTTTTATACTGGAAGTGCGGAAAGAAAGTGAAAGGAAAGTGCTTAAAGAAGGGAACCTGCTGATTTAGACACTGTCCAACGCTCTAATATTGAGCTAACCCTTTTACTATGGTTATTAAAACAACTATGACACAGTTTTTTAGTTAGTTTTTGTTTGAATCCGGGATGGGTTTTTAGTCTATATTTATCAATAAATACATTATTTTCTTCATATATGATCCTGCAATCCACACAAACTTTTCATTTCAAATTGTGCTATAGATCTATCAACTAAAGTCAAAGAAAATGCAGCTTATCTTCACTTTAAAAGTAGCTGTTTTTTAGTTGTTCAGCCAAAGTTAGCGCTAGTGATGAGACATGGAAGTGCTTTAGATGGATGGGTGGATTTCTTCAAACGAATACACCTCAATTTTGTTGTTGTTTTAAAATCAACCAAGATCGTCTTTTACCAAGGATTAATGCTATTTTGGAGAACATTTCTCGCCCATCTATTAGCTGAAAAAAGTATCTCTGATACATTCTTAACTATTGTCTTTAGCATTCCGCCAAAATGATACGTGAAGATGCTAAACTGCTTCCATTAAAGTTATTAATTACCAAGTGTTCAGTACGATGTAAAGATGTCAACAAAAAAGTATATCTTTGCTTTATCGACTTTGCCAAAGCGTTTGACTGCGTAGACCATGAGCTATTACTAAATATCATCGGAAATACCGGCATGGATAATAAATATATCCGCATAATAGCAAACATGTATTGGGGACAAACCGCTAAGGTAAAGCTGAACAACCGGTATTCTGACAACATAGAAATAAAAAAGGGAGTGAGGCAGGGCTGCATCCTGTCTCCGCTCCTTTTCAATATATACTGGGAAAACGTATTTGGAAAAGCGGTGGAGGAAGCAACAGAAGGTGCGATATGCTGATGATACAGTCATACTAGCCAACAACATAGACGAATTGCAGCGCGTCATGGAAAGAATACAGAAAGTGAGTGCAGACCACGG
>NW_026017110.1:21915598-22009949 GCF_020466585.1 Dendroctonus ponderosae
AACTGGAATACCTCGGACACATAATGAGACATCAAAAATATCGTCTACTCCAGTTAATAGCTCAAGGAAGGATCAACAGTAAAAGAGGACCAGGAGGGAGAAGACACTCATGGCTGCAAAATCTACGCCAGTGGTTTGGACTTGCATCTATACAGCTATTTAGTAATGCGGTCAATAAAATTGAAATTGCCATGTTGATAGCCAACGTCCGCGACGGATAAGGTACGCTAAGAAGAAGAAGAAGAAGAAGTGTTCAGTGTCCTTCCAGATAGTTTCAGAGATATATTATGCAATAAAGCCGAAAATAATTGCCTAAAGAAAACATAAAATCTTGGCCAGCTATTAAAATAATTTATTTGTCAGCGTTTTTATTCTTATACAATATGTTTATTTTTTATCATTTTTTGATACGATTCTTAAGAAGTACATTCTGATAAAATTTACTATAATGGTTGAATTTGACGAATACTCTGAAGATACGCCTCTTCAGAGTATTCGTCAAATTCGCTTAGTTATTTGATTCGAATATAATTTTTCAACACAACCATCAAGATTTTGATTTGGGAATCCTCCGGTACAATCTTTAAGATCCCGTGGAAATGGAGAATGTTTCGTATTCTTATCTCCATATGACGTTTCTAAACCGTTCGGAACATTCAACTCTCCCTGTTATTATTAGAAATCTTTACCATTAATATTAATTGCACATTATCACTGGTCCTTTCTGCTCAAGATTACCATAAGCGTCTAAAATAATAATTATTTTCTTACCACTTACCACAGTTAGATTTTCCTGTTTCACTATTGATGTTTCCCTTGATACTGTAAAACGGACATTTTTTAACAAGTTTAACCAGCAAACAAAATTAACTCTGTTAAGTCCCGAAAGTCAAAAATTTAGGCACCCACTCTAATTATGCAGAATATCAGACATAATGAAGCATTCTAAATTCCGACCTGCAGCCGATGCGACTTTCATGCAAACATTTTGTCTAGCAATGAGGACCAATAACAACAATAACACTCTTCCGATACCTGACTAAAATTTTTGTTGATGCAGGACGGCCAATGTCGTAACTTAGATTCTAATCAGGCGTTAAAATGCTAAAGTTTTAGCGGACCGGGCCTGACTTTTGAATGTTGATTGGCTCATTAAATTGGAAATGAATTAAGTATTTTGCTTTACTAGCTGTGATATTTGCCCAGGTTTGCCATTTCTTTGTGATTTTTCAAATTCGTATCTCCAACTGTAGCTGCTCAGCTGCCATCTAGTATACAATTCTCTAACTAGGACATACGTTCAATCTTCTATAGAGCCAGATTGGGCTCCGAAAATCGATTGCTTTCGAACAGAATCCCTCTTTGAATTACTTTGAGTTGTTTCCACCAGATGAACGGGTGCCCTCTATCGCTAAATCTCTGTAGCAGTTTCAGAGCCGGTGCGCCAAGGGATGGGGATCAATAAGCTAAGGGTAGACTGGAATAAATGTTAGTGATTTTGAACGCAGGGCTGGCTATTGATTGAAGCAAAGAACTTTTGAAAGCTTACGTTAGGTGGCGCAAAACACAAAATCTATAGTGATTGTGTCAAATTCTATAATATTTTCGTTAACTTTTTAAATATATTTATGAGACTGACTTTTTCTTTTCAATTTATTTCCATCTTTTTAATAGTGATATTTTGATAATGCGTTCGAATTTTTTCATAGAAAATTGGAATTTTTTCAAGCTCTATTATTAATAGCATATTCATAAGAAAAAAAGAAGCGGGGTTTATTCACTCTGATGTTCAACTAAACGTTACAGGTGTTTGCTACACACATTTAATTTTTTTGAATAACGCGCTAGAAATTCTTCAGAGCTTCTTCTTTTCAATTTTGCTCTAAAAAGGAAAAGCGGCAAATTAACAAATATATAATGCAATAGATAACTGAACGAGGATATTTATTACTTGCGTAGAAAAGCTATATAGAAAGATTGAAGAGTCCAAAATTGAGAGGAAATTATGATTTGTTTGGGAAACTCCATGTTTTTTGATCAAAATATAACATAACAATTTGTATCCAAATATCTATACCGGATAGAACAGTTCAGGTGTTTTAGTCCGTCAACAAAAAATATAAATATAAAAAAAATGCGATGGTTCACTGCAGTGGTACGAAACAAAGTTAGAATTTGAATTTGTTTCAGATTTGGGTCTTGTAGAATCGTATATAATTAATGTAGGTACATGTTAAGCTTACTTATGTAAAAATTGACAGTTCAATTCCTGACTTTTTTCTTGATATTGAAGACATTTTCTATTACTTTTGTTCTAATCAAAATAGCCAATGATAAATTTTACTATAGAATGTTTAGAAAAGTTACATTCAATTAAATCCTCCTAACCAAAAAGATTTACATTTTCTTCTGCAAATCGTATTAAAATACAAACAACATTTCAACAACAGTATGAATAATACTTTTAAACATCTATTTGTCTACCTACATCCATCGTAATATACTTCATTTCAAAACAAAAAGTTATTAAATAAAACTTAAGTAATTAAATTTAAAAAATCAAAATTTACATAATGAAGTAAATTCAGTTTAGTTAGTAGTTAGTTATTTAGCCAAAAATTAGCGATATGTATAATAATTGTTGAGAGCCACATTTCATATTTTCGTTTTTATTTCATTTCTTCCTCAGTGGTTTCAGATTCACGTCAGACAACCTGAAGCCATAAAAAGAAAGAAATCCAGAGGAAACACTATGAAGCGTGATAGTAGGTAAATTGAAAATTTGCTAAAACTTAATCATAATGTAAAATGTACGTTTTTTAACTAACTTTGACTACTTGCTACTTAAAAAGATAAGATTTACCATCTAATTAAATATTTTACAAACTTTAACCGTTAAGAATGGAATACCTAATTAATGGAAAATTTTCCAAATAGTAATTTATTGGAGAACATATTTATTTGAGAGAGTTTGTTTGTGGAGGGTCAGTTGAGGCTTCACACGTAGTTGTAAAAATGTTCAATGTTGCGGGTTTACTAGTGCATCGCCTGATCCGAAAAAAAAGTTATATTCTAGTTACAAATGGATCTTTTGCAATAGGTACATATATTAATTCTAGTTTATTAACAAAATATATTACAAGCGTAACATGTACAATTTCGAATATTTATTTTAAACTTAAAGCTACATTATTGTTTCGTATGTCGCCCGGAGGCAAATCTTGAACTGCAACAACCTACTTGGCGACCAACAATAACTCAGGTCTGTTCAATGAAGCGAACAACTCGTTAGTTGTACAGTTAATCTAAAATATATTATACATTCCGTGAACATTGTCATTTTCCTATTAGATTGTTAGCCAGGTGCAGTTTGCAATTTGCCACTATGTTGGTTTTGCAAAATTTATTATTGCTGGTTCTGTTGTTTTAAAGTGACTATATTTTTCTGCTGTTTACTTGTCAGCTTAGGTTTTTTATGGTTGAAATTATTGAAAACTGACATTTCTGAAGAAGCAATTATCAGACCAATTAGGAAATGCTTTTTTCAAATAACTCGCACTAAAAAGTGTTTGGGTTTTCTTTATATAGACAAGATAATTGTGCTTTAGTTGAACTGCGGAAGTTGGCAAAACAGACATAATTTCTCTCGTTAAAACTCTACCTACACGGTGTGCATTCCAAGCATTTCTCTCGTGTTATGTTATGGTATTAATAAATGCATTTTTCCAGTGTCGAGTGAAATATTTAAATATTATTTATTGTTTCCATTGAATTACAAGGAAACGTACACCGGTATTTACGGATTCGACACATATTTACGATCTAACAAGATTTAACAACGGATGTAATATGCTTATTATGGGTAATATTTATTCTGTGCATGTTCCGTGCTTTCTTTCCCTATTATTTGCTCAAATTATTTAATAAGCATGATTTTTATCGCGCTCTAATATAGGAAGTGTACAATTACGTCGTCACTTTAAATACCAGTAACAATTTAATAATTGCACTATTTACCTACGTTATTCCAATTTACTGAATAGTTTGAGCATTAGAACTTACGCAAATTGTGAAGCTAATATGTTTTTATATTTCCCTTGTCGGAATCATGCTAAATGTTTTCCGATATTTCGAAAATTTATTTTTTAATTTTTCTATGTAGACGCAATGGTGGATGAATGTTTAAGTAGAGGAAAATGGATCGAAATGGACAAATTACACGGCACGTGTAATACGAAAATATCTAAACACCAAGTCTTTAAAAATGTATGTGTAAGCATTGAACCCCTAGGTATTTAAATTTAATGTTTTCCAATTTCGGGAAAGGTCATCCAGAAAGCAGTCAGAAGTGGAAAAGTAACACATTCTTGCATAATATTTTCTGTTCTAAAGGACCTGCAAGCAAATTTAAAAAAAATATCTCATTTGCTTATGCTAAAACAATTTTCTACTAGCCAGCTTGGCAAACACAGGTGGTCTCTAAAACAGAAGCAAATAGCTCATCAACTTGAGATGGCCGTTTTATGAGAAGGTTCCAAAATCTCGTATGATTTTATGATGACTTTTACGACCATTTAATGTGACGCCGACAGTAGCAGCTCAATGTTGTTTATGGGTTTGCTTCCTGGTCTTGAAATAACATTTACAAATTTAACACCACCCTTTTTTTATATGATGGACAGCTTACTGTAAAATGTAAAAGTTTACCTACAAATTATATTCATTAAGTTTATTAATAATTTCAGACTTTACATATTTTAATAAGCTTATCACATATCGGCTCATTACATAATGATGGTTTTCGCATGGATATTATGCACAAAAAGCTCACTTGCAACCGTAATTGCAATTAATCAGTACTCATCAATTTTGTAAAACTAATTCGTATTATTAGTACTTTAACTTATTGTAATAAGCAATTTGTTACGTGCCGGTTTTATGGTGCCTTAATTGGTCTTTGCGGTTTTACTTCATGCCCAATGAGAAAGTTGGCACACGAGAAACAATATTAGGAATAATTATTTGAACTTAATATTAATAAGCTCATTAACTGGAGCTCCAGCTACCGGATTTTGGTGCATATCTTTACACCATCGCCGCGAAACTAATGTGTACATTAATATTTACTATTAGTTTATGGTGGCACATGGGTTTTTTTCTATGGAAGACTTTGCATGGTTCAAGCTACGTCTTTGTGACAACTATGACTAGATTTACCAGGAACTCGTAAGTTTAGAAATGTTTTTTATGGAAGCGAAAACAAAGATCGACGTAGGTAATTCAAATTTAATCACGCTGTGTATAAGTATTTTTATTCTAATTGGATAATAATAAATATTAATTAATTTTGTTGTACATTTTATCAGCGGATAACATTTGCAGTACAAGCAGTCATGAAGTTGTTCAACCGGAAAACATTTTGATTCTTAAACAATAAAATACGTAGAACTCCATATGGTTTTCTTCATTTTCAAAGACACTATTATTGTTGTCGATTTTTTTATGAACAAACGATTTATTTGCAAAAATTACCTTCTAAATCTGTGGATAATAAAAAAACCTTTCGAGATTATTTGTCAAATAAAAGCGTTAATACAAAGAAGCGATTAAGCTTATACTTAATTGTATAAAATTAAAAATATGCATAATACTATGTTGATGCGTATCTTACACCGAACTGTTAAACATGTAAGTTCGAAATAAAATAAACTAAAGAATTAAAGCAAATTGTGTGTAGTTACTACTAACTATTGTTGATTGGACATAAATTGTCTCGACCCAAAATTTCTTTGCACATTCGTTTCTTTGAAATTATTAAATTATTTATTATCTAATTTATTAAAGTTAAAAATTTCCGGAAATTTAGAGAGAACTAATAGAAAACGGACCATTTTTTGCATTGCAGTTAAAGGTATTTGTTGTAAATGAAAGTATCTTATTTAATACGAAACTTTAACATGTTGAAACTTTCAAACAGGTTGAGTTGTAGCTGACTAACAGATATTAGATACTAACATTTGCATCGAATTTGTAATTTTATGCACCAGAAAACAAAAAAAGGCACTAAAACATTTCAGATCTGTTAAATTTGATTTAAAAATATAATCTGAATATTTTGAAATGAGAAAATCAGTTAAGCCAAAAAAGACCAATGCAATTTTATAGTTTCAAACTTGATTTGGTCTAATTGATTGATCCAGTTTTTTGAATTTATGTTCATCTATACTATGTATTCATCTTTACAGATGTTTTCGTCTAGCGGTTTAATTTTGAAATACCATATTTGGAAATCGTATGAGTGTTTTTTTAATCCGAACTAACATCTGGTTTCACTTTGCGAATGCGGGGATGAATTATGCAAATCTTATGAGAGTGAGGAAGCACACATATAACAGATAAAACATATAGGCAATGTGAAATTAAACAACCTACTGATTCTAAAAAAATTAATAATTATTTGATAATAAAATCAATTAGCAAGTTTTCTTGTTAAAATGTCGTCTAGACAAAGCACATCTTATTTCTTACATTTACATATTCATTCATGTTACATTTCTTTCGGACAAAAGCTAAGGAAAACAGGCTAGACTATTGACGGATTTTTTACCAAGTGATATAACCAGAAAGAAACATTTGGACCTGACCAACAGTTTATAAAAATCAATGAGGTTGTTGGGCTTATTTTTGAAAACTGTGAGTTGTTTCACTGCATCATTAATTCTATTTATGATTAGATTAATTGTTAAACTTCATTCTCAAAAACTACCTATGTGGTGTCAATAGTTATACATATATTCAACCAATGGTGTCAATAGTTATACATATATTCAACCAATGGTGTCAATAGTTATACATATATTCAACCAATCAAATGGTTCATAGCTTGGCAGACTTTCTGTCTTCTTCTCTCCTGTTCTTTGTAGGTACATTTTTGCCAGCCTTCTGGCAATGCAATAACGGTTACTCGAAATATTGCGTACATATTAAATTGTCTGCAATTTGAAAAAATGTACTAAAAAACCGTTAGATAGACATTGCCGTCTCACTTGCCCTAGGATAGAGCAAGCAGGTTTGACTAAGCTAAAAAGTGATGAAGATAAAGTGTTATTTGAAGCATGTCTGTAAAAGGTTAGAAAGGACGCAAAATAGGTGGACAGTGCAGTGCTCTTACGATTATAATGTATAGCACATTAATAGCATACTTTATTTACATGTATGGCTGGAAAGTAACTTGTCTCATGGATTAATAGATAAAAAGCAAACCCATAAAAATACAAATAAGTGCACAAGTCAGTACTTTAGCTGCTCCATTATCTCCAATGAATTCGATGCATGTAATGCATCGAATGCATTGGAGAAAATGCATGCAAGGAGCAACCTGCATCTGGTAAAACCATTAAAAAAGTACAATCAGTAGAATACTTGGGAAAAGCAATCAGTCACGTTCTTAGGCAGTTCTTAGTATGTTCTTAGGCAGTTCATTTTATTGGTTGGATATCTTTAGCTATTCTTCTGAACGGATCATGTGTTCCTTTCTTGTCGTCAGTTTTTGGCGATTAAGTTCCTTCCACGAAGATTTTTCTTTGCAGAGGTCCTAACAAACTCCAAAATAGTTTTAGGGTCATGAAATTGAACATTTTTGTTTACACTTTATCTCAAGCAGCATTTCTGCTTTCAGTGCACACTCCATTTACTAAAAAGACAGGTTTTGCCTTTCACGCTAGGAAATCTTTACTTAGGCGTCAAAAAGTTTCACTTCTTGTTAGCAGCACTGTTGCGAGAATCTTACCCAACGTAGAAGCCTCAATTGCAATGCAACATGTCTTTGCCAGCTTTATGATGCTTGTATGCGACATTTAATCCGTTTGAAGACGATGTGAGATCTCTTATCCAAATTTTACGTGCTAGATTGGCAATTAGTGCCCTCTGTAAAATAATAGTGCTACTAATGTAGTAATTTGTTATCTTGCTTTAACTACTGTTTGCTACTAACCTACCTGGATTCCTGACCTTAAATGAGTTCGAGTTTAATTCTGACGTCGAAAAGTACAATTTTTCTTACATATTTATGAGTTGCTTTGGAAAAAGGAGACACATTTTACTGTAGACAACACAAGGAAAGTCCTAGTGTTTCTGGGAAGTTGAAACTTGGCGTACCAAGAATCTTTACCAAAATTCACTAATTTCGATTTGTTTATTGGGTTCGTGCGGTGCGTGTTGGTTTAATCTGGGTGGTTTACCTAGCCGAAACTAGAACATAAAATTTACGTCCAAATTAATAATCTTCTACCTAGAAGACAAATTAATATTAAATACTTATTTTCAAATATAAAAAGCTACAGATTGAGATCATGCAACGCAAATTTTCTTTTGTAGAATAAACTGAAACTGTTAATGTTGTTACGGCTGAGCTTTCATGATTTTCTTGTGTATATTCTTTTTCACTAATAAAATCCGGATAAAGCGGGATTGTAAAGAATTATCAGATACTCTGACATTCGGTAAAATACAAGTGGAAAAATGACTTAAACACGTGCTGTCCAAAGTTAATCGGATAATCGTCAAATCAAGTCGTGAAGAGCTCCTCATATTTTCAATATTAATGGACGTTTTAACCCATTACACCATTCCATCGAGCAAATGTTGCTTGCACTGCTGCCCCTAGAAATCAAAAGATAATATTCAACAAATCATCAACTCTCTTATGGTCGAGGTAGAAAAATTAACTAATGTCGATGCGTCTATAACGATCGACGCATTGATGACCAGAGTGTGAGTCCATTATCTACGAACAAGCAGAAGGCATTATCTATGTACAAAATGAGCTAACTAGGATTATGGTGATCCGCCACTGGTCATGACTGCCTTCGTCTTCAGGCTAAGGTATCAAAAGGCGCTGTTATTATAATAATAATCACATGCGCGAGTGGCGGTTCGATCGTAAATCATGGCCGTAGTCCGCCCGGTCACTCTCTGACTGATTTATCGATCGGAGTGCCGGTCGGACAGTCGCGGCCTTTTTGCTGTTTTTGCCCTTTGCCCATCGCCTCGTCCTTCGTCTTTCATATCATTTTTATTACTCCAATTGATACTAACAATCGTTTAAAAAAACATCAAAACATGCGACTTAAATCATCCAAATTCCGTATCCATCCGGGAACTGTTTTGGACATAGTAAATTATGTCGAGCAAGATCTAATTTCATTATTTCCGGGTGTTTTTAATATGAACTTGCCAGATATTTCGATGTGATGGTTTTACTACCTGGATGGCCATTTTTATTTCTTATGAAAATGTGAATAAAATTTTAACCAATTTTATTTGTAACCTGCTTATTCCACCTCACTCATCAGCCAATGTTGAACGGATATTTTCACAGGTTAATCTAATGAAAACTAAGTTGAGAAATAAGCTAAAAACGAGCACAATTTCATCTTTACTTCTTTACTGACTCATGCTTATTGTAGTATTCCTGTAAGTTTAAAAATTCAAGTTTTGAAAAACGAGCGATTTTATGGAGCCTTTTGTTTTGGTGAGGTTTTGGACTACCCAACGAGCTCTAGCCCTTAATAATGAAAGAAAAATGAGTCTACCGATTCTCTACCGAAAAGTGTCGAGCTTATCTACCGAAACTTGATATTCGGACCTGGAAACCCTGGTGGTGATTCAGTAGATCCCAGTCTGCCAATCAGTATGCGTTCCGGTAAATTTTCAATTTGATATTGATTTTGATGAAACTTTCCTTTGAACTATGAAATTTTTTTTGACTCTATCAAAATACTGCCTATCTGAAATTGAATGTATGTGCTAAACTCAGAATGAGATCACAAATTGGCAGTTTGTTTTAGAAACTTCCGACAAATGGCGCCGAAAAATGTTAAACTTTATTGACCGCAGAAAATAAAATCAAACAATAAACTGAAGAGAATTAAAGAAACTCACACAAGACTTCAGATTATTGCAAAAAAGTGTTGAAAAAGTACTTGGTTTCATAAGTTAATGAAAGAAGTAAAATAATTTGGTAAATAGTGATTCTTCTAGTTTCCATTGAATATATCCATGATGAAGCACACACTATTTAACAACAGAAATTTAAAATTAAGAACATAACATCATAAACAACATAAATTCCGAATTGTCTGGTTTAACTTATTTAAGCAAACACTGGTATGCCAATACACTTCAAAATACTTTTAGTTAGTAAAACTATTGATATTCGTGAAATGTATGGATACAAATGTTTATCGAAACTACGTTTATACTTCCTGTAAAGCATTTGAAATGGGTTTGACTAGACGCTAAAATGCTATTCAGTTTAGATAGTAAAAAGACATGTCCCTCCATATGTCTGTCCTTGATAATGACACGTCCTGTAGCGGTACCAACAATCTGGATATGAACGATCAGATATAGCGCATTCAAGGTGTTGTTGGGACACCGCTGAGCCATTGTGCTGTCCGCCATATCGAGAATTTGTAGATGATATGGCATAGCATGAAAGAATAGCGAGAACAACTCTGAATCGAAACCGCTTGCAGGCGCAAATAAAAGATTGAAATCTCATTCTCATTTCTTATTTTGAATAGACCTGCTGCCTTCTTGTCTTGACTCTCTTATTGAACGAGCCGGGGCACTAGTTAAAATGCTAATTTGTGCAGATAAAAGATAGCTTACCATGCGTAATTTTATGCATTATAAATTTCAGTAATGAATCAAGCAGTTCTATTTTAGTGCGAAACCGTTATGACTTTCTAAACCTTTTTTAGGTAGTCAAAGATTTGGTTGAAGAGGAATTAAATAAGTATTGGAAATTTATAATCTTAACAGAGATACATGTTTATAAAATTTTCTTAGTAAAATTCCTTAATGTAGCAATATTTTCAAGGATTCTTTGGTTTATAATACCATGATTCTTTCATTGGAAAACTCATAATGTAATAAGAATACGGGTCTGACTAATTTGATCTATGGGTTTTGTGCTTTCTTTACTTTATGATTTATTACGAAGGTTACCTACTGCTTCTGAAAGCTCAAAATTAAAATCCTTTAAAATTCCTAGATTTTGTTGATTTGAATCAAAACATTTTAAAAGTGCTTTTCTATTAGTTCTGGAATTTCATTATTTGCTGTGGTCTAAGTGATAACACATGAATCTTGCTCTGTGAGTTTTCCATCTTGTTAGTCTTCGTTAGATCTTCTGTTTGCGATTCAACAGTTCTTAATAGATATTGTGATTATGTGACTCTGTTTGTTCCTCTAGTAACAACAACTTCATTTATGACCTTGTTTCTGGGTTATTCGCTCAACAATTTTAATTAATCTTTACTAAAAATGGAGCAAACTTTTGTATCGCTGCTCAGACTGGAATGTGTTTGTTATGTTTAACTTCACTTCTGGAAAACATTTGTCATAATCGCTCATTTGGTAAATAATCCTGTAAAAGTGGCTTTAAATCGACCGACAAATAATTTAATACACACGCACTAACGTAACTTGAAATTAGGGCTTACGGTGATATAATTTGTGATTATTTATATTTTTATACTATATTACTATGTGCACGCTGAAAAGCGGTTTTATAATTGAAAAGTGTTTGTAAACCCGGTCCGAAAATAGAGGATCTAGGTTCTAGAGAGGGAATATTTGCCATGGCCTTAGCCGAAAATTATACCGGAGAAAGCTACAATTTTCACTTTTCTCCACAGATGTCAGTGATTCTCTTTACTTTTGGAGTTGTGTTACTGTTCAAAAATGCATAATGCTCATTCACCATTGTGTTAAAGAAGGAAAACAAAGAGGGCTTATTCGTCCGCATTACTGAAATATATTCCAAAGTTCTCATATAATTGAAAAATTCTGTCTGTGTTAATAAAAAGATGCAGTAAAAAATGTTCATTTCAATGAAACGCTCGTTATTTGTTTATTCCTCTGAACGTTTTTGCTATAACTATTGTTCAGTGGTATGTTTTTGACCGATGTGATTGCTTCAACGTTGTTATTATTTTCCTTTCGGCTTTTCGAAAAATGTTCACGTAAAATAAACTTTTTATAACATTAAGCCGATATGAAAAAGTTGTCATCAAATATATTTTCTTTGTTCTTCGTCCAGATGTTCTAAAATAGGCACTATTATTTTTTAATGGTCTTATTTTGGTTCGATTACTGCCTCATATAACAATTAGAATTTTCTGCAGATCTTTTATAAATATGAACCTAAATGAAACGGGACGACCATTAGAAATTATTTACATAAATGGAAATCACTTGAAATCGGTGTAGGTTCATACAGTTCGGCAGCACAAATAAATTCATTTTTTAAATTAATTGTAGCCAATAAAATGCACGCGTAACATTCCCGTTAAGCCGTAAATAATGCCTGAGCAAAAAACGTGTAAAATATACGAAGCATTACAATAAAAAGTAAACAGTCATAAATTCATAACGCAAATTACATTTCTGCGCTTGCACTTTTAAAAAATTATATTTTACACGTGCGATTCCGTGCCTTGCGTGCCCTCTGTTTTGTGTAGTTGTGTTTGTATATGTTATAGTGAGTATATATGTCTGACCCTGGTTATGACGGTTTACTTTTATATAAATCCATTTTTAGAATAAATTTATAGTGGATTGTCGGTCAAAGAAAAAAATTTACATTGCAATAGGATTTCTTTCATATTTTTCCTTGACACACAGTTGGATATTGCGTCGAGTGGTACGAAAACATTTATAACTAAGGCAAACTTGATATTTCCATATCAAAGTTTTATCGTTTATATTGCATAAGATTGTGGAGGAACTTCTTATGTACAAAAGTATTACCTAGTTATTCTACACCTAGAAAGGTCAAGAAGCGAAGTTTTTTGCAGTTAATATGTTTGAAGTGCGTGGAAATACATATTTTGTTGACAATAAAAATAACCAGAGAAGAAACCGCTGTGCTGAGTTTCACAAAAGGTTGACTAATTGTTTATCACTTTGAAAGTGCTTTATTCAATTTCAAATCTCGATATTTTTTACGATCTTACACACCACTCATAAATAGAGGCGGATTCAGTAAGCATGTTTAAAATGATTATAGTTGTTCATTTTAAGCAAATAAGCTCTGCTACGCCACTGTACCATCATCAAAACTGAAGGCAGGTTCACACAACCGCCGCGTTTAAAGTGCGAAAGATACGAACCGTGACAACGTTTTGCCTTTCTGGGGTGATGCTCAACATTGACTTCGCGTAGGATTCAATTGATTATAATTAAGCATTGCCGCTTACTTGTGAGTAGAAAAAGGATTTTTAATTTGCTTGCATTCATTGTCTGAAAGTTTATTATTAAAGCATGTATATTTGCGGAGGAAAGTTTACAGTATTTAAAATAAAAAAAGACCTTTTTATAGTTTCTTTTAAACATGAACTGTTTCACGTCAGGACTTGGTGAGTAAAATTAAAATTGAAATAAGCTAAAGAAAGAAAAAATAACTCGTCGTGTGAACTTACGTTTTCGTCGTCCGCAATGTTTTCATGTAGGTGTGTTTACAATGAGGGTCATGCCTAGTGATTGTTGAAGTATTCTACAATCGAAATCAATCTACATGGTTCAAGTTAGGAAAATAGCAGGCCGGAAGAACAAAAATTAGCTTGTTGTCTGAGGATGATCAGAAAACTAAACTCACATATCTTCAAAAATGTTCTAAAATAGGCAGATTTTAAACAATGGAACGCCTGATAAATTTTTTTCTAAAAAAATGATAGGGAAAATGCTGTTGGTTTATTTTCCAAATATGTTTAGAGGAATAGTCAATTTACCTACTTAACGGCAACACTGTGAAAAATATTTCTATTGAAATCGACGAATATTTAGCTAATGTAGGTTTCCATCTTCAATTTCGACTCCAAACAATCCGGATAAGGAACTTTTATAGCACAACTTCTCTAATACCAAAGTACTGGTGGAGCGTAAAATAATAATAAACATTCTAACAGACCATCTCCAAGCTGTATGCGAATGCCAACCATATACACTAAAAATGAATAATACATCAAGGTAGTAAATTAAATTTAATTAAAAACGGTAATCTATACGTCTAACAGCTCACTCATATATACGTGGCATATTTCATCCATAATTGCTAAGTCATTTGTCTTATAATAAAATTAATGCAATTGCCTGAAATTGTGCGATTATTTGAAATTCAAATTGGTATGACTCGTTTGTACTAACATATTGTTTTTACCAATGTTACCTTAAACGGTTTATTTTTTTAGATAAATTTCGATTTCGACAAAACGTAACCAAAATGCATAAATTATTGCTTAAGGAGAAATCAAGCAACATAGTAAAACTTGTGAAAAAATGAGTATCAAAACTGAGAAAAATTAACAATTATTATTTCCATGAACCCACATTTGAAACTTGAGATATTTAATATATTTTTAATAAATATTAATTAATAATTTTTTTCTTAATGAAATTAAGGTGTTGGTTTTGCTAAGTATATTCATTTGAACTCAAGCACAGAGTATTTGCCAGAAAGTTGTCCCCATTTGAAAGTAGTTTCCAAGCCAATGTATTCCGAAATTTTCTAACTACAATTCCCATCCTTGTTCCATTTCATTACAACCAATCAACTGCAACAAGTTTTGATAAAATGTTTAAACATGAAGCCAGCGGCATTGAAGTGAACGAAGCACTAGATTTCAGTAGTTAATTCATAATAAAATTTTTTTACCTCTGCCTTAAAATCCGTTTATATTACAAGTAACTTTCAGATTCCGTTATTTTTAAAATTCGTACTCACACCCTTTCTAAAAAACTTAGTGATATACTCTTCTGTGCTTACTGGAAATACGAGTACACTCAAAATTCACTACCTGTTAAATTAATGTTTTACACTTAAGGACACCATTGTATTCAACCCGACCTATTTTGTTCGTTTCTCGGTGGTTTGCACTGAAGAATTCCATTTCTTACCCACGTATGAACTCTTCCTGACAATGCCATGTTTTGATTGGCAGCAGAATGCCTGAAATTAGCAAATGATGATTTAAGAACCTTCCACAATTTCGGTTAAAAATGGTAGAATTTAGACAGTTTCGACTGGTTGTTGTCATCGACATATTTAGCCGAAGTTGTTTGTGGAAATGCTGCCTCCAAAAGACACCAAGCAACCGACAATTGGATTTTAGAGCAAACCGACAATTTGATGATTCTTTTGATATTCCGCGTTTAAATTATGCCGAGTATTCGTCGACAGTTCCAATAGTTTTCCAATAACAACTATTTTTCGAGTTCATAAGGATCTGAATGCTTTTTGTAATGGTTTTGGCGTAGGAAGTGGGGGACCAGATCGGACTTTTTGAGCTTTACTGATATATTGTGAACTTTTCTCACTCACTCTCAGCTTTTATACAGTTTCGTATTGCTATTTTAACAGATGTGGATAAACTTGGAACGTTGTTCAGAAGTAATGTTTAAACAGAGCTTGATGGAATAGATTTCTTCTTCAGATAATAGATTCTGTGGCACGTAATTCTGCAATAAAACCAGAATTGGTCGCGAGAGGTTACTGAACTGCCCTTAGAATAGCTATTATCAAAAATATTACCTATCATTTAAGTATGATTATAGATCCTCTCTTCTTTGAACAAAACCAGTTAAATTTACTAAATTACCGAAAGAATTGGATGTGAGCTTCCGCCGGTATTAATACAAACGACTGCGCCATCATTTTTTCTATAAACGCGTCTATAAATCAAGAGTTAACATGTTATTAAGTTGTTGGAAATGTGGGTTGCGTTCGATTCTCCTAAAATGGACGACCCGAAAATAATAATGTTTCATTAAGATTCAACCATTTTAAATTACGGATAGAGAGAATGCCCATGGAATCTAGATGTCGAAACATTTAATAACATGGCAGATGGTTTTTTTCTGGTTGCGTGGGTAACTTTTTAAATTCAAGAAATTGTTTCTCACTGGAATGGAGATTGATCTAGGAGTATTCCAAATTATTAGGCTTGGGGGGTAATAAATCAGAATGGGTACGTTTTATACCCGAATACCAATCGATTCTGATATACCAAAAATAAGCGGCTTAAAATTTTAGGAAACGAAAGGTGCAAAATTAATTGAGAAAAGTGCCGTTTTTTTGCTGCTATAATATTACTTATAAACCCCATTTCTGGACTGATCGGCTCTAAAAATTAATTTATTCTCTATTGAGTTCGTAGGTAT
The DNA here is from genome assembly GCF_020466585.1 of Dendroctonus ponderosae. Taxonomy (NCBI): domain Eukaryota; kingdom Metazoa; phylum Arthropoda; class Insecta; order Coleoptera; family Curculionidae; genus Dendroctonus; species Dendroctonus ponderosae. The sequence goes on from NW_026017110.1 coordinate 21,931,826, forward strand.
TAATTTCCCCTACTGAAAACGATGTTGGACAATTAATTAGCTCTGAGCAGGAACTTTAAATCCTGTATGTTACACTGGCTAAATCTGAGAAATTAATGATGTGTGACTTGCCACAAAATATAGGACGTCTTAATTCCAAAATATAAATATCTAAAAATTTACCTACTTTTAGTAACCTACTGAAAAATGTGTTTTGTCTTTCCCAACTAAATTAATATCTTTTTAATTAAGAGAGTTATTAAAAAAGGTATCAGTTTAAAATAATCATAGTGGAACTAACCATTAGAAGCTTAGTTCATAATGTTTCAATATAAATGTTGCCTATCATAAATTTGCTGTCTGATGCGTAGGATGTTTTTCATTAATAATTATAATTAATTTAAAATCTATTTATCAAATGAGAGTAATTTTCTGTGTTTATCAAGGCAAAGTAAATGTCGGTGATATATCATACATAACTACTTAAAGATGTAAATTTTTTGCTTGAGTATAATTAAACCTTAACTGTAGCTTATATGAGTTGTAAATCTGCATTAACTGTGAAAGTAGAATTTGTTTTAATTTTGAATTCATGTGAAAAGGGGAGGAAATAGATGTGATTATTGATATTTAAGAATTTATGATTATAGCAATTAAAACATTTTTATCACCTTTGCAGAAATTACTCGCATTTTTGCTCGAATCTTTTCAACGGACCTTTTCTGCTTGTATGCTGCAGCACAGCATTTTTGGTCCCCTCCCTGAGAGCGTTTCGGGTCCATTGGGCACCGAAAAAACAATCGTGATATATGGTAGGCAACGTAATTTCTGGCTGTACGATTTCTGGAAAACCTGGTCACTAATCTTCCAAGAAAATTACTCAGGCCTAAAACGACTTTGGCTCTTGTTTTCCTTTTGCAGTCGAAGATTGAGTATCTGGAAAAAGAGAAATGGACGATTTAATTGGTTTTGCCCTGTAGACAAAAGTGACTAAACTTCCTTGCCTTAATGTTTGTTTTATAAAAGTTATATCTTACATATTTTGAAACATGCGTTATACTGAAATTATAATTTATCTTATACTGCCCACATTGAATAAATTGTATTGGTTTAAGTTAGATCAGATTTATGTTCAATTCTAAACTCAGTGTACACTTCTGTTCTTAGGAGTGATTTCATGTTCCATGATCTACTAAGGAGTAGAAATGCCACTAACATTTTCATGCAATTCCTTTGGTCGCCAGAATTCCCTGTTCAAAAGGCAGTAATTCAGTTGTTTCTATTGCAGGTTTGTTTTTTAATTTCTATTTCAATTTTGCTAAGTACCTAATGAAAGCTGGCAGATTGTATGTATGTCAATACATCCAATATTGGGATAATCCCCTTGAACGTTAGCATAAATTCATCAACTCCTTTTTCTTATGGGCCATAAAATCAACAATGCAAATTTAAGAATAAACCTGTTTTCAAGTCTCTCAACTTACTTTTAGTCAATCAATAAAATAATAACTTTATCTCTTGAACATTACTTTCAACAAAGGCCGTCTAAACTCAAAAGTGGCAAAAAACTGTTTTAGTAGATAAAAAATGATTTGTTCGTTCGAACGTTTTTTGTTGTATTAGTTAAATATTATCGAGCAGCGACTAGAATTAAGCATTTCCAAATTCGCCTTCTGATCTACTGAGTTCTTAATTTTCCAAATATTTATTTCAGTGCTATGACCGAACTCATTGAATAAGTTGACATCAAAATTTAAAAAATGTATTTACTATTTACTATTGTTGACGGTGTTTTGCAGTTGCTTTGAATTTATTGATAAGCATTGTGAAATATTTTGCTCGGAAAGCCCTGTTCATCATTTCGTTCATTTTGCAATAAGTTTTGTACTACAGTGCTGGGCATATTCAGAATGGCAATGGTAAACGGCTTCTGGATACTTATCGTACCTACTGAATCCCATTTTGCTTCGTTAAATAACGTTTTTTCAAAATTGTTTTATTGGGTTTGAACCGGACATCCTCTTGCACTAAGAGTAGAAAATAGCAAGTCGTCTTAATACACCCAAGTAGGTTAAAAAATACTGACAGCCAGTATAGGAAATAAAGTGTCTCCTTTCAGCGACATTTATTGCCTTGGATATAATGCATTCAATATTTGATTTAGTAATGCGTCGTGGCTAAAGGAATATGGAATGCTCTAATAAGATAAATTTTCAATTCAAATGAACGGACATCCCGCGGCTTAACACATCTACTGACAGCTATATATATATTATAATATGACCGTGACATAAAGGAATATTTAGGAAGACTATAACATGGATAATTGATTACTGTTGAATATGCGGCACAGTTAAAACAACCGGTTTCATCTGTTTGTTTAAGTGTAAATGCCAAAAGCTCTTCACATTGTTGTGCCACAACATTGTTTATTTGAGACTTTTTAATAATAGGAATGTTACGAAAATACATTCATTTTTATTTTGTGGTTTGAGTTGCCACAATTTTTGGCAAGGACAGTTTTAAGTTTCGAGTATTCTTAGTTTCATTCTTAAGTCATTATTATAATAATAAATAAGCCAATTTTGGTATAAGCAGCACTATTTTCTATATATATATATTTCTAAATCATCATCATGCATGAAGTAACGTTAGGTGAAACTATGTTTTTATTCAGCTAGTAACTTTGCTTAATATATCTGGGATTTATAGTTTAAGTGCGTCTTGGCATGGTCGACATTAAAAATCTAACCGTCCTTCTAGCATCTAATGTTTTATTGATGTGAAACGATGCACTGTGAAATTAAAAATAGCAAATTTTATTACGCTTTGTTTCAATGGCCAATGCACAATTATAACACGGTATAAAGGGGTCAAGAATTTTATTCTTCTTATACTCCATAGAGTTCAGTCCATAACCAATTATTTCATTGTTTAGCAAATGATTTTGCTAATAAATAAAATAAAAAATAGCAAATTAAGGGCGTTGGTTAACATTAAGGTGTCTCGATGGGAAATTCAGCTCAATTCAGAACGTCCCTACTTGCAGCGAACAGTTGTCTATTTGCACTTCTGATCCAAACTTTGATTCACAGTATCTTTAACTCTTTCAGAACCCAGCAAAGCTACAATTGTGGTTGCACATTGCTAATGCTAATTCTGAGGTTGGGTCAGGTAATAAAGGAAAACTGGAACGAAATACCTCCCCAAGAGAAGCCTTACTTTTATCTATCTTTATCATGAAACATAGTCTCTACATTGACCTTACTAAGTACTGCGGGAAACCCAACGACATCACTAGGTACTTTGATATCAACTTATCGAGTTGCACTCGTATTATCATTAGTATTTTATATGAAGTCTTTATTAGTTTCAATATTTATTTGCTTCTTACATATATTTGTGTCTGGATGACTAAGCTTCTTTTTTTTTCAAACCACATTTTTCACACAACCTTTTTCAAACCCTTCTGACTAAAGCTCTCTCCTTGGGACATCCACTGAACTAAATATTCCGTAAGGTTAGAGGTTAGGCAGCGTTGCGAAAGATGTCTCTGTGTGAAATAGAGCAAATTTTCGTGAAACTCTGCCACTGTTGCCGGATCTAATCACTCTTGCTTTACTAGAGGGTCCATTCGATAAGTCACAACTTGATCATTTGTATGTTGAATTCAAGGAGATTGCTCTACCTGAACGTGGGTTCAGTTTTGATGACTTTATTTTCGCAAAATTCGAAAACGTTTAAACATGTACTCAATGGGACTTTTTCAAGAGGACTTTTTCAATCCTATTTTATTTACATTTTCTACGCTGCATATTTGCATACTGACGTTATCAGACCACTTGAATTAAAAATATGTTGATTATTAACCAGACGCACTTACCAGAAATGTATCAGGGTTCACCCCATTAACTTTAGCTATTACAAATTTTGTCCGATAAAATTTTTTAGAATTTGACTTTTTCATTTGTGATATCGGTGCCCACTTCAGCTTTCTGGAACTGTTCAATTCGAATTCATCGTCTGGTGTCTGGCTCATCATTTCTGGAACGAGCGCACTTTTTGCTGTATTTAAATATAAACTTTCTGGCCGTTGGAAAATATAGAAAAGTTTCGGCGTTGGCAACAAGGTGCTTTCCCATCTTCACGTCGTAAAACGTAATTTATATACTTGAGGGTTTTGCTTACATAGTCGTAAAAGTTTATTTTATGGCAGTTTAAACGGTTCTTAAAGGGAGGCGCTTATTTGGCCATCATTTTCCTTATTGTTATAGCTCTTTCACACCTTATCGCTGTTTCGATTAATACGTCGGTATTCTAAATTAATTATGAGGTCGAGTTCCTCTTGGTCTCATTAGAATCGCTACTGGAAAATTGATTAAATTAGCAAGAAACCGAAAAAAATGGATGTCATTTTAATGCCGATTTCATAATAAGTTTCCTGTAGCGAAGAGGGTCAAAGTGGATTCCTTTAGAGCTATGTGTTATAGGAAAGAATGACAGTTAAATAAATAAATAAACACACACAACAAGTAACTCTTTTCTGTTTGTTTTCAGGTAACTTTTGGATGTTTGGTGTCCATCTCGAATGACGGGGAAGGAAAATAATAATTATCAATGGTAAGTACTTTGATACAATTTTAGTCAAGCGATTGGGGTTGGTAGATAGATCAAACGTTTCCCGTCAAAATTAATACGACAACCACCGAGGCTCACCGTGCAGCAAAAATAAAAGCAGATTTCAACGGATGTAAAAAATATTTGGGAAACAAAAACACAACTGCGACATTGTCGCTATGAAATATATTCAAACTCGCATTTCATTTCAACGGGAAGCGAAAAAACGCAAAAATGAATACAGAATCAGTGAGCCGGGCAAATATAACGGCCCAGGACATAAATCAAAAAAATGGAAGCCATGGAAAAACTTTCTCGGAAAGTTAGTATTTTTGTTTTGAGTTTTATGGCCAGGTATACAGTTTGAAACGCAGATGACATAAATAAAAAGTGGCTGCGTCAAATCATGAAAATGGAGGCGGCTATTGTATCTATGCAAAATGTGACCTGAAAGAAAGTTTTGTAATGAATACAAAACGATATAAAACTAGAGTGACTGCCACGGCTCAAGATTGTCCAATACCGAATAAATAATTTACAGTTCCAAAAGGGCGGCTAGTTAACACGGCAATTTGCAGGGGCCTCTCTAATGCCTCCATCAAACCGACGTATAATTGCCAAAAGCTTTCGTGTAGAGCTGCGCTGCCCTCGCCGGGGCTTCTTAATTACCCTCGGCGTAGCAGAGGGTCGTAATTTGGAGTCTTGAGGGTTGCATGGCTACATGTGTCCATTCGAAAAGAAAGTGGAACACTTTTACACATACAGACGCTAAAAAAATCTGAAATAAAATTCCAACATTGTCAACGAAACAACAGCAGCTAAAATACATTATGAACATATGTTTAGAGAAATTTGTTTTGTATCTATCATAAGGGGAAATCGAAGCCATTAGGATGCACAAGGTTGGCTTAGTTGCTTTAATTCTTGTGCTGGTTTTTGGTTTAGGTGCAGTAGGGACGATACGATACTGAGAAAGTATCGATAGTTACTCAATTGAGTAGTAACCAAATCATCTTGCGATACTACTCATATGAGTATACTGGAAGTATCGATAATAACTCAAATGAGTAGTAACCAAATCGTCTTGCAATACTGCTCAGATCAGTATTCGGGAAGAATCGAAACCATTACCTGCGCACAATTTAATTGACTGACTCGATATTGAGTGACTACGTATAATCGTCATAAACACATTTTAAGTATACATTTTCGATGAGTTTTTCAAGACCGACATTCACTATTACCGTGAATTTTAACTGTAAAAAAGCCGTTTAAAGAAGCGATTGTAATAAAATTCATGGAATATAATTTAATGCATTTATTACCATAAGGTAAACAAAAAATATTCTTTCTGAAGGTTTCCCAAAAAAACCAGTTGCTGCTAATATTTAGGGGACAAGCTTTTTCTATTGTGCGCCATAGCAGCACCAGCTTTAGGAAATAGACATTCACTTATAAAAGTTAGGAAATACCGTTTGCATGTCTCCCAATGGGTCACTTTTCAAAAATATTATTCAGTTTCATATTGTTTTGACATCGTCAATAAGTTTTAAAACTGACTGTTCAGAACCATTAATACGTATCTTTTTTATTCAACGCACATTTTCACGAACCTTAGATATAGCTATTTTCACACTTGGTCATTTTAAAGCTTCTTCAACAATGGCATTATTATGTGAGTCAAACAGGGCAAATATTTCTTTGAGCGTACGAGTAGCTAGATAGAGCATATGCATTTTACTATTCTGAAGAAAATGACATCTCAAACCTAAGAAACCTCGCTCGTTCATTGCTTCTGTCCAAATGTCCAGTCTGAGACCAATATAATCTTTGACAATTTAGCTTTAGTTATAGCTACACAAGCTTCATGTTTTTCTTGGGGTCATTTTTTCAAATAAGCCAAGCTAGATAGGTACCTTAAAATTAAATTAAAGCACTTTCGGAAGACGTTAAAATCCTTCTTTTTCCACAATGTTGGAAGGCCGCAAATAATTGTAGACGAAAATCGCTAAAACCAGCACTGTTTTGTTGTATTTTGAACCTCCCTCCAAAATAGATAGATCTATTATATTCAATCTCGTATTTGTATTGAAAGAACGATTCAATTACCAAAGTACTCGGTATCTAAATTAAAAGTATGGAATACCTACTTGTATTTACTTGTATCGAATCATCCCTACTTGGCAGGCTAACGTTTTTCTAATGTCGTTTGATTATGCGTTTTTTTTTGTTTGAATATTTCTCCCTTTGAATTTGAATGCCATTTAGCAATTTCTCGTTTTTGTTCAGAGCAAGATTTAGAGTCTGATCTTGAGCAAACCGTCAATTTGTTTGTTTTAAGTTTAAGTCCAAGAAGCAACTCCGCTATGCAGCTGAATAAGTAAAAGAAAGTGGTAAACATGTATGGTACCGCAAAACTTAAAACAAGCTATAGTAAAGTTAAGTGAATTCCTCTTAAATTAATGTGAACTTCAAAGTTCCAAGGCAATTCGCAATTGTTACTAACTCCACATTTGAAATAAAATACAATTTCTGCGAGCAGCATCTGAACAGTTTGAGGAGTATTTTAATATTGCTCAGACAAGTTTAGCTGATTTCCAATTTATATCACTACTAACTAAGTACTTGTTAGAACATAAAAATCTTAAAGGCTCAAAGCTGCAACCATTAACTTACGAAGGACAATTAATTGACACCATTTGATCCAGGGAAAGTTTACATTAGCTTCAAAAATGTTTTCCAAAGAGCGGATAAAACATCTATTCACTCTTTCAAGAGTCAAATACATATTATTGAGGATTCGCATTTTCCCTTCCAGTATTGATGTCACGAATTTTAACTGTAAAACAATATTTTTATAATGAAGCCACATAATTAAATCGCATTTGCGAAAAAGAAAAAAAGTTACAATTCTTACCGAGATTGCACATGGAAATGAAATATATTTGAAGAAAATATTCTTCAGGAAAAACATTCGCAATTTTAACCCTTTCCACCGGACATACCTCAAACCAGCGAGAATCATACCAATCTTTTCCAGTGACTCCGTTGATTTTTCATTATAGCGAGTTTTGTGGAAAGTGTGAAAACGTAGATGGAAACAAAAATAGTGAGAAATTCAGGCGACTGGCAACCATGTTAGTATTTTCCTGTCCGGCCTCGGCCGAATATCGCACGGTGCTGAAATGTGTCCCGCAGGACTTCCGCCTTGATTTCATGCCCGCTCTAATCGCCGATCAGCGAAATTCCATTTGCCTCCAACTTTTCCACCATTGTTTTGCCATTTCCCAATAATTTATATTTGGCTAGATAAAGCGTGGCCGTTATTTAGCTAAATTTACAGATTTCACTTTGGTAATATGACATTTTTTATTGAAATTGAAAATCATTATTTATAACACAAATGATAAATGTTTTAGAAAAAAATATATCATGATTATATGCGCGATTTATTTGGAAACAATTAGGTATCAAGAACTCTTTGCATTTATATCTGCCGAAATTTATGGAAACATACAGAAGAAAAGTCAATGCCACAGACAGGAATAATGTTAAAAATCATGTCCCATCTAACCCTTCAGTTTATTTCGCATAAAGAATCTCCGGCATATAATTAAAGCAAGCTCATTACATAATTAGTGTACAACCTTTGCTTTGCTACACAAGCAAAAAATGCCGATATTAATTGAATTTTACGACCATAAATCCTGGGGTTATGCCCATTTACATGAAATGGGTGGCACCTTTAGAATAACGAAATTCCCATACATACAATTTAATTGAAAATTAAGATCGAACATGTTCTAAATTAATATTTTAGTGTTGTGTTACTCTTGTTATGATAGATACTTATTTATAGATATAAATGGAATTTATGTTCAAAAAAAGGATATTACCATGCCTGCCTTTATAATGTTTCAAAGTTTTTTGTGGCATATTTAAATTTACAAAACTGTTTCATAAGATAAAGTTAGTAGGTACTTGTGAATTACAATATTATATACAAATAGTTGCATATTACACAGATACATACATAGTGATTCTTTACCACAAAACGTTGTGACATTATTCAGCATTTCTGGTGTTTAAAGTAAAGGTATATAGGTACCTTTACTTTAAAAGTATATAGTGCTTTTGACTTGGGACTTTTTAGGCTTTGGACAATCTGCCAATTGATTACGGTATTTTAGGCAATCGGCAAAATGTCGAGCTCTAATTTGGCCCATTAGCGTAGTTTATACTAGAATTAACGGTTATTTTTCTGTAACAACGTTGCAGTTTCACCTTGGTGATAGGTTTCAAAAGGAACATGTTACTTTTTAAATTTTTCATTAAAAATTCAGAATGATGATGACAGTAGAAATAGTGAGAATATATAATGATTTCCTTTATTTAAAATATAATTCTTACGATTGGTAAATTTAAAATAAAATATTCTAAAGTAAATAAAAAGAACAAAAAAATTGATAATAAACTAGAGCGATTAAATAAAATATAAGGTTTAGATGCGAAAATGGTAAAAAATATCATTTTTATTTAAAAATGAATTCACATTTAGGAATATTTTTTTGCAGACTGATCCTAGTTCTCCGCTCGTTTGTGATAGCACCCGCTTTAGACAATAATCTCTCGCATTTCGTTTCAGAATAACATTAAATAATCCACAATAACAACAATCAGAAATGCGTATTTGGCAAACCTGGACGAAGTATTACTAGAGTTAATTTTGGTACCACCAAAAAAAAAATGTTAAAAAAATATGTCAATCTTACAACGTACGGTTAACCTTACAACAACTTACGTACGTACTATTCAAATAACTTTCACTTCATCTCTGACTAAATTTGTATTTAAAAATCGCCAGCTTGCTTAAATGTAGGTGCACATTCTGCTTAAAACGTTTGTTATTTTACATTTCAACTGTGATGGAATTTATGTCTTAGACTCTTAGTTTGCCCATAGCTCATATGCTTTGCATATTCTGCTTAGTTTGCTGGTAATGGGCATATAACTCCCTAGCTAAGTTTCTTGAGAGAAATCCCTTTTTTTGAGATTTATTACAGAATACTAAATACTTATAGACTAAGGCCCGTATTTATAAACGATACTCAAGCCGATACTCAGCTCATGCTTGGCCAAGTACGAGATCGTTCTCAATCAAGAGAGACGATTTATAAACAGTACTTCGTGAATTCTCGGCGAAGTATCGATCGAGTATAGTAGGGACTTTCGTATTTATTTGGTAATTTTATATTGGAACTATTGGCGAACTTGGCGAATCTAAGATGGCGTCAATGTTATTATGTAAATATGTCTTTTGAATCGCTGAAGGACTGGCGAAGATCACAAAGATTACTGGACACAAGCGACAATATAATATACACTTTATGTAAGAAAGTAGACATGGAATCATAAAAACACTGCTACTTGTTGTATAGAATCTCTAGAATAGAAAGCTGCTTGTATAGAATCTTGAACATACCAGCAATTGAGTAATGGGTGATATTCGATATTGGTAGTCCACGATTATCCGCTTTCAATAATGGTTCGTTTAAAAAAGGTAATATCATCTCAATAATAGTGGCCTTTGAAAACCGAAACGTTTCCCGAAATTCTACATCCGAGAAAAACGCAATAGGATTTTTGCCATCTCGTATATGTATTTTACTAACACGTTGTTCTTCGTTTATTTCCGACTCTATTACGTCTAAATATTGCCCTTTGTTACGTCTAAATAACAAAAACATAACATAAACAATAATATAACCTTAAAAACCCTTTGACGGTTCAACGAAAAATCTCGACCAATGGCTGGGCAGAAGCAATACTCAAGCCACCGTCGACCGATACTTGAGCAAAGCTGTAAGCACTAGCTTGAGAATGAGAATCGTTTATAAATCGCAATCGAAGCCAAGTATCGTACTTGTAAGCGTTGCTCAAGCATGAATCGAGCATGCTTGAGCAACGTTTACAAATACGGGCCTAAAATTGCGGAATTATTTCATCGCAGCAACTAAATACATTTTAAATTTATTAAAACTTAAAAACTGAACAGTAATTCTTATAAATGAAAAGTAATATAGGGTTATGATTACGGTGTCGCATCGGTTCTGTACCGGTTGTTTTTGGTTTTATGAGACGGTTCCAAAAAAAAACTGTTAAATCGGCTAGCTGTAACTACGCTTTCAGGTTACACGTTTGAAAGACACGTTGTTATTTTAGCTGTTACGTTACATACCGACCATCCCTAGTTTATACTGCAAACTGCAAACTGTTCGATTCTCTATCGTTCGCGGAAGTTTCTGCTTTGGAAACTTGACCACCCATGAACACGTTTTCCACCCATTTCTTAACTCTAGACAATTTGTCACGAAGGTGTTAGGTACTCCTGAACCATAGAAGGTGACCCACATTGTTCTAACCATCGTTAACGAAATCTTTTCGGCAGTTTTGAAGAGTTGGATAGTAGTGGACATCTAGCCTTAGCGTTGAGTCAAGAGTGGAAACAGATTAGACAGTTTTATAAATTATATGTATTTGACCAGTGGGGAAAGAAAAAAGTTCTGGAAATTTTAGCAGGTAACGAACACATTTTTTAAGGTTTAAACAATTAAAAGCCGACAATGTTAGATCAAAACCAGGTTGATCTAAAAAGTTGGCGGGCATTTTATGTGTTCAATAAAAATCACGTGAGTATTTTTTTAATAAAACTGTTAATAGTTTAGTTTACAAAATTATATTATTTTTATGCATTCTTACTGACTTTTAACCTGTTCGAATTTCGAGCATGGCAACTTTTCGCCAGAAAGCGCGACTGCCAAGGAAACAAACTTTTATGAAGATGTAAAATTAATGAAATAAGCATATAAAAGAGCAAATCACATTAAAAGTTGCAATTTATTGTGGAATTAGAGCTGTTTTTAACATTTGGGTACTCCAGGTACTCCATTGTTTTAAACTCAATTTTCGTAAAATTTTAAAATATGTTTTACCTTGATGGCAAATGTTTTTGTTTGTGTTTGCTCCGTTTCGAAAATCCATGAAGAGCATTTCAATTTTTTTTCAATTAGCACATGGTTCTCAAATAGATCTAATAGATGAGAAGTTAACTCCCGGCAGAATAATGAATAGTGAAAACTGCTAAACAGTGAGAAACAGTTTGACATATTTTGTGAACAAAAAACTAAAACATAAAGTGTTTCTTCATAATCGTGGCTTCTGAACGCAAAGTGGCAGTTTGTGAAATTTATTTTCATTAAGTGACTTACCAATAACACGATGATAAAATTGCATTGATATTAAAATGGGAATAAAAAATAATATTCAAAATGACGGGGAAAATTGCTTTTTCAAAACACCACCATTGTTCGGGAAGCCAAACGTTTCGCCGTCGTCTCGAACATTCAATAGACTGGCGAGTCTATGGTATTATGCCTTTTTAGTTCGAAACAGAACCTCGAAAACTCATAGATTTTGTGGAAGAACCTTGTTGGGATCCTTTTCAGGCGGTCCGTTGCCAATATAAACTATATAATTGTTATCTGTGATAATATGTATTAACATGTATTATTATTCCACGCAAGAAGTTAATTCCAATGCAGAAATGTTATATCCCTGCATGCTTTTGACATGTCGTTCCGTAATAACTGTTGCAAGTTATGGTTTCTGTATAATCCTGTTAATTGGACTTGTAATATTTTAATTGCACGCATATCGAAACGGAAACACACTTTTCATTTTTATGACTGACTGTCTGTCTGATTAGATGAGAGTTGGTATGTACATATCGGTAGCTGAACCTGTTTTCTTCATTACTATATTTTGCGAAGTTTTCTTCGTCCAGTTAAATCATAATTTTCTTCAAATAAACAATCTAGTTGAATTAGTGATACAGATGAGTCTAGTAGTAATAGCGTTTTGAAAGCGTACCAAATTACTACACAGTTTTTATCACAGGTACTGATCAGTACTTTTTGTTTGGTCCATGCGCGACCATTCCTACCACGCAAATATATGACACAGATCAACTAACTATATATAATTTTTTTAAATTTAATGGGAACTTACCAGCGTTACAAATAAGTTGCATTAATGTATAGGTTGCTTGTATAATGGGAGAAGTTGCGGTTAAGAGCCTTTCTACACGAGGATACTTTTACCCCGCAACTATTGCTTCGGATACTCGTTTAACATAGAGCCTTATGGAACCATACACACAGGGATCCTTCTCACAATCAGTTTCGGCAACTAAATTTCGATCAGCTGTGAATTCCAGTCGCCGGCAATTATACGACTTCCGGGGCCCGATTTTCAATGGGCCTGTTCGTATATGGACTTGCTACTTATCTTACTTACTTATGGAAATTTGGTAGTTTGGTAAAAGGCGGTGAATGCGCGCATGCGGGTTAGAAAGGATATTCGCTTGGTTTGGGCACTTTCGTAAAAAGTGAGGTTATAAAACAGTGGAAGCCGGTGAATAATTGTGCTGTGCAGGGTTGCCAGGTCCTAAAATCGAGTTTTGGTAGATAAGCTCGACACTTTTCGGTAGAAAACCGGTAGACTCATTTTTCTTTCATCATTAAAGGCTCCATAAAATAGCGCGTTTTCAAAATTTTTAAACTTACGGGAATACTAAAGAAAAAATAAAAGAAGTAAAGATGAAATTGTACTCGTTTTTAGCTTATTTCTCAACTTAATTTTCATTATATTAACCTGTGAAAGTATCCGTTCCACATTGGCTGATGAGTGAGGTAGAATAAGCAGGTTACTATAGCAAATAAAATTGAAAACACGAATGTATCAGCTCCATATTTCAATATTTGTACTTGGCTCCAAAACTCTTCAATATTTCCAGAATTTTTTTAAATTTCTTCAACATTTTGCAACAGACGTCATTCTGTGTCACTATCATTTATTAAATTAGGAAATATCGGATTGTAGGGAACCTGATTTCACTATTGAAGGATCCATAAAACATAATTTTATCATATTTATTATCTACATGGCGGGCTTGATTGCATGAACCTACTTTGATCATGGATGGAAATATGTTATATTATTATATATTATTATATTTATATTATTATATATACGTTTTTCCTCTTGCATGTTCACTCAGTGTTCGCTTTCGAGATAGAATGACAAAAATGATATAATTTTTTTGGGTTTTCTATACACATTGCTCGAAGTATTCAGTAAGTCATTGGACGGTCCCCTGTGATGATTATTTTAAGATACAGTAGGAAATCATTCTTCGAATTCAATGGGTTATTTCCCTAACATATTGCCCCTCTGGAAAATTCGCTTTTTTACAGGAAATACTAAATTCATTGAATCGAATTCTACACAAAAAAGTTTCGGTTTATATTTATGCAAAAAACATACAATTTTGCTGAAAATACTATACCTAAAATCTCCACCGGTGGCACGTTCAAGAAATTCGATCAATAGTTCAGTGCTGTAGTTCAAACGCTTTTTAACATATTCGCAAAAAGCGAAAAATTAATAAAATTTTTGACTTGCTGTCGTAATCTCGAAGCGGAAAGCACGTAGAGAAAAATGGAAAAGCGGAAAACTGTTTTGCTTTATGATGATTCTATAGTTTCTGGTTGCGACACGTATTTAGAACCATCCATATATTGACTAAACCCATATAAAGAAGGAGAATGACAAATATTGTTAATTATCTTAACATACTTAGTTCAATATGAAAAATTAAAAAAATAAAGGTTTTTTTGTTCAATAAATGATTAATAGCTTTAAGCCTGTCTGGAAAATCCCGTACAGTGTTGTTTGCTTTTAAATGATGGCGCAAGTCAAACCAGTTTCTATTTGAAGAGGCCTCTGTAATTGCAATGACTGCAAATTGCCTATTTAACCTTAAGGATATATGAACAAATAAATAACTCAACATTAGGGTTCAGCAAAAATGCACCTGAATTGAATATTACAATTAATTCCTCCACTGATATTTCAAAGAGAGTTTAATTTATCGCGATTTATTTGTTTGATTGTTGAAGTGGGGCTCATCAATAATCAATCGACAATAACTGTCCGGCACAGCGCTAAAACAAATTATTATTTATGTCTTTCAATGATAAATTGCATTTTTTAATTGCTACTCTCTATAAATTATCAACAGCCAAGAGTTTTTCGAAATGGACTTGTTTTGCTAAATAAAATGCAGAAATATATTATCTGTCGAGAATGGCTATGTGACTATAATATTTAATTTTAGGCTAGCTAATGGTTTGCCTCATAAATTTCCAATTTGCATATCAAACTTTTATAGTGTGAAAATTGCATAATCACCATTGATTGTTCAGATTGCACATCTACGGAGATTATTCTGAAAAACCCCATTGTAACCTCATGTGCTTGCCATATCAGGCAGAAGTTTGGAAATTTGTAGACAGTGTTTTAGTTTCATTCACTATTGTGAAGATAAACCAGTAAATCAGGAGGTATAAGTTAAACCGTAAATCAGCCATCTCATCTTTGGGCTGGAACAACAAGAAAATAGTTAGACCCGATTAAGCATGGGTGGTGTCTGACCGGCATCGGTAGCTGGAAACGGGAATTTCGGGTTTGGTTGTCAGTGTCGTAGACAAGGAGATTTCTTATGGGGTTTATTAAACTTTAATAGAATTTTAAAGTTGCACTGCCTTCGAATTCATTTTCGAGGGGTCGTTTCACTTTTTCTTCATTGAAGGGTGAAAAGCTTTAAACCTGTCTACGCAAGGCAACTAAAACTTTTTGCGTAAAGTCTGCCACTATTCCATAATATACTCATTATGATACTTATCTTCTATCAGTTACTTGAGGCGCAATGTCTATCCGAAATTGCCTTATCGGCAATTTAAAAATAATGGACTGTCCTTAAGAAAAAAATGTCAATCCGTCCGCTACTGAAGATTTGATTTAGTTCTCCTGGATCCGGCATTCGCATCGCACACACAGTCGACTGATTACGCACAAAGGGAGGAAATTCATCAGCCTAGGGTTGTTCGGTTGCCTCCCTTCCAGCGTCTTACCACCCTTAGGGTTTCCATGTTGCAATCCAATCTATATTGATGACGTATATATAGACAGCCGATCCCCTTTAAGTTTTTTTGCGTTCTCTGTGGGAGTTCCGGGATTTTCATGGTGATCACTTTGAAAAATCCCCTACTTAAATTAATCGAACTCATTTTTCTTACAGTATAGTTGGGGGCATTTTTCTACGTAATCCGCCACTTTCTAATATTCTGTTTCATGAGGAATATAAATGGTACTATTTCTATAGTATGAAAATAATTTCTAGCTGATTTTTTTAGATTTTTTTTTCGAACAAAATAATTGTTAATCATTCCATAAGGTTTTTTTCGAACAAAATAATTGTTAATCATTCCATAAAGTTTTTTCGAGCAAAATAATTGTTAATCATACCTTTCCAGAAAACTGGAAATCCCAACGGCAGATTTGTTTTCACAATTGAATGAAATAATTCAGTCTCTTCTGAAAGATTCGAATGCATTATTTTTGTCACACTTGATGGTGTAATAAGAACAATTGTTGAATTCAGACGGCTTTTGTGGGGTTTTGTTCTCGAAATGTAGCCCACGATTGTTTTCGCCCGAGCTGGTGCTTTGGTGTCGTTTTTCTGCTCTTGATGATCTTCTCCGGTCTTTTGAGCTCTCCCATTATTTTAACGGTTATAGACAAGTGAATACTTTCTGCCGCAATAACGGACAACAGTTTGAAATATTTAAGCTATTTTATTCAAATAGTCTAGAACTTTGCTGTAGGTATATTCTTTGTTTTTTATTCATTAGTTCCGGTATGGTAACCAACTTAATTCAATTCTACATGGAACTGGTTGCGCTTGATAAGTTTGAGTAGACAACAACTCAGGTTTTCACTCAACACAAACAACAAACTATAAATAATTTGAAACACAGCCATTATCACTTGGACACTTTTAGGACATTTTAATGTGCACAGAGACAGGGTATTTTGAATTCGCGATTAGCCTCATTTTTGTCACATTCTTCATTTGACAAAAAACCGAAAGGTTGCTTGTCCCAATATCAAGAGTATAATAGTTACTAGATCGACTAATCAACCATAAATACCCACCACATAGAACTATCGAAAATTTCAAAACCTTTTCATTAGAATTTTCAAACAACTAGTCTCGATTTCTGTCGACTTCTGTTGCCACCTTTGCCAACCAAACAGCACTTAATGCAATGCAGAACCCTCTGATGCTTACCGGCTTTACGTGTTTTCGATTATCAGATTATTGTAAATGATGCGTTTACAATTATCTGCATACGTGATTCACGTGGCTACCGTAATAGAGTCTTCGGTACATGCAAACGTTACATGGCAACACACCCGTGAGTGATCTAGAAGTTTTAACACTGTTATGCGTGCCGGTATGAATCCAGATTATGAATTTATTAAAAGCGAAAACAGCTACCGTTACTTGGGAATAAATATGCAGGCCTTTAGCCAGACACGTTCACACTTTGGACGAATAATTGAAATATTTTACTACTCTTACTCGGGGTTTCCTAGAATAAAGCAATTCGACAGTAAAACCATTCCCAGATTCCCGGAACACTCAATTAATGCCGTTTCCATGTTATTGCAGGGAAGCACAGAAAAGTCTTTGTTATGACCAGTTTCTTTCGCCACTTTTCAGACAATCATAGTTTTCTTTTCCGGCTTAATCATTAGACCGCCCCCGGGGAAGTTTGTCTTGCCGATGCTGCTTCGACTCTCCGAAAATGGAGCACTTATTTTTCCTATCCGAGTGTTTGGGGGAGAAAAACAACTGGGATCCAATAACTTTGCAATTTCGTTTGAACGGTGTGGTTGATGAATGCGATACGATTTAGCTCGCTTTGCCTCCGTGAAAACAATGTGTGTCTCCTATTATATCGGCTAATTAAAAATATCGGTCATCCTGATTACAGATTTTTATTAAATTGTTTCATCAATTTTACTGACTATATTCGGTTAATCACTGCACTGGATGGTTGAATCTGAATTGAGTATTACTTGAATCCATAGCTCGTGAAAATTATAATTAACAATTGCCCAAAAGCATTTTGTGGATTTGCATCTTTTTACATTGTTTAAAGTTTAAAATCGGAATTTTTAAAATCGCCCTAAATACACATACATTTTATTTGCGTGTGCCATTTGTGAAATAACAAGGAACCGATAGTCAATCAAAATGGAAATAAAAGCGCACAGGCGGATAACTTCCAAAAATGTATTTTCGAAATACTAATATTTAAAATCAGCTTCAATTTGTTTTTTAAACTTTTGCAATTTCTGTTTAAAGGAAAATTGTAGAGTCTTATAAAAAGATGAAAAATCATTAATTTCGATCATTTTACCGTCTTGCCATTGAGTCATTAATATCGCTATATATTTATATTTAGAGTGATAACTTTTGAATACTTTTGTAAATACGCACCTAGTAGACCTCAGTCATACATTATGGAAGCACCAAAATTGAGAATAGCAACATCTGTAATTAAAATTGAAACATTTATAGAAATAATCAAGTTCTTTCAACACAAACCCATTAAAAATAGGTAAAAAAAATGTAATTTAAACAAATTGGTGAATGCATTGATGTGCAAACAAACTTTCTTAAATTCTAGGCAAACCCTTCAATTTCTCAACTTCGGATAAAAACTTTATGTTGCTCTTATGCCCATCAAATCTAGAGACGACAAAGAAAATCATCAGTTTTTACCTCTTGATCTTACTGATTTATTATTAGTCTGGGTCATTGTATCTTTATTACTTTGCTTCATTTTTTTAAGCTTTTATTTAAAGCTTCGCCGTATAGTCAACTTTAGCTAAGTACATTTTGAACCCAAAATCTTATTTGCTGTTTGATGTTTCAATTGACGTTTTTCTCATTAACTCTTTTTTTTATCTTATTTTAATGTGAGTTATAAATCGTTTTGTTTCAAAGCACGTTTCAGAAAATCTGTTCGTCAAATTCTGACAACAGCGCGCTAGCTAAAGCCCACACTCGAAATTTCCCTAGTCTGTTTTCTAGGAATATTCTCTAGGGCAGAGGTCGGAACATCTCGAAGCTGTTTCACACCGTTTGTCTTCCCCGAAAGTTGGAGCTTTCCTTCCTAGGAATACGATCGCTAAGTGTTTTAGCCAACTTCTTGAAAACGCTAAAGTAATATAATGCGGGCCAGTTTAAATTTAACAAGGATTACATTGAGATTTAAAGCTTCAGATAAAAACTCGCCGCTTTTAAGGTTGTTTTTTTTTGTTGATTTCGGTGGAATTGTTTAATACGGTTTAGAGATTTTGAGTACGCACTGTCGTAAGCATTAAGCTATTTTATGGATGTGGTCGGGCACACAAGTATATAACTACTAGGCTAAATAAGCACAGCTTCACAAAAATGCTGATTTGGTGATTTTTACTGCCATGAATTTATTAAAAATCTTTGATTATTGCAAGACAGACATTTTTATTTGATTTTTAGAGGCTATCCATTTAAAAAAAACAGGGGTTAATTGGATATTGGCTAGTTATATTTTATTGGAAATACATCTGGTGTTATTTCCGATATTCTTTTATGGCTTTTTTATTAGATATTTTAACGAAGAAAACAGAAACATAAAAATGTTATTGGTGTTAACTGTGAATTTTATGAGAAAACCAACGATTAATAGCATGTAATAGTATAATGATATAATTAATAAATTGTTATTTATTATAGAAGATTTGAAAAAATGTGTCCACCGTAAATAATGTGGGATAGTTAAGGTCAGCAAGTTCTTTGTTCTGATTTTTATGAGTTTCAGCATATGCATATGCCGGCATAAAGCACTTAGCAAATTCGTTTCAATTAATTCAAGTGATGCGTAGGGTGTGAATCGTGAGGCTTTTGAATGCATATGTTCCAGTTCAATTAGGGTTTTGTCTGTTGAAACAGTTCTCAGCCTGTACTTTGGGAATTTCCTCGACCTACTGCTGTTATTGCAATAATTGCATTCAGGTATAATACGCATTGTGTACAGAAAATCAACTCTTGTCGGGTTACCACTAAAATTTTAAGGAGAAATTCTGACCTCTCGCTCAGTTGCGTTAATCGAGTCGGTGTGCACTGCATTTACTTAGTTTCTTAGGTGGGCAATTTTGTAAATATCTCCGCCATATTAGGGCTCTTTTAAAAGCGAGTTTTTAAAATCACATTGTTAAGGTAGTCTCTAAGACTTGAATAGTATAATTTGTAATCTTCGCAATTGAACTGGCTACGTAAGTTTGAAATGTTCTCCCAAATCTCACTTTAGTAAATCTTCACAATAAGATAAGCACTTACTACTACGACATTTCCATGAAACTGCCAACGCTGTGACTTGTTTATCACACAACTGTTTAGCATTTTATGTTTGTATGTAGAAACAACAGAAATATATAGGTAATTATAAAAATTCAATATACGACTTCACCGTTCACCTCTTTGCAAAGTAGAGGCAACAAAACAAATATATCAAGCTTAAAATATATCTAGTCGAACTTGCCAACTTAAAAATACCACAAAACAAAATCAAAAGAGAGAAATGCACGGAATAGAAAATACACCCAAACCGTATTAGCTTTTAGTAGTAGGGGATGTATCAACACAAAAGTTTGCACTGAGGCCATTATTCATACCCTCGACGCGAAGGGTGACATTCAGAGGGTCTTTTGGGATATACATGGTAGCGTAATATGGTAAAATGGTGGTGGATTGATGGATTAACCGTGATATTTTCTGCCGATATTAGATAAGTGTCGGATAAAAATTTGCTCGAGTTAAAAAATTGATATGGATTTATTGTACTTGTAGTCGGAGAACTGATATGCCAGTAAAAGCAGCATTTGTTTGTGGGTTCATTCGGATACGCTTAATTGCAATCGTCTAATTAAAATCAACTTTCCAAGTTCGAATTTTGATGAAACTACATAGATATTCTGTCGAGAAATTCGCGAACATATTTAGGTAACCGAAACAAACTTTTAATTAGACCGAACAACTAATTATACGGTATAGTTTCTGTCGCAAACGGAGATTTTAAATTTCGATAAAACCATGCCAAAATTTCAGTTGCCGTTGCCATAAATTCACTGCGCGATTCTCCTGACATGGTTCGCGGATTAATTCATCTTTTTCAGATTAACCCAGCTGAACTGAGATGTGGCGTGAGACGGGTTTTTAGAAGGGGAGCTTTCCCAGGTATATTTAAATTAGTAACAGAGTATATACTCTCCTTCTGAGTCGCTCTCTTATTGCTGGATAGTGTTCATTTCATCGTTCTCTTGTATTTCGTAAAAAAAATGGTTTTCTGATTCTATTATGAAATGTAGGGCTTTCCGTTGCTTTCTACATTTATTAGACAGAGGGATGAAAATTCCATAAGTTACTACTTGCCTTGACCACTATTCTTCCAACTGGTTTCAGTTTTAAGCTGAATAATAAATCGGAATTCTGCGAAAAAAATCCAATTTTCTACAAGACTACAATATAGACAAACCAATAATCGATACGATAATAGCACTGTAAAATATACAAAGTTGTTGATATTTAACCAAATTGAACAGTAAAGTATTATTGTAAAAATAATTCGCAAAGTTCCATTGCAAAACCGAACAGCAAAGTTCCAATACGAAAACCAACGGCAAAGTTCCGCAGGTGTGTTAAATTTGAGCAAAATGTTGTTCTTAAAGTTGGATTTACTGGCGTACGTTCACTTGCCGAAATATTCGAAGAAAAGATAATTTTGCAGTTTTGCTCAGGTAATATTTTACATTTTTGAGCTGATTTGCGGAGATTGTTTGAAATATATACAAAATTGTTGGTACTGCTTTTCACTCTCTACAAGATTATACAATCAAATGTTAAATTCAATATCTTGTGTTCAGCCATTATTATCAACTTAATTTTCTTAGATCCGGGCCTGTATGTTTATCACCGGCGTAAACCGGCCACTGTAAACGATTATATTTTTGCAGCTTTTAACGCATATCATATGTGTAATTTTTTGATTAAAACCTTTGTGTGCGAGCCTAATTTTAAATGAATTGGCTGGTATCACTGGTAAGGTTTAGAGTTCAGAGAAACAAACAAACAAACTTTTTGTTGGAAATTTTACCTTGTTGGAAAATTTCTCAAAGAATTAAAGTTGCAGGCAAGAACCCTGTTTACAAATTGATCCATCAATTGATGGGCGCTTGATGATCTCAATACTTAGAGTTAATTTGGAAAAAGCAATAGCAAAATTTGCAAAAAGCAAAAATACAATTATTAATGCAATTGATTTCAAAATAATTTGTTTACGAAAAGTATTAAGAACAACACAAGATTTGTTATTACTTTTACGTTATCAAAATAAATACATCCCTAATTATATAGTAATTGATCACTGAAATATTTTTGGTATTTCACTAACGTTATTTTAGTTGTGATATTCATTAAGTTTTAAATTAATTAGTGTCATTCTCTAAAATGGTGAATGTGATATTTTTAATATCTATAGATAGATGGAATATTTTGAAGAAACGATTGGTGATTCAAGGATAACACTTCACAGTGACACTTCGAGGGTCCTTTTGGTATTCGGAATACGAGACAGTGAATCCCAAATCTGATAAGTTTGTAAAAAGAAAAGACGTAGGCTGATGATTCAATCGCTATATTAAAACATATCCCCGAACCATAACAGAACCATATTAAAAAAATTTGGACAATTTTCATATGAAACATGATAGGAAAAGACGTATGCTGATGATCCAATCGCTACCTAGATTAAACCATCTCTGCGAACCAGTTCAGAATCATACGAAAATCTTTTGGGTAATTTTTGGATATCTTCAAATAAGTAATTTCGGATGAAGTCGGAATTTGCTAACATCTAAAACACCTTTTCTTTGACCATAAAAATAATCACTTTTGGCTTGACATAGCCCTTTATAAGAATTAAGGGATTCCAATGCTCCCAACATCTCGAATTTGTTACACCCTGTATAGTCATTTCGATGCCATAATTATTAGAGTAAAATGGGTTTTTGTCAAACGCCGTGTCTTTCTATCGTAAAATGTAAATGCCGAGCAGCAATAACAAGAATATTTTTAAGAAAGCTTTACACGAATTCAAATGCCTACGTCAGTCGTCACATTAAATGTACCACGCGTATTGAATTAAATAATTGAATGCGAATTGCTTTTGTGAAACATTCAGAATCGTTGAACTTGCATAGAGAAAACGATTTTTAATCATCGAATTTCAAACCTTTGTTTACTCATATTCATACTTCAGGTTTTCTATTTCATAACCAATACTCTAACAGTAGTTAAATATACACGAATTTCTAAACATCGATGTTCTATCTTCAAATAGTATAAAATGCAAGCTAAAAATTATCATTGAACATGAATTTTTAACATTCAAACTAGATTGAATTGCTTCATTAAATCAAACAGGAGCCTTCGGCAGAAGAAGCTGAAGACTCAAACCGAAAGCGCTTTTACTCAGGTTGGCCTCCCGGTATCCCGGCCTTGCAGACCCTTCGCAACATGACTGTCCTTAATACGTTTACTTTATTTTTCTTGTTTATTATGCTCTGTTTTTATGTAATGCTATTTTGCTTTTGCTAATCAATCTTTTCCAAACTAATAATGTTCAATGTTGTTTTGTAGTCACGCAATATCAGCACTAGTGATGATCGTCAGTAGGTACTTAAAACGGATTATTGTTTGCGGTTTCTAAATTGCCACTTTTTACTGGCAGATAGTTGAGAGTTTTCTGGTTATTTTGCTTCGAATTGCGTAAACAGCCTCACTTTAGACCTGAAACCAACATCAGCAAGATTCCATGATAAAATAGGGCATTTCTAAACTGAAAAGGGTCAGAAATTTATTACAGCAGTTCAAAGCTTCCGCATGTCCGGTATAACTTTTTTATTATTAAAATGTTACACCGGTCAAAGTTGTCCAATGTCTTTAGTGCGATGGCAATTCCTGAAGGTTATTTTCTAGTTGTTTCAGTAACTCATTTGAATCGAATGTTTTAGTAAATTTGGACGATTTTACTTACTGCATCTAAAATTGCATTTATGCTTGTCCCAATCCATTAAACGGTATTCGCATACGTCACAAATGAGCCAACAAAAAAGCGCAATAACAAGCCGGGTCGTGCATTCCCTCCTACAAGAAAAACAACTGTGAGAGGAAACAGCCTGATGAGAAGAAGACAGCTGGGCCGTCCGAAAATAATTATAGGATAGGGCGCTTTTTAAACCCACTAAAATATGCACCGTGTGAACCCGAGCCGTGTTAAGTGAAAATCGTATGCCATCTATATGGGTATTTGGAAACTTCCTAATTTGATATTCAAGTAGAACATCTTGTTTTGAAGTTAATTGGGTGTAGACTTTGCCAGTTTTCGAATTTATTCCCTGGTCCCGCATTTGATCAAATTTTTCATGCTATGCCTTAGAATGATTTGTTGGCTGCTTGAATATCCAAATGCCACTTGGCCAATACAGTCACGAGTAACAAAAACCCGACATTAAGCAAAAACAGCACATTACGAAACAATTTTAACTTGCAGTGATCTTGTTATTAAGCAGTGCAAAGGATGTGCTGTTAAAATATTGCATCTGTGCCTGATGGTAAACAGATATGCGTATTATCATTATAGCTATAGCTGCTAAAGTAGTCAACCACTTATAAGGAAAAAAGGTTAGGAGTTCATTATTCATAAATAGTATCGTAGGCAGTTAAGCTGATCTAATTGACTTCAATTTCATTTGGGATAAGAATCAGAAACATAGACAACTTTAATGAATCGGTGATAAAAACTACAAAAAAAGACAATGTTTGAAACGAATCACCTTGTATATAACATGACCGCCGAATATTTCTTCTTGTGAATTCAGTCAGTCGACATAGAAAGTCCCCTTCGTAAATGTATTAAAATATGACCAATTGGTATGAAAGCTATTGTATGCATTAAATCATGAGTTATTGTAATAACAACATAACTAAGAATCACAAAAGTTTATTAAATTCATTTAGCAAGTAAATGTCAAATCGCAAAGCCCCAAAGTTAAGGAAATTTAAGTTCTCACAATAACTAAAGGTGCATCTTTAAAGTCGTTCACTGACCCAGTCCAGTTTGGATGAAATACGTATGCATGTCTATTAAGTGTTATGCCGTTAATGGGGTAAATTCTGAGATTGCTTTAACATTTCTCCTAAATTTAGAAATTCCTGCAAATCGATTAAGCTAATGGGAATGTGAACTATATAAAATCCGTTACCCCTGCAAACTTTTTCATCAAACTTATTTCATTCGAAACACAACACAAAACCCAGCTGTCTCTTTCACATCAATCGGATCCCTCCGGGGACAGCCACCATTTCGAACGTCTCTGTCTCTTCCATGGTCCGTATCGATCTCTCCTTTTCTGGCATAGAATTTCGTCTCCAGCGCCATATATAATACGTCATGCTTGGCCTGTCTATCCGTTTCCTTCGCCAGCCAGCTACTAAATCAATACCGGGACGAAGAGCCAGCGTTTCTCATCCCCTTTCACCCCCGCATTCCCCCTGATACCATTATTGGCCCTACTCATAATGCCATCTTCACTTTGCGAAATTGAAAATTTGTGTCCGAGAGATTTCCGCGAGATTTTGCTAATAACACCAGCATTTGATAGGCATCAATTGAAAATTAAGTTAATCTCGCGACAAAGAATCTGTTTTCTTAGATCTTAGACGGCCCTTTAATAGACAAATAATAGTATATTATATGCCTGGGTGGAAAAGTAGGCTATTATATACCGAGCCCTTTGTATCCCCTATTCAGGCGCGAAGCGGACGTGCGAGGATAGTCTTCTCGAGCGAATATATAGAGAATTTTATTTACTACTAACACGTATAATTGCATTAAATTATTTTATTAGATTTTGAATTTCCCGTTAATTTTCTGAACTGTCGCAATATGTAATGACGTTAAGTTGTGAAACTGCCGCAGTCTAATTTATCGGTATCTGGAACACAGACAAAGGTTCTATGAAAAACTTCTGGAAAAGCGAAAAATTAGTGAATCTTAAAGTGAAAGTAATTTAGAAGTGGAAATGAATGGAATCTCACTTGAAATTAGAGAGGTGGGCACAGTAAAAATAATGAAAAACTTAATCGTCTTTCATTATTTACCAAGAGACTTGAAAAAATCAACCGAAGCACAAAATCGGATTGCAGTACTAACATCAGATAATATGCAGAATGTACGACCTACTGCACACAACAGAAATTATGTATTCTATTCCTGCTAAGTCTGCATTAACTGATGAAACCAATTATTTCCCAGCTACTTTAATTTTTTCCACTACAACAAAATTTTCCACCCGGTAAATCTCTCCCAACCGGTAAAACCTTGAATTTGTTTTATGTAGTAGCATTGGCCAAAGCCGTATTTTTCTGTTTGTATCATCACGGGAGGCAATTAACCACTAATAGCGCAAAAGAAATAAAATCATTAAGACCATTGCTCGACAACATGATAACTAAACTGACCTTCTGATACCGAACTAAATCATCTACCCTATAAATCAATTGGGCAAATACACAATTACACGTCCATGTAAGTGAACACAAGTGCAGTATTATTGATATTGGTTTAACATGGTGACGACATTATTAAGTTAGGCTGAAACCGCGAATTTGCAATTGTCGTTTCACATGTAACATGTAATAGTTCTCAACAAGACACGATCGAAACAAAATTTTATACTGTTTATTTAAATTTGTTAACAATAAGTTTAATTTACATTGGTTCTAGTCTAAACCTATATTACTTTTAATTTCAATAGTTAGTTGGCAATTGGGACAATATTTCTTTCTTCAACACATCATCAAGTGCAAATGAATGGAACAAAATGTTCCATTCGTTTGACTGTTCAATGAAAATATTGAAACTAGTGCAAGAAAGACGAGTATTTATGAAAATTTGAAGCTCTGGCGATTTAACCTGTTTTCAATCAATTAAAGAGGGAGTTTAACTATTGGTGGATTGGCCGTAAATGCTTGGGGCTAACGATGCAACTAAATAATCTTAAACATTTTTTTATTACGGTTCTTTGGATTATTGACTACTTCGTAAATTACTCACTTTCTATAGGTACTTAACGGACACCCACACAACAAAAGCGTGAAACTTAATGTATGAAAGGATTTTTTTCTTGTTTTTGTGGAGTAAAATATGAAAATAACTTCTACTAAGGTGATGCATGCTTAAATTATGCTGATTCTAATTAGGAGAAGATATTGAACACTGTGTCAATCTTCTTTGATAATTCCATGTGATGTTGTATAATATCTATCTGAACAGTTTTATCAAGTGCCAATTAATCGAATTACAATGCAAATTCAGACAGTGAAACAATCCTGGTTGTGTGTGTAAACTAAGCGGCTACAATGCTGTTTTCTCAAACAGCACTTAAATGCCTACGTATAATAATTAATTAAACCCGCTGAACTTGCTACTATAATTAAATCATTATCATATAACTTCAATTAACTTGGTTGAAATTAACAGAATTTAGTAATATGCAGCACATATATCACTCTACCTGTCAACATAGTTGAGCAAGTTTCGAGGGAAGTTTTAAGCTACTTTTACAGGATAACAGCAATTTCGTTAATGATTGATGAACTATTGACCTTCAATACATTTTCTGTTGAGATGAAATTCAAAACATTTCTATTTCAAGGTTTCGTCTGCGAAATTAGAAGGAGGTGTTTTAACCTGAACTTCGCTAGAGCCTGTCTTTGGTGGTTCTAAATTTACATGAAATGTTAACTGATTTAAGTGATTCTCTGTTATATACGTAATTATGTGACGCTAATTATTTTCTTCATTTTTTTCAGGTAAGTGTGTAGCTATGTAATGCAGACACTAATAACACTATGGTAAGCTTATTCTTCAATACAACTTTGTTGATTCAATTTTAATTTTTTCTGTAAAGTAAATGAGGTGGTGAAATAAAACACTTAAAATTGAAGACGTATTGCTACGATATCTACGTACGGGTAATAACGTAAGGGGTATCCAAGACAAGGATTGGGATCTCCGAAATCGTAAGAGTCGGTTAAGTTAGGAAAAAGTTGCTCAATCAGGGGACATGTACGCGTTTGAAAAAACAAATATTTTTATTTTTGAGATATTTATAAAATAGCGGTTTGCGTATTTTCGTGTTTATTTATTTCTGAAGAAATTTCAAAACATATCGAAAAACAAAAAGAAAATAGTTTTCCTTCCTCCAAGCACCTTTCCTAGCTACGAAGCCACACTGCATGCTGCAAAAACGGCAGACACAATGCTTATTAGTGGCAGACCTTACTAAAATTCAAATGCGCATATGCAGATGTCAATATAACGGCGGCACTCTTAGTGGCATAGTGGCATGCAGTGCATAATATTTCTCTATTATCTCCTAAGTTGCTCTGATAGTCTGACTTAGTTAAATGGGCTTCCTAGGTGTTAGTGTAAAAATATGGTAGTCCCAAACTACCCGAAGTCTCATTGGACTACAAATGAAAGTTATGCCGAGATTTTGTCTTAAATAAAGTAATCTGATGCAATTTAGCAATGTATCAATCGATTTTTTCGCAGAATCAGTGGGCAAAAACTGGAACCGAATCATCAATCAAACCGTTTGAAACCAATTATTTTTATTTCACTTGTTTTATTACAAATTCATTTTTTTCATATAGGTATAAATCAGTACCTCATGTTTACCTGGGCACTACTAGCAAGCAACTAATGAATTCACATTCACTTCTAATGATTCAAAGAATGAAAGGTTACAACTTGATTGTCCAAAGAACGTGCTTACAATTTTTCATTTCGTGATACTTCAGGAAGTAATTTATTTGCATTTGTGCGAAATTTAATCGAAAGTTGAAGTTATTGAAATCAATGAAAAATGTTTATAATTTTTGCAAGATGGGAACTACTTTTTTCAGCCCTATAAGCCAATATTTTCAGCATTTAATTAATTTGGCATTTTTTTCTACGCTATTTTTTAGTGCCAAAAGTATTGCTCAAAAATTTTAGGAGCCGAAATTATTTCTTGATTAAATAAAGTTCATGACTAAAAATTTCCGAAACATACATTCCCTCGCAGTTGAATGAAAGTGAGTTATTGATTTAATATACCGTTTGATTGACATTTATTTTGCACATTTTTTATCGTTTTTTTCTGAACATTTACAAAACTTTGGAAATAAACCAACTGAAAACTTTCCCAAAAGAAAGAATTTTAACTTGACTTTCATTTACCTGGACAGTTATTATTATAAGTGTCGGACGACCAACCTATTGAAGCAACTGTATTAGTGCGTGCACAAGTTATTGGTCATTATCCGCTGTATAAATTTTAATTTCCTGGCAATTAGTAGACCGTGAAAACGTTTGCACTTGCAAATTGGAAAAAATTCCGGAAAGACTTCCTTCATTGATAGCTTCAGTGTTAACGGACTTCAGTCGGAAGCATTACAAATGCTGATAAATCTGTGTTCACTATTTTATAAGATATTCGTTAAATGTTCTTTTTTTGCTTCCTGGCTTCTGTCCGGTTATTATTATTTTTGATTCTATAGAATTACCTATGGGGTGGTTTTCTTTAGATTATTCGTTGTTCTCTTGATAAAGTAAGATGAATAATTGAAATCGGGTCTTTTAAGGCATCACATGGAAATATCGGCTCGTAATATTTCAGGTGATTTGATAGTGTTACTTGAACATTTCGTGAAAAGTGACGGAGCCAGACACAGTTAACGATCTTGAAGCCATAATAAGCATTTTATTGTAAATGTGCTATAAAATTCAACCTTCACAATAAGAAGACGCAAATCAACAACAATAAAATAGTTGTGTATGGTTTTTAAAACGCAAAGAACGCAGGTGAGCGGGAGACTTTAATGTTACTTGGTGAAATTTATTGATATGAATTATCTTTCTGCAAAATGTTTTAAATTATCACCTTTTGTTAATTTTGTTGGGTCGACTTTTTTTCTTTAAACAGTGTAACAGTTTCTTTCTGTTCATTTTCATGCTTTAGCGCTGGACCCTTTAAATAAATTAAGTTTGTTCTTAGAACATAGGCGGAAAATATAAATTATAATATAGTGAGAACCTAGTTTGACTTCAATTATAAACAAAATTAACACAGATCGGAGAGATGATAATTTTGTTTTGAACATTCGAAACCTAGAAAGTCCAGCTGTAATTTTAATTTGAATGCTTTAGGAAGTTGTAAAGACTATTTTATGTTCTTGACCACCGTTTTTCTTGTTAGTTCCACCTAGCAAATTAAGCGACTTTGACATTTATGTACCCAGCATGTTTTACAACAAAAAGTATATGTTCAGTCTTAGACATTTAACGGTAACAGGTAACATCGGGTGTTATTCTGAAGACATATGTGTGAAATTATTACGAGTCTAAAGTGGAATGCTTGAGAAATTTTAAGTCCTTAGCTACTTGCTTGCGATGTATTTGGTAGATGGTTCTTAATCCTGAATCTCCGGTTTGGTTAAGAGAATTGTGTCTTTAATAGATTCAACATTCCTTTGATCCAGATTTAGATAGTTTCGGGGACAGCCCTCCTGAAAGTCAACTTCCTAGAACTTATAATTTAGAATAATCGCCCATTTAAAAGAAAATAAATATTTTAAGAAAAGCAACCTTGATGGTCGTATGTCATTTCGACAGCAACTTTCCGGTAAATGTGAAATAAAACGGCGCTCAAACGAGACCGGCAGATTCTAAAACTGTCAGCATCGATCGTAAACCTTTCAGCCCGGGTTTCGTTTTAACTTTCCCAATTCTGATACATCATCTATTATTTAAAAAAAATATTTATTATCAAGACTGTCGGTCTGTATGATTTGTGTGCTTTATACTCGATTTCTGCCACTTTTTCTTTGTTTTTCGCAAAAATTATTTTAGTCGATTTGTGCTCATTTCACTTTACCTACCAATGAATCAAGGCACCAAGATGATTGATTTGCGCTAATACTGCACAGTGACACTTATTTTTGATTTGAATATATTTTCCTATAAGCGTCATGAGCGCAGCAAAAAGAAATAATCCGATCTTTTCGATTTTGAAACATTAGGTTCTGTGGGTTCTTTTTTGCAATTTGTTTGAAGTTGACATAAATTGGAAATTAATGGGTTTAAGCATCCTCAATTTTTTTTTGTAAATTCGTGCCGCTCTATTTTTTTAACTCAAAACATTGTCGTGTTTGCCACTTCTTGTGGCATGATGATGTTCAAAGCTCCTCAGAAGTTGATATCGTTAGTTCAAGGAGACAAATTATTAAAATAATTTTAAATTCAAACGTAACTAACAAGTCAAATATTTTACTGAGACGCCAATTAAATCCGGTTGGTGCGATGAATCCATAACTTATCCCGTCAGTCGTCGTTCCTCAAAAAGTGACAACGTGTGTTTAAAAGTTTGCTTTTTAATTCTCCGGAAAATTAAATTTATTGCCGTTGCACGAGATAACAGTGTAAAATAGACCTGCAAAAAAGGAAAACCAAAACACGAGACAGGCTCGTCGTCAGTTCCACACCGACAGGTCGCTAGATTCGTTCAGGGAATAAACACAAACTCAAAAGCGTCTCTAATCCTCTTTGTTGAGTAAGGGGGGCGGCGTCGCAGGGGGGACGCATGAGCAGGAGGAGCGTCGCGATGCTTAACACAAGTGTGGATTTAAGCAGGAACGACGGCGGTCCATGCAGCTTCCTACGATTCATTTTAGTAGCGGAACGTGGCGCGAACCGACCGATCAGTTTCCGGTTCAGTGTTTACTTCCGGTTCAAGAACCAATTGCCGCGAGTTTAGTTGCCATCAGTTTATGTTGCGTGTATTAGCTTTTCGATTCCATTGGTCGTTCGCGAAAGGTAACTTTTCCGTGGTCAAATAAAGGAGATGCTGAGAAATGACTTCTGTTGTGTCAGCAATTGCCGAATAGTCTCTGAAAAATTTCGCAAGGACTACAATTCATGATGGCTTCACATAGTTGATGCAAGATTGCAATATATTCCAATCTGCTTACTATTCTTAACTGTTTTAATAGAATTTATGCGAAATTAAACAATTTACATGCCAAAATGTTGAGCCGTTTGATAAATTACAACCAGTAATTTATGGAATAGAAATGCAGGTCTGTTTTTCACTACAATAAATTATCTGGGTAATAGTGCTGCACTTGGAAAATCTGAATTATGTAGTTGTTCGATGGAAGTCTTTGAAAAATAATACTTAGGTAACGCAACTGATCTATGTTTGTACAGCAAATAATTCATATATTCATAACATTGTAGTAAAATATAAATCGAGGGTAATTGTCGTAATAATGCATAACTATCTATGAATAATGACTAAGTACCTAAATTGAGAATAAATCGTAAAAATCGTTTTTCATCATTTTTCTTACTAGTTAACAATAATAAATGAACTTAACGATATTCATTATTAAATTAAACCTGTCTTTATTATACTGCTGGAAAGGCGTATTCATTGAGCAATTTTATACCTACGTAATCGATCATTGTAAATACCTGCACATGCACTGCAATATCTGTAAATATCTATTGTAAATATCTGCTTTTCTGTATTGAATAATCAGTCGGTCGTTAACTACAACGACGCATTATTCAAATAATTATTATTCTGGAATTGTTCATTGTAGGGTGGTAAAACATGGACTGAAATAGATTGCATAAAATGGCAATGTTTGTTAAAAGCAGAAGAATTACATTCCTCAGGAAAATTTTGAAATGCTGTTGCAACTTATAATTGAATTGAAGTAAACATAAAACAGCAGAATTACATACAAATGTACCAGACCTTTAATGTATATCTCATTTTACTTAGGAACCTGTTGATTTTTCTCAGGACTTAACATAGTTCAAGGTTGCTTCTTCAGCTTCTCCTTTATACAGATACGCACTTAATTCCCTGCTTGGGCCCTTCAATACTTAAACCGTTTTTGTACCTCAAAAGCCGCTTTCCTTTGCAGTTCGAAATATAAATCAAGAAAAGACAGACGACAAAAATCAAATTTGTCATTCACATCACTGTCCGAGATACGATCAATGAGAGACGTAGAAAAACTGGTCCAGGCTGAATCGATATAAAGATGTCAAATTCGATATTCTGCCGGTAGGACGTGATAAGAAAAGAAACCCAACGAATAAAATTACCGTATACGAAGAACGGTTGATTCGTTGGATGGATCACAAAAAGTTGCCGGGCTTGATGTTCCTTTTGGTTTTTCGCTGAATCAGTTCCGATTTCCAATGATCGTCAAAATGTTAATTGTTATGTCGCGGTGATATTTAGCATGCAATGTCTGTGAGATGGCCTAATTAGTTTCGATGTAACCGCCTCTGAATGTTGGTGAAACTATTTAAAGACTGTGGACATTTTTGCTTCGTGTTTTTGAAGATGAGACGTAGGAAGCATCATTTGGGTTGAGAAGTAAAGGTATTTTACAGGTGAGTCCCGCATATACCTACTTAATCCAGCTGCAAAACTGAACCAACATCTAATGGAAAATCGGGGTTTGATGTTTGTCTATCGAAAGAAATCTGAACGAAATTTATGGTGAATGAGGGACGCGAGCGCAAAATTTTAATTAAATCAATTTTCATAGTCGTCGCCTCGGAAATGCATAAATCTTTATGAATCCGTTGTCCGCATGTTTTAATTAAATATTTTGGATTGATAAACGAGCGTCCATTGTCTGACATAATATAGAACATTAATTTGCAAATTGTTTGGGCCACAGATACGCGAGATGCGTGTTTGCTGTGCTCCCAGGGTTTATCCAATCTACATTTTGCATCTTTATTCAAATTCAATTTCACTCCTGTTCGTGCATTATTTCAGTTTTTTCGTCTTAGGCGTATTTAAAATGCCACCTTGTTGTAACCAATAACTTACCTGAAGCATTTCTATTCAAATTTGGCACCCAAAACATCCGAAAGATCGGTCGTTAACTTTTGCCGCACAAACCCACAACGAAACTGACTTGTTTACGATTTACAATAGAACAGCTTGTAAAATGGGGTTCGAGTCGATCCGCATAAAATCTGTCTTAAAATTTAAATGGTCGTTTTATCTCGCAGTCGGTGCTCCAAAGTTCTGTTCAAAAAGTGAAAGCTTTGAAAATGCTGCTTTACGCAAATTTTGATTTATTGACTAACTTTTGGGGGTTTGAAAAATTCGTTCGATACTATTCGTATTTGAACTTTCTCTCTTTCTACAGGCAAGTGTACTTCTCTTGGAAGTGTATTGTTTATAAATGTTTATCATCTTACATTAGTTTTGTGTGGCTGTGATTAATAATGGAAGCAGGAGTTGCCTGAGTATTCCACATGCTGTGTTCGTTCACATATAGACGATTCGCATAACATAAATACTTCCTTAATAAATTTCACTTGTTATGCGTTTCGCCTTTTTGCGTCTAATTATTAATTAATGAATACGCATCACGTAGTATAATCCACAAATTAGACTAGTTCAGGTAGGGTGAGCTTGTTAAATTCCAAACAGGCCGTAAAACGTGTGCCCAGCTAAGCTGAGTAGAAAAGAATGTTTGAAAAGCATAATATATCATATAAACTGCAATTTAAACAAGTGCCAAACGTGATTTAATGTACAATGAAATGTTAGAAACTCACCTATCCACAGAACTCAATAGGAGTATCAATTGACTATTAGTCAGATGCAAACGTGTGGCTGATCATTAGGTAGCTTTTATTGATGCATAGTAATAAATCTGAGGTTTGAATGTTAGTGCACCCTTAATTTATACTCCCCATCCAAATATAAATTTATGGTATAACCCCCGGTCTTTGGCTCAGCAGTGGTATTCTAAATATTACTTTTTATGAAATACGTTTTCAGTTAGGGATTTTGTGCTTTTTTGTAAATGAACGTATTTTTCAATAGTAGTACTATTTATGTAGACACCTACTCTTCTTATGTTAAAATAATTTCAGAAACAATTATTACAGAAGATTTAGAGTTCTAATTCATTGCTGAGCCATGATGGCTAAGTAGATATATGTATCTTATGATGAAACTACGAATTTGAATGGCACAAGTCGAATTAACCATTTTAGAGCAGTTTATTTTTAGTAACAACTACTGAGTCAACACGTTTATTCGAAGGCCTGGCCTGAAAAAAATAAAAGAACTACGGTTTTTTCCTAAATTGTACTCAGTCGAAAAGCTTTGAAGGTTTACATTACGCATGTGGTGATACTCGCTGGTTCTTCCGAAGTTTAGCGGTCTGTGCGTTTGCACTTTAAATTGCAAGAATAAATCTTTTTAAACTTAAGTGCTTCAAAGTGTATAGTGGAATAGGAACCGCTTAGAACACATATTAATACGATAGCTCTACATGCCCACTTTATGCACAATTAATTGCAGCGTTATTTCTGAAATCGGGTAATAATCAAACAAGCGAATTGTGCTAAATCTATAACTCACCACTAAGCAGACAAATAAATAAGGGACCATTTATTTTAAAAATCAATCGGCAGCCAAAAGGAAATAGAATTCGAACGTCCGAAGGGAAGTTTGCAAACATACGAACCGATTGTCGCGCATCTCCCATAAATTACTTCCGCATTGGCTAGGGACAGGCATTGTTTAATAAAATAATCGCTTTATAAAATTATCGAAATGCCGTAAATCATCGGTTGTTTTGTCGGAACCGAGCAGATGCGTTCATATCGCACGTGTGATTGGCCCGAGTGCGACAGCTATCGTGAATTGAAGCGACCGTAAAAATATCGAAATATCAGCAACGGGTATTGCAAATGAATCGATTTTGATTTATGGCGACACAGTACTGACAGGTTTTGTTACGGTATCTAGCCAGCAGATAATTTTAATGAAATAACACTGCGTTTTGTATTATTGTATTCAACTACGTCCGAATTATCCGGTCTCTGATATGCTGAATTGTTACAAAATTTCATTAATATAGGGCTAATATTAAAGGCGCAAAAATCGAAGCTTACAATCTAATAATTACTTCGAATTTGTGCGAAGAACACTCTTCCTTAAACGGTAAATATTGCCTATCAAAACAAAAACTTTTAGCAAAAGCTCCATTTTTCTGAAACTACATCCAGTGCAGACTTCGCGTCTGACGAAGCGACACATGGGCAGTAATTATAGCGTTCCTTAATAATCTGAGCTGTAAAATGTTACAAAAGACGGACGGAAACGTCACCGAATGATAAAGAC
The DNA here is from genome assembly GCF_020466585.1 of Dendroctonus ponderosae. NCBI lineage: Eukaryota > Metazoa > Arthropoda > Insecta > Coleoptera > Curculionidae > Dendroctonus > Dendroctonus ponderosae. The sequence continues at coordinate 21,967,784 of NW_026017110.1, forward strand.
ACAAATAACGGTATTGATTGGATTTTGAAAAGAGGAACAAATTGAAACTCTTCACAAGTCATGCATTTTTCCTCGGAGCTCATAGCATTGCTTCTTCCGCACTCACATTATGACTTACAAAGTCTGTCTTATAGTCAACCAGACCACCAGACAATAAAATATTCTTGTCTAGACTTGTTAACAAGTGTTGCAAGCGATCTAAATACTACGCATGTGTCCACGAAGGAAACCCAAAGAATTATTCATCAGAAACGAAACAAATTATTTTGCTTTTGCTTTTTTAATTTTATTTTGAACTTCGATCAAATGCTCCATTGTTATTAATCAGACCCAATATCTCAATTACACTTATGCGCTTAGATAATACAATCAACTCAACATGAAAAATTCATTGAATTCCCCTTTTTTATTACTTAGTTGAAGAAGCACACGCTGTTCTATAAGCTTAATTTGCTTTACTTTTTGAATTGGAACGCTGTGCAATAAATTGCTTGATCATATTAGCATTCGCAATTTCCTCTTCTGCTCTTCTTAACTACTTTACTGCAAAATTAATCCACTTCCAAAACCAAACAGATTAGCGAGATGTGAATTGCAATTCTCTAAAAGTGCCGATTTCGGTTGTAGTCTTTGATGGTTTAATGTCTTGTTTAACAAGAAAATAGTTCTAATCAAAATACCCTCAATTGTTACAGGCGCACGTTATGGTGGGTTTATACACGAGAATAAGGAATAACGCTTAACGCTTAAGAAAGTTGCCAACTTTTAACTTTGATCTTATGCGTTAGGCTTTATTCTAATGAGGCATGCGCAGTTTGTAAGATAAATTATATTCCAATATCCCACGTGACCGCCAAGCATCGTATTTACATTTTGTTGTGAGGTTATTAATCCAAAAATAACTACCACTTCTCCAGTGGACCAATCTATTTTAATGTACAATATTTATGTGAAATTAAGCTTTTATTGGTATGTTAGGGCCATAATGTTGACATAAACAGATACAACCCTATTGTTTCTTAAGCCTATGCTTCCATTTGATTGGCTGTACATAAAATAATATTGTTCCTTATTCTGCTTTATAACACCGATTAGGCGTTATTCCTTAAGCGTTATTCTTATGCCTTAACCTTTATCCTTATTCTCGTGTATAAACCCACCGTTAGCGTCCTTTATGCTAATGGGTGATTATTATTAAATTAAAAAGTCAATCCTATGAAGTATTCTGCTTGTGGGGCGAATAACCGCAAAATAAGACCATATAATACAAGGTTTAATGTTTTTGAGTCTGAAATGTTTAATGCAGTTTTCGTGTCCATTCACTAACATTTATATCAGTTGTAATTTCTAAAACACAATAGCTAAAAGCAATTTTCGTGTATTTCGATCGACTTAAAGCACCGCAGCATAATTTCAATCGGAAACATTTGGAAAGGCGTGTTTCTCAACTTGAAAAGATCCACAAGTTGAAGCCAACTTTTGTGGCATTCAAGTTTTAAATTGACGTTAAATTACTGACACTACAGCAATCACCATTTGCTCTTACACAATAATTGTGTGAGTAAAATTATTTTACTGATGTGTTAAACCATAAGCCTTTTTACTGAGGACAAGATAGACTGACGTTTCTGTCTGCATGCTTGTATGTATGAATGAATATATTATTTCTTTTTCTTTTGAGGTAAACATTGCAGTTTTGTTAAAATGAAAAAGATCGCAACTATTCTAAGCGAAGCTCGGCGTCTGAAAGCTTTCCTAAGCTGTATTGTTATAAATACATACATAGAACAAATGAAAGAAAAACCTGGTCATGAATAACAAACTACAACAAGTGAAGTGCCCATGAAACAAAGAGTTAACGTTTAATTGCAGCTTGACTTCTTGCAAAGCGAGTAGGTTTCAGCAGTGCAAATCAGGCAGCTGCTTTTCAATGTTCTTGATATGTGCGTTTATTTCCAACTGCAACATCGTTAAAAGAAATTTTGCTTCATATTTACATCATGCATGTCGCACTAAACATTTAGGATCCATATTACAAACTTTAAATGAATTATTAGCAGCCCGCTTAAAGGTGTCTACCTTACCCTTTTCAATCCATAACATTTAGCAGAGTACGAATTTCGAATCGAAAAAGTTATTCTCCTCTAAACACTTTCCCACAAATATTAGGTGCCATTCTGAACTGATTTTCCCTGAATAAAATAGAGCATTGGTAAACTGAATGGTTTCAGTGCATATATCGGGTTAGAACTGGTATATTGCCGTCAAATGATTTGTGGCTCTACTTTTCACTGTCCTTGTTCTTTTATTGTGTTCGGCTTCCGTTTCGGGACCTTTTTTGAGCTGCATCACGTTATTTTGTGGGTTAACTGGGTCGTGATATATTTGAACTGAACAAATAAATACAAAACTTCTTACTTCAACCCGGAGGTCATAAATATTTCCACTTTGGAACAATCAGCGTTAATGCCGTTTCGTTGCTGTTGAATAGGGTTTCATAATTTTTATCGCTGTAAAAACTTGTGGTAGGTTCTTCTAGGTGCCATTTCATAAGCCCTTTATATTTCAGAGTTATGAGCATACAGATGTTCCGCAGAATGACTATGTAAAATAATTTTTAGCCAATAGGTAGATATTCAAAAGTCATTGCGAGTGCTTGCATTGTATTCGTCGTTAGTTTAGAAATTTTGCCCTTCAGTAAAACTGCATATGTATAATAATATCAAGCATGCATAAATTTTTTCTTCTTTGGGGAGGCTCTACTCGGTCACATCTTCGACATAATAAACGCATTGAACTGAACAGCTGATTCCTAAAGTCACATAAGCAACGATTACGACCGGTTTGAGATTGGTAGAAATGGTGGCACCAGCAGCAGCCAAGTAAAACCTTTAAACTGTTTTGCGCAGATTTTTCTAGATATTCACCATTTCAAAGAACTAGTGTTAAGAAGTTCTGTGATATCAATAATAATAACTAATGAATGAAGGGATGATCGTTTCTACTGATATCAAGCAATCAAAGCATTGGTTTGAAAATTTCAAACAAACAAATTTTAGTTGAAACATCGATTTTTTCTGAACTGAGCAGATTTGAAATTATAGAGCTTCATTAGGATAATGCCCTTTTAATTCCTGTTGGTCTTTTAGTTTCATATATATCCTTTGTTCATTTGCATATAAACCAACAAGTATGCACGTAATGTTACTGGGATGAACATTTGCAGTAACATAATAGGTACTTATATATTTTTGAGAATGATTTAATTTGCTATTTTTAATACCTCTTAGCTAATGACCTCAAATGTTTATTCACTCCGTATAAAATCTCCAATAAAATCAGGCAAACGTTTATTTGATTGGATTCCGACCCACAAAGACGCATCTGAAATAAAAGGCACGGATAAGACAAACTGCACGGATGTTTCAGCTTCAATAGGTTCGCTATAGTGTATTGTCTGTTTCAAGGTTTTTGACAGTGACGCAGTAATTGTCGTTCTTGTTTTGATGTTATTGACATTGTCTTTCATCAAATTGTTAATTTGATGAAAATGTTCGATTGATGAACATTTTCGTAACTCCATTTCGATTCGTTTCCGCGAATGTATGCAAGAGATCATTTCGGTTTACCGATACATTTTATACTTGTGTGTGTTATTTTCGGGTACCGAAAATGCCTTAGCAATATTGTGAGAGCGAGGGACAGTTAATTTCGCTCATATTATCATCGTTATCGCTTCCATCTTGTATCTTGTTCTTAATTTTTTCTGCTATTTTCCTTTTTCGTAAAATTATCAAATCGTAATTACATATAATTAAGCCCAACCACGAATTTACTTTATAAGACCTTTGGAAGAATTTTTGGAATTGATATATTTTCAATATTCTCAGATACTTAAAACAAATTGATGTCGCAACCTTGCTTTAAAATGGAAGAAACAGAATAATTTATTTATTGGGTAGTGACAAGTAGGTATATCGTAAATTTTTCAATTTTCGGAAAAAAATAGGCGTCTTTTGGATATTCTCATGTTATCAACGTTTTAAATTTTAAAATCGTACTTTTGTGGTTTTGACAAAGTTTTGGCGATCTTATCAAGACAAGGGTTCGGACAGGCAAACAACATATATTAACAATATCAGTGGAAGAACTCCTGAATTTGTGTACTGGGAAGATCGCCATTGTCAGATTTTCGGCTCCCACTTTGGGTTAGGTCCAAATCAGTTTTAAAACCCTTATGGACACATTCATCTATTAATCTCGTACCCTGGCGAAATTTGAAATAAGTTCCTTGTGCTTTCCGATTCAGGAATATGTTTGGAACCCAACATTTTTGCGTTTTTCAACTTTCCCTGTTTTGCCTGATCCATAATAATGAAAACAAAAACACTTTGTTAATCCTATTTGGCCGTAAAAGATCAGCTCCCATTGTTATTTTTTTTCAATAAATTCAACATAATCTTTAAAATATAATCAATTAATTTGAGGTTAAAAATCATACGATATCGTATAACGTTAAACTAACCCTACCAATGGAGACACTTTCGAGTCATCGCATAAATGGATACATGGATGCCACATTAATGCCTGATTATTGACAGTAAAATTCGAAAAATTATCTGGTCCTCATCAAATGAAGATTTGCATACAGGAGCACTAGCCAATGAGTCCAGGATATTTTCTTGCCAAAAAATAATGAGAACGAATTAATAAATGTAACGAGAAGCACCTTTATATGCCTGTAAAAGCGTATTCAAAGAGTGGACTGTGTACAGTTGGCGCCGCGTTATTCGTGGCCACTTGAGCGCTCCTTTTTGCTCTCTTCTATTCTATACTTCACTTTAATTTAAACAGAACTCAGGCGATTCGTTTTTTGTTTACTTGGAAATTAAAAAACTGCACAGGACTAGAAAACCGAACAATAATAATACCGGAAACCTTGATACCGTTCTGCATCTCAGACGGGCCATAAATCAGGTCTGGAACCGTTTGCGTAGCATTATTGCAAAACAGTGGGATTATTTTTAATCCCCCGAAACTCTTATTAACTTTCCCGTGGTGCGCGGAGGAGACGGGACAGGATTAAATCTCCGGTTGTGATCTGCCACCCTCTCGCGCCGCTTTCCCGCCGATCCGCAGAACTGTCGGGATGCCACGCAACCATAGCAACGGCACCGGCGAGAGAAGAGAGAAGAGCACTCCGTTGGCCTGTCTCCTGTCTCTTGATTTATGGCGATGGAAAATGCGAGAAATGAAGAGCGGCAGCCAGACAACGTTCCCTGCCTTACCGAAAATGAGCCATACCGGATTCGGCATCGTCCAGAAATAAAACCTAAAATCAAAATACACACTCGAAGAATGTGCGAACGCATCTCTTAAATCTGAAGGAAATGAGAACCGTTTTAGGACTCCTCTCATCTCACGTGCACGTGGACTAAAAGCTCGGTCACACGGTGACATTAATGTCGTCCACAACAGTGTCATTGTCTGAACAGTTGAAGGTCACAGTGTTGTGACGACTCGCCATTGTCAACTGGAGAAAATCACTATTAGATTGGTAATACCTTCCTGACATCCAATATTTAAACCATTGCTTTCAAGCTTATAACAAAAAACAACACGTCAATATTTTTCTATCTGTTTAAAGGCTTGCAACGCTGAGAAAAACTAAGCAAAATAAGTCACAATGACATTTAATCAAATAAACTGTCAAACTTGATTATTTAAAGTGTAGTTATAATTTAGCCACCAGTGGGCGTTTGGACTTCTGAACTCGCGAATAGGACATCGTGACACTGGTTCCTGTCACGACATTAATAGAGAGTTATTGGTCGGCCAATACGTTCATGCAGTATTATAGTTTGCGCTATTTTGACATAAACGCCTGCGCAAATCAGTCTAAAAAATAGGTACTGCAAAATTAAAGTACTGTTCTGTAGTATTTGTGCCCCGATACTGCACGTTTTATTTTCTACGTGAAACTGGCAGTTGACATTTCTGGCGTCCGCTTGCAACATATTTCATTATAAACATAACCCAGCTTCACCTATTTCCAATTGACACATTGTTACACTTGTTTACATATGTAAACATTACGTTTAACTACGTATTCAATCTCGTATTACTTATACAATTGGTTCAAAATGCCCCATTTTAGCAGTGTCGTTTAATGCTCAATGCGTCCTGAACGAGATACAGTCGAGATACCAGTCAGTTCAAACTGATGTACCTAACTGAAGAATATTCAAGTCGTGTTTTTCAGAATTTCGATTTTAGCAATTCAATAATGTACACCTTGCAAGCAAAAGTTCAAGTGATGGATGTAAATGAGGATTATGTTAAAAATAAATGCTTTATCCCTAACGTGTGTAGCTGATATCTCTTGAACCATGCCAGACTCAGCATATTTGTAAACTTGCAAATTTTTATAAGCCTTGAGCCTGATCCAATGTAAAATCTACGGCTGTAAATTAAGTAATTCACCAAATACGTCGGGATGCTGGGGAACTTATAAATATCAAGCCGTAATGACCAGGGGGGATCAAACAAGGGCCAATAACTTCAGTTCGTTTATCGTATCTGTTCCTCGTATCTGTTCCTCGTATCTCCACTAAGCCTTGAATAGTATGCACTTCAACACATAGTTAATACTCATCGGACATTTGTTCTAAATAAAAATATTCTCTTTCCTCACCCTGATAACCACCCCTGTTTATAAATATAAGTATTATCAAAAATGTAATATTCAAGTTCATTTTCACTTGCTCCGCCTATGACTGCGGCTTCTAGAATTTCCTTCATTATAACAATTAAGCGTAACTGATCAACAGCAACCAAAATCCAATTGAAAAGGTAAAAATTGCAAATACACCAACGTAAAATGATTAATAATAAATTGTGTAAGCTTAGGTTAAACAATAACACATTTTTAATACTGAAAGCAGTGAACTAGGCATTCCAATAACTATCATTTCGTTACAGTAATAACGCAAATGCAGTATTAAAATAAGGAATAACATTAGTACTGCATGACAGTATTTAGCATGTCCAATAACTCTCTAATGTCACCGGGTAAACGAGTATTAAAGCATGTTCTCAGAAGTTGACTACGAGTGCACAATTTTTCAATTCGCAAGTTCAACTATACCGATGGGGTCCTGCAAGACGTAAACAAATAAGGGTAATAACGAGGAGCATTTGGTAAATAAACCACACGTGAGAGGGTCCAGCTTATGTTGAGAATACTGTTCATAATGTGTTGTCACCAACGAAAAATTGCAGACAGAAGTACCATTTCCGATTCCTTTCCGTAGAGAAATAGTGGGCAAGATTAATTAAAGCGTTTTGCTCAAAAATCAGAACCCGCAGATGCCACCTGGCCTAACGGACAGTTGAATGCTCCAAAATGTAAAAAAACACGTTTATATTGTCGGCTATACATGAAGCTTATTCAAGCTGAACTGTATTTAAGAATTTGTCTATTTCAGGTCATATTTTTAACACATACCACTTAGCTAGCAGTTTATTAACAACGCTTTATTATTTTTTCAGGTAAGCCCCTATGGTTCATTGTTGGCCGAAGTTCAGGTAAATGGTAATTATAAGTTCACAAATGAATCGACTCTAATGATTCTGCTTCCAAGCATATGAAAGCTAGACTAGGTCAGTTTTTTGTGTTGTTTTTTGTCTTGAAATCTTACTGCGAACGAAGACTGCACTCAGCATCGCTTCTCGGTGAAATATCGGCGAATTAAACTTGGTACAGTGACCTAGAAACGTGCAATCATGCAGGAAGGGTAAGAAATAACAAATGGCCGTGATGATTCGTGGGAAATTGATGCGTATTTTTAGAAAATATTTACCTTTACCCGCGATGATAAATCTCGACTGCTTTCATTCTTAGCGCTGCTATGAATGTAAATACAGCTACTTTATGTGCGATGAAAACTAGAATTTAATTCAATGTTAGGTTGATAACAACTTTTAACAGAAGGCAATTCATATTCCAAGCGTTTTAAAATTATGGTACTTAACGTTAAAAATAATATTTCATGTTAAATTGTGCCGAGTGTGGTGAGTATTGGCGATTAATAAATTTTAGATCGAGACCATGATCAAACATGATCAATGAAGAAAACGAAACGTGATATTCAATTTGGTAAGACAAATGGTCAAAACTTTTCCAAAACTACCTTTACCTAGCGAAATCATAGTGGCGAAATTAAAGTGTTACACATTGTTATGATCATGCAAATGCAGGGCGATTCATCGGGGGTACGATTGGAGAGTGCGACAATTTTGATATTTTTTTTTCAAAATTTCTAGATGATATTAACAGTTGAATATCGACTTTCATCTTTGTTAATGAATATTTTTTTGAGATGGTCTCATGTTTCATTGAATTGTTTGATAAAAATTCAAAGCGTTTCAATTTTTTTGTCATCAAAGACAGTTACAGGTGAATAGCTTTTGTCAAGAATAACAAGCATTTGTATAATTGTGACTCAGTGAAGCCTCTGTCACAAAGTGTACATTAATATCGAATATGCGGATGCGCTATTAGTTAACATAACATTTTATTGCTAACATTCGTTTACTACACCGTTGACTTAATTGTATTTTAACCCCACTTCCTGAGTTTATTCATGGTTTTCAGACCTTTTGATATCTAAGAAGCAACAGCTATTTACGTAGTGTTAATGACACAGATTATCTTGAAATACATTGTTGCCGTCCTTCTGATCTAGTTTTTTGCAAATATCTCAGTCTCTAAATTATTTTTTTACTATATTTGATGTACTCTCAGAGTAGTCAGAGGAATGGCGCCAATTTTGAATCACTGTGTTAGTAAAACTGTTTATGATGAAGCGCCAATGTCGAATACTGAAACCAACTAAGGGAGTTGCGATTTTGTTTTCTTGGGTTCACCTATTTGCGATAAACCTATGAATTCCATAGGTTTGGTTCTGAAGATTGTCTGGAACCCCGTTTTCCGCTTAAAATATGCGTAATGGACGTGGTCCAAGATAAATGGAAACTATGGATGCCATTGATTTTTCCTCTCTTTAACCGAGTCGCAATCAGGAGTGGCGGCATCGTGTTTGCTTCAGTGAAATTTACGTTTCCAGAAGAGTGGGCAATTTTTGCAGCAACGAAAGCGGGGGTTGATAAATGGCCCCTGCCGATGACACCTATGAAATACGTCAGCAACGGCGGGCCGGGCTGACGACGACTTTTCAATTAAAAACCATGTACGCGGAATAATGGGATTTGTGGGGCCGTTCCATGTAAAAAGGGAGTCGGATCCCAAATGCCAAGATGGCAGAAGCAGAAAAATGGTTAATCTAATTAACTGTGGAAACGATCTTAAATATTTGAACGGAAATAACGGACTAAGCTCACCCCTGTTGTTCCATTCATGCGATTAACTGTTTAATTGTATTAGCTGTTGTTTGATAACATTAACAGGCCTGATTTAATCTTCAGTTAAAGTCTGATAGTCGCGCTGGCTTCAGGGAACCTGTTGATGCTCGTTCGTTCTGAAACAATACGTGTGTCTGGTGCATCAATTTTTCTTCCGGCTCCAAAAGCCCTGCAATTTGTCACTCGGGGCGTTTACACAGGTATAAAAGACTAAATACTGCCGGGAGCATATATATTGCCGTCTATTTATGCACAAGGTGAATTTTATAGCTTGTTAACAGGCATGTAAGGCCGCGGTGTTCGTCGTTCGCTTATTAAATTGTTGCAATAAATTTGTAGCTTGGTGCAGCGGAAAGGAGAACTAGAATGCGTAGTCAAGTGAAGTGCACTGGTTTTGCGATTATTACGGCAGGGCCTCTGGAGCAACTTTGAAATAATACTACGAGGCGTCTGCACGTGCTGAGAATATTTTCGGATTTAAATGCCAAAATGATATTTTTAATACATTTTGATGTGACAACATCTAGAAAGGTTAATTGGAAGTACGAAAATAATACAACGGAACAAGTATTTCAAAGGGTTTTTGAAGCTGCTGAAATCGCATGATGCCATAAGAAAAATGCGCTTATTTGAACTTGGTATTATAATTAAAGTCTGTGTTCTGGATGGCAGACTCCATCTAGAGCATGTAAGCAGCACTCGAGATGAGATCTTTTTTTGAAAGTTCAATGCACACTGAAATTGTTTTTTTTTCCATTTTTACTAATTTAACCCAGCTAAACGAAAATAGCCACGAACTACAAAACTATTGGTGCCGTTTGAGATTTCCGGGAACGTCTACAGTTGAAATTTGGTTGAAATATGCGCAGTTGTATCACCAAAATGTCCAGTCTTGTGGTGTTTTGGATAGACTTTCGTGTCACTTAAGAGACAAATCTGCAACCGGTTAAATTTACTTAGAATTATAATTGAAAGATACCAGTTTGACCGTTAAATAATATTGATGGACCGGTGTTAAATGCTATCTAAAAATCTCATACTTCGTAAGCTGGTTGGAGTTGCCTTCGAAAAATATCATCATTTTCTTACGCGTCCAAATTCAACGATGTTCGAAAGTAAAAGCATAAAGACGATGTTTTTGCGGCTAGTTTGCATCAATATGGACCTACCTTATCCTGAAAGCATACATACATCACTTTGCAATTTCTTTCAAGTCGTTTTGCTTCCTTCACCTACAAGTAAAAAACTTCTCGACGTTAACTACTGCTACATTTAGATTTTAAATCGATTGCTCCAGTGTAATTGATCAAGCATTAAAATTATACAGTGTAAAAGTACTTAATAATACATTTTGATTATGTTAATAGCGAATTCGATCAATATATTTCGCTGGTGTCTGCGAAAACGTTATAATAAGCAAATGCACCAGATGCTTTATAGCAACACCAAGTGCCAATGATGCATCGGATAAATATGAAATCTCCCTTGGAACAATTAAGGCCGAAGTTTCATTTATCTCAGTCTTGTTAATAAGATAAGCAAATTAAATGAGCTAGAAAAGCTATTTGGCAATCTGCTGCTTTATCCACAAATTATGCGATACTTCAAGCATTAACTAAATGTATGCTATTTTTTACGTGCCAAGCAGCGCAAAACATAATGTATACTTTTTTACTTCGGCTTTTTATAGATACAATTAATGCGCTGTTTTCCGACTTTCTGAATTGCACATTTTCTACCAGTTGCCTGTTGTGTGTTAATTTGATCAAGTATCAGATTCCTATGATTGTTTTGAAAGGCAATTAGCACTGTTTTTGTCTAACTCCTGATGCATATTGTTGATATGGGAAATTTGTAAGCATTACGTAATCCAATTAAAAGATAATTAATTGTCAGCTTCAGTCGTATAGCGGGATCTCGACTTTAATTCCTCGAAAAATATAATAGTCTGCTTTGCACTTGTCGGTAATACAAAGACATATATCAAAAACTAAGATTCCTCTATATTTTGCTGGATACAGGAAAATACAAACTTAAGCTCAGTGTTCCCTTTCTCTCTAATTGTTATTTTCTTTTCGTTGTCCGTGTTTTCGTTCACCGGGCTCGTAAATTAAAACTGATTTATGTGCAGCACCGAAATGTTTCTAGTTAATCTGCTTATTATTGGCTGCAATCGTCCCGAATAATCATTTTTAGTACTTTGCACTTTAGAATCTAGATTGTTAGCAAAATAGACACATACATAACTTGACGCAAGGATGCCTTCAAAAAATGCAGTCTTGAGTGTCGCAGATTCGAAGTCAAAAAGTTTTCCATGTGTGTGCGAACATTGAATAGGAAAAGTATGTCATTGAATTAAATGAATATTAGGTTTATTTAATTTATTCCTAACAGCAAATGTGAGAATTGGGAATTCGACCACAAAAATACGCCGCTATTTTATTTTAATGGATAGTTATAAGCCAGCGTTGTCTAACTCTCAATGATAATCTTGAGCACTTACACACCAAGGGTTACATTGGGACCATTTTCTTCCGGTTAAAATCGATTCAGCAGACATACTATTTGCATTTTCAAGTGCTTGAACGTCATATACATAATTAATTGTATACTAAACCACGCCCTGTAATACTATATTTTTAAAACATGTGTTTTAAACCAAATGAAGGATTATCTTGCGCTCTAATTCCAACGTAAGCCACTCGGGCAATTAGTCGTTAAATCTTCAAAAGTCATAAATTATAATAATCTCATTATCGTTGCATTTGTGCAAATCCCCAGCAAAATAAGGCCGATTTTCAAGTTCGTAGTTTTCAGGAAATAAATACACGCGTAATGAGTAGTTGGTAAAAATAACTGTGAATGGCCTATAAATGAATAGTTACGTAAGTAGGTAAAAGGTGAGGATTCGGGAAATTCTCGATCCCATATGAAGCTCGGCCAGAAATTACCGTAAGCTAATTCAAATGTTTCTTTTAAGTATTCGCTTAATTAAAATTGTCTAAGATCTGCTTGGGTTTCCTGAGACGTGCACTAAAATATTCCAAGAGGATGCCATTTTATGCAAATTAAAAAGGTCGATCATTCTTGGTGTTCGGATCGACATCCAATTTTCGAACAAGGCGGATACGATCTTCTGATATTTTTCATAGTTGATCATCGTGACGTTGACTGATGATCGGACTGGGCTGACACCAATCAAGTCTCGCGTTGAACTCTACTGGAAGCCTGCCCCTTGCTTTCTATTAGGTCGGACGATCGCAAAGCTAAAAAAGATCATTTGTCAAATGTCAAAAGACCCATTGCGGATTTGCGGAGGTTTTAATGATTCTACATCATTGCCACTTGGTTACATTTTCTTCAGATTGTAGTCTTTTCACTACTACTGTCTTCTTTGGGACTAGGGGGATTTCTATTATCGTTCGGAGCAGCATTTATTTTCAAACTTCCTTTTCGTAGAGATAAACACCAATCTTTAGAGCATTTTTTAATTATAATTTTCTCATCGAACCCAACAACTTCTTGCAAACCTTGATTCTACTGAATTACGCAAAAGACCTAGTGCATGCGTATTTCACGGCACTTCAACTTATTTTTTTTGCAACTTATTCATTTACGAATTACTTCAAAGTGGAATCAGGATAAGCAATAAAATCAAGATGAATAATCTTCGAATTAGTTGAACAATAGCGGTCAGTTGAGTGCTTGGCAACCTGGCCTGTGAAACGAAACCACCCGTAACAGTTTAATTTTCAAAAATTATAAGGCATATTAATCTTTGAGAAAAATAATACGGATAGAACGAATAGGTCTGGTGGTGGTGTAATGAAGTTATTTGTCAGAGTTAATCACTTCTTTGTCTCGATCGGCCTTCAAGTTCTCAGCTTTATTGCTTTTAATTGGGTGCATTATGTTCGCGCAAACGGATTAATAGGCTGTCCGATCTTCGGCTATTGAACAGGACAAAAAAAAGTTTGAGTAATTATGTCGTTTATTCAATAATCGATTAGAACTGTTCACTTTTCGTTACGAGTTGAAGAAGCTTTCGAATGTAATTATTAAAATATGTACGTAATCGGTGTGCCTTCTGGTCGTAGGTGCCCTTAGAATTGATTCACAGACTGTTCACATCGAGTTTGCACTTTCTTTCCGCACGTTTTTTCCACCACTCTATTCAAAAAGACAAACTTCTTTCGAAAGTTTGTGCTAAGGTGGAGTGGGGTAAGTGCACCCCAGTTTTTAGTCAGTTTGGCTTTCACCCATATATCTTTAATTTGTTTTATATTACTTATTACTTTTATCTTTACTTTATCTTACTTTATCTTTAAATCAACGAATATTTGAGTTAATACTCTGCAATTAGCATTGACAAAAACGCCAATTTCACTTATATAATTTACATTTTTAATAAAACTGCAAACGATCCAACAACTATGCACTTTCCCCGAAAATGGGGCAAGTGCACAACTGGCTATTAACACCAATTTGAAACCTTATAGCGTATGATACGAGGCAAGAGCATAACTATTGATATGTTTACTTTAAAATGCTTTTTACCGCATTTAAATATTTTGTTTCGTTTTGGAGTAAAACAAATAATCGATATTTTTGAACAAATTCATTATTTAATCCGAATCCAGACAACGAACCCCCCATTAATTGGGCGAGATCTACGTGGATAGGATCGTAGCAACTTTGAGTACATTACTAGATAATAGATATCGCAATTTCTGGCATATTAGTTTAATAAGACCCCGTTTATGCACTTACCCCACTCCACCTTATATTCCATAACAAATATTAATTTATGTCTTCGGGTACAAGCCACATGAGCCAGATTTAAACATTTTTAAAAATTCAGTAAGCAATCTGTATTTAGTTTCTTGATGTAATTTTAAAATTTGATAAACGAATTGAATTCAATTTTAATAAGGGGCAGCGTGGATGTCAAATCGCCGCTTTTTGCCAGTTGTTTTGCTAACTTTTTTCAGTATTGCACAAACTGTGTTTTGTGTTTCAATTAAAATAAAACAGTTCGACTCTGCATGTTGGGATCCAACAAAAAGTTTTTTTTCCAGAAGAATAAAGTGACACAGTCGAATGCCGTAAAAAAGTAAATCAGGAAAAAACTGAAAGTAGGTCTTTTGAAATCCCATGCTTAAATAGCATTGAAAATATAATGACAGAAAATATTCTGCCAATGAAAAAGCTGAATGAAGCTAGAAAAAATAGCAGAGCTTAATAAATAAGAAAAGAAAACTAAAACTCTAATCAACAGGAAATAATAACTATGATTATTTTAACTACCGCACATTTAGTAGGCTAAGGTTGTTTTGGGAGTAACTAAAGGCTACATCTTAATTTTCGGCTATTCGTTAGGTACACACTGCCTTTTCAATTGTCTCTTTTTTCGTTTATAATCAGGTTACCATATTGTACCGTGGCACAAAACAATATGGAAACAGCAATAAATAAAAAATATGTTCTTTTCTTATATGCTGCAACGGTCTGAATGTCCTCAATAAAGACAATAAATTTAACATTTCTAGGTTGCGGCCAACGTTGAAACAAGTTTGTTGAAGCGCGACTTTAACCCGGTTTGATTTAATTAAGATTATAATATTTAATTGATTTAAATGTAGGGTCTGTGGCAGAATTTCCTTGTACGGCTCGGAATGACCAAGTTGAGAGAAAATCTTTGATGTTTAATTGCTTTGCGTAAACAAAGCTTCTTTTCCATGATAATTTTTGTGTTCAAAGTACCGTGTTTTGGCGTACATTCTGGTTGATTTATTATGAAATTCGTTTTTTTCGAATTGCAAAATGTACATGGGCAATAACGCACAACTGAAAATATGTCAGAAAACTGATTGATTTCAGATATTGAAAAAAGTCGCTTTATAGACGCTGTATGTGTGTAGCTAAACATCAATAATAATTTGCATAACCCTTTATTCAAATGCCCCTAAACAAACATGACCGTGGCATGTTGGACTTCCAACTTGAGCCCGCCTCTTCCACTCTAATTTCCATAATTAATTAACCAAATTTCGGGATCAGCGCAAAATTAGATAAAAATTATTTATTGCTTGTACATACATACAACTAAGTTTAAAAGCCTCATATTTTTGCTATTTATTAGCACATAAATCTACATTTCATTACGTTGATTACGTTGCTAATCGATCCAAACTAAATATGTTTTGGAGTAGGTACTTAGTAGTAAGTTTCTCAAATTTATACGGGATTTCGCATGTGATTGACAAATTTGAAGGGGCAGAGGCGATTTCAAGTAGACAGCAAAATGGTTCTTTTAGGAGTTAGGACCATCTTCTAATTTTGGATGAAGAGAAGATATGTAAATTTAATAATTTTATAATGAAAGCTGGAAAAAGCAGTGTTGATTTCTGAACAGCAATTCGTTTATCAAAGTGGAAGCGCCTAATTTTTGCGGACGGAAATGTTGAAACTTCACCCGTCTGGATTATGTTAAATGTAGGTATATTGCACGGTTATGAAGAAAATTTTGCCGAATTCGTGTGAAATGTGAATTTCAATTTAATTTTGCAAAGTTCGAAATATCTGTGTCGATTTCTACACAGACGAGTTTCATCATTGCAATCAATGACGATTCAATTTGTTCATCGAAGTGGCCGCACCTATTCTTTCGGAATAAAATCTTCAGATTTTACCCTTCTGTATAATCATAAAAGAATAATGTACGAGACAGTGCCATTTGCAACGTTTTGTTGCTGAATTGCCGTAGGAACTTTGCGAGTAGGTCAGACAACACCCTGTATATACTAAGAGGCAATCAGTTAATCTTTAGTAGTTTTACTGAAATTAGAAAAGCATTTACAGGTATCCGGCACGGCCCATGACGGCAAAAACGAATTTCCAGTACGACCGCGCCCTTTGTAATATTGTAATTGCATTTTTCTCTATCTGGTCCGCTAGACAAGTGGACCAAGCATGGCCTTTATACTTTATGTCATCAGATTCCATGGCCGTTCCTCCTCTACAATTACAAGGCGCGACCAAGCGTTGCACCAGAAATTAACTTTCAATTAAAAACGACGTGAATAAAATGTATGTACCCGGAGCCTGTGCCAATTGTGTACCGACTCAAATAGTAATTTCCTGCCGCGTTCTTTCAATCTATTGGGTATGTTGGACAGCATACGGGCCAAGAATATACTTAGTGTTAAGTGGGCTATTTTTGTTATGTCTGCTCTATTATTTCATTAACAGCTTGTTGCTTTGCTTAGATGCAATCGTTTGCATGGTTGAAGCGATGTGAAATATCGATATCATCAATATTAGTGGTCGCTCTCCAAGAGTCTGGTAACAGCAATGAAATTACAATCTAGTTCCGCAAGCTATCACCCAATCAGCCCAAAATAATACTTGTAGCAAACCGTTTGAAACGAACCAGTATCAATAACTTAATATTAACCCCAAAATCAGACTCAGTGTCTCTAACTGTAAACCGGTTAAATATTGACACATAAAACTGCCTTAACTTTTAATTGTTTTGCCGGACTTTCTTCTTCTAGCCGCAGATTTATTTGTTCTCCTAGTAATATATAAGCTGCAAGAAAGGTTCTCTTTCATACTAAACTTCTTTCTCCTAGTTCAGATCATTCAACCTTAACTGCACATATCATAAATCATAAATTCCATGTACGTTTATATGATGACTAGTAAGTAATCAAGTGATGGTTTTCCAATATCGCCTACGCATGGCATATATCGTTTTTATACAACGTGCATCGTAAAAGAGTTCATTTAAATGCCTACAATTTGTAGTAGGTGCTGAATTCACAATAAGGTCGGGATAAGTTCTGTGTTTCTTTCGTCGATGTGCATGATTAGATAGAGATGAAATAGGCACATATACCACGTGGTCTATATGTAAATGATTTTGAACAATTCCTTCAGACTAATGCATATAGATGGGTGAACGCAAGCAAATTGAAACTTTGATTTTAATGTATGAACTTTTTAGCTAAAACTTAGTGTCAAGATAATACAGAAGTTAGCGCCTATTGAAGTAATGGATCCGGCACGAAAAAATTTACATAAGTTACATACAGGAAAATGACCAATGTTCAAGAGCCAAAATAATTCATAAAATACTTGTGTCCAATTGAATGAAGCATTACTTTTAACATTGGATGTAAAATTGCATATATTTTTTAAGAAATTGACATTAATCGATGAAATAATAAAAGCGCAACAGTTATATCGATATTGACGTTTGGCTCAATCATTACACTCCCACTATCGAGTTTGAAATTTACCGAAACCCCTCTTCAACAAATACTGTTATTCTCTTTCAGTCCAACTCCTCATCATCCTCTCAACAAGTTCGCTGCCTTCAATTCTTTGTTTTACCGGCTGAACTTTATAGGTTTTATTGCTTTAAAATACGGTTTTCCTTTTGCAACTGTTAATAAAATATGCTATACAAAGTTTAAATAAAATGAAGTTCACTTACAATAATTGAAATTCCAATTCAGACGGATCTGATAAAAAGTTTGGGTACCTTACTTTTTTCGGTAACATTTCTATAACTGTTATCTCACATTTTGATAGCGTTTTTTTTACTACAATACATGAACATTCCAATTGCTTTAATAAACATAAAAATTCAGATGTCGTGAGTACCAATTCAGCTTTTGCTACCCATTTATTAGCATCTGACCACTCATTTCCAGGGCAAAGAAAATCTTGTCTTACACGAGTGTCCAAAAGGAAAAAAACTTGACTTATTGCATAAGTTGGAAATTAATGGATCGAAACAAAATACGAACCTCACCCGAGTTAATAGTGTCTTCAGCCCTACTTAATTTTCTACAACCTAACCATTGAATTCAACGTTTTAGCCTACATTCCAAAACTTAGAAACCACTAAATCCGATCGGTTCCATTGGGTTATTTATTTTATTTTATTGTGATTTTGTTAGTAGGTATTAGGTCAATGCCCTGTGAACCTGCGCACATCAGGTAACTTCTTCTCGTCACTTTTTTAATCATTTTTTAATCATTTAGCCTCCAGGGACGTTCTATACTTTATTATTGTTTCCCATATAATGGTAACTAAAATTTTGTCATTTACAGTTGCATTGGTCGAGAGCTGACCAGAAATGGCCAACTTCTTTTCGTACGCCATTAAATTCTGCGTCCAGCTGATCTTTAGATGATTATAAGCGCAAAGGGTGGTTACCAATTGATGCAAATACGGCCGGGATAAAATTTTGAAACTCGCTTTTGTAATTTTTATTCAAAAAACAACCAGTTCGGCCTCGATTTCAATGTATTTTCAATTTATAAATTCACACAACCAACCACCACCACCGCCACCAGGCGAGGGCCCTTTTCCATCAGCTTTGTTCGTTGTTTGCCTTTATTGTTCGTTCCGCAGCTCTTTTTGTATGCTGATCGCGATGCCGTAAAGCATAAATGCCAAATCCAAAGAGCGGGACAGGAACGTGGGGGGCCGGAGGGGACACGAAGCGGGCGTTAAGGGGAGTTTCATCCCCCGTTCGGCTGTTCAGCCGAGCGAAAGGACTATTGTTGCGAAACCTTGCCGCTTTGATAGTTGATACAATGACCCGAGTGATTAATGGTCTAATCCCCGCGCAAAGCATACACAATGCGCTAAGATCGCGAGCATTCCGGATATTAGGAATCCGAAACCTTCGACCTCCGGGCTAAAACTCCCTGACGACCCTTGTCCCGGCCAAAGACAAGTCTAATAATAATCAGCCAGTCACAAGTTGGAGCCTTTTTCCGCTCCAGCCATTCCAGTGTTAAAATATTCAAAATACTTAGGTATACCTACGAATTCAATTGGTTTGTATCCAACCACCATTACCTACCACCAAATTTCAGACACTTCACTGGTAATTTTTCAGTATCAGTAACGGGATCGGATCCATTTTTAGTCAAGATCAAGTTGTTTGAGGTAGCAGAAAAAAACGGAGCTTAGTAAATTAGAAGCAAAAAGATCAAAAGACATGTCTGGATAATTAGGTTAATAAATAACTCAAACTGTAACCACGCATTAATTCGTTCCTTCGAAAGTTGTCCCGTTTTTAGTCGTTTGTCACTGCGGTTGCATGTCAGAATAAATATCCCGCGTTTCATTTAACCAATCCTGAAACAGATAGACACGCATGTAATCTTGGCTAAAGCCTATGTTTGCAGCGAAATGAGCAGGTGTTTTAAATGTGGAACCATTAGTCTTGTTTAGTCTTTTTTGATCACTTAGTTCCAGTACACGAATCGGGGTTTCAGGAATAGAATGAGCAATCAGACGAGGCGAGGAAAGGCTTTCGTATTTCGTATAATATAGAACATCCATCCATGTGGAATTAATTCCAATTTCTAACCATTGTGCCTTTGTTTGACGAAAAACATTGATTTCATATTCTCAATTGACTATGGGCATACCTAATATTTATTTTAATAATTGACCGAACCGGAGATAAATGCTTGGTTTGTCGTAAATGGAACATTCAGAAAACTCATCATGAATCTGGGACGTCTTGGCATCGTTCTCGTCTAAAATAGTCTCCCTGAATTTTCCCAACATGTCGGACTACTTATTTTTTGACTCAGTGCTTTTCTCGAGTCTCCCTTTAAAATTAAAGAGCTCCCCTGCCAATCGTTTGCAACTGTTTGGTCAGGTACTTGCTGGAACGATATCACCAGAGAAATGAAGCTGCGAGTTGATAGTTAAACATTCCCTTTAAGTGAAACCACTTTTAACCTTTGTCAATTGAACATTTTTTAAATGACCATCGGCAATATTTCTTTGAAACAGTCAACAACATTTACGGTCATTGACCGCTTTCCATAGATGTAATATAAAAATAAATGCTGTAGGTTCTCCTCTCTAATCGTTCTTATTGCGCTCAGATTTTTGTGAATAATAAAAGTCAAGTTTCCCGGAAAAGTTCAACTTTCACTCGAAAATTAATGTACCTTTTATAGCTGGCAAATTCTAGCGCTCAAAGTTATCCAGGAAGCGCGTTCCTGCAGCGTTCTAAACATGCCAGTAAACACGCCAGCACATCTCCCATACATAACATTATGTTGCGTCCAGCAGGACCAGCTCTAAATACCGCGCTATGGTTTCCAGGAACATTTTGACGGCGAAATAGTTGCCACGCATACATTTAACCAAATACCCTCTTTGCTAACTGCAGTTGATTAAATACTCCTGTCTAAATTTTAGCCTATATTTCACTGGATACCGTGCGTACAACAATTTTCAAAAAAGTGTTTTGATCAGATGAAAACGCGGTATTGTAGTGAATTTATCATTAAATCGGCTATGAAAGCAATAAAAATACGAACATTACTATTTAGAAACTTTCGAAATATTTTGCAGCAAAAGCGTTAGATAAAGCTAATCTAAAACCGACAGGTTTCTATAAAGCTTCTAAACCGACTGACTGCGACTAATCGAATACACATTATCGCAAAAATTAATTTGAGAAATCGCTCTCCTTTCTCATTAAACTGGCCCTTATAAGATCAATCAACTGCGATAAGAATCTGATCCAAAATGTTGCGATCATTAGCTTTAAACACTAATAATACGTTAAGCTTTTGGGCCACACCGCTTTTTTCAACGCATTGACAAGTATATTAATTTCTACAATTTGTTACACAGGTGGGGCTTTACAAGTTGATTAGCATACTTTTAAGTTGGCGGTTCAAGATAAACTGGTGCTCTGAGGTAGGGCAGTTATCGCGCTTTTTTCGATATCGTTTTGAAATTGACAATGATACAAACTGGATGGTAAAACGAGGATTGTTTTAAGCTGGACAATACTTTGGGTGCTTGGGGCAAAAGTCCAAGTTGGGGACGAAAATCATGCAAATCAGATAGTACCTACAGTGCATTGTGCGCAAATCAAAAGAAATCACGTGCCTTCGGCTTTCGTACAAATTAGGTTTGCATTGAGTAATTTGGAATTATTGGTTGTACCACGTTCTGGAAGTAATGTAGATGTGAGTTTACGTATCACCAAACAAAATATATTTTTCTTAAAGTTTCTCATTGCACTTTGTAACACCGTCATGCTTAAAATATAATTCCCATACTCACAACGTTTGTCACGAAGGTCTATTTTTAAACTTGAGATTTAACAGACCAATCAAACTGATTTTTGACTGTTTTTCTGAAAATCGTTCCAGATCGGTGTTGCGTTTGACCAAAACCATAAATTCTAAACTGTGTTTTTAGGAAAACACCATTCAGAACAAATTAAGTTATCGTTTTGGCTTGAAATAAGAGACGCATTTGCATTGGCGGTGCCAAAACACAACAATAAAATCTATGTATCTTTTTTGTAATAAATAGTCATTTACGTCGTCAGAAATTTCCATTTTTGGCTGTGCCAAAAGGGACTCTTCTGGCTGTCCAACTATGTTCTGCGGATAGAAAAATTAATTGTCATTCAATATTTTTAAAACCAATTTCTTTAAAATATTCTGTTCAGAAGCGGCTGTATTTGCCGAAAAGGAAAATACGTTCTTCTTATCTCTTTGCCTAGAAATTGACCATGCAACCAAACCTTTCCACCGTTTCGCCGAAAGTGACTTCTTTTAGAATACCTGACCGATGAAGGTAAACAAAACTATATAAGTCCTTACCACTGAGTAGGTACGCAATTGTATACCTGTGTTACAAATTGGTATCCAACCGGTTCCGAAACCCATGACAAATTTTTGCGGGCTCGGCGATTCAAATTTGCATTCACTTTAATCACCACCTTCAATCATCCATCAGAACAGCACTTGAATGGTTTCTCTACAAATCGGCCCTTATTATAGAGAAAGTTTGCAGGAACCTTAGGATCTAACGAGCCACATTATAGGTATCTAACAGACTTTTGTACTGTTATTCTAAATACGCGACATAAAGAAGGACCGATGTGGGTCGATGGCCCTTTTGCACTTAGAACAAATTAATATATTTTACCACTACTACTGCATTAAATTGACAGCTGATTACATTCCAAGTTTAATTGTTGATTCAGCTTCTAAACTGTAGTGTGTGAATCTTTTCTTTCGCATTCTCTGCAATAAAATGGTATTTTCATTACTCATTTTTTTCTCACTAAATTTTATCAAGCAGATGTTTCAACACACTACCATATTCTTATTGGAGTTATTTACAACTTCATGTAATAACTGTAATCTAATTAAAATGCTAATACAGCTTACAAGTGGCATGTTTTAACACGCCGGTTTGCCGGCAAAACCCAAGTGATATATAGATAACATTGTAGCATAATGAATGCAACTGATATGACTTATGAATCACATTTTGTTGAACAAATGCACTATTTTTAAAGTCTATCCGAGACCTGATCGTTAGCTGGTACCTTTTAATCAAGAATATGTTAAAACTGTTTTAAATTTATTGTAGCTAATTTCGCTAATTATTCATTTACTAAATGCAGCATGATATAGCAAGAAAATTGGATTCATGTAAATACCGCTCTTAGTTGAACCAGAAAAATTATAATGGAATTGTGTTTATTATTAAAGAAGCTTTGGATGACCAAACCAGTTTTTGGATACTTCCGTTTCTTTCATTTATTTAAAAACCACAGAGTTGAAGGTAAACATAACAGCTGGAATCTTTCCCAGCCTGTAATCAGTTAGAAAAGGGTGCCAACTCAAGAATGGCAAACAAATTGACCTCCAACTGGCTCTCAAAACCAAGACGAATTTTAGCGGTTCCTTCGCATTCCATATACATTCATCCTAATCACCACTTTCAATCACCCTTCAAACCATATTGGTTCCGTCTTTATGCGAATTCATTGCGATGCAATTGTGTTGGCTTTAACAATACGCTGTTTTCACTTCATTGAATTATTTTAATCCTCGTTAAAATCGACACCTTGTTTCCGTTTAATTCTGCTAAATTGGAGTGTTCATCTATTTTTTTGTTATTTTAATTAAAATTTCTTTACTAGTTACTGAACATTTAAATATTGTAGCCTTGTTCAATTACGGTCTTAAATTCCCGATTTTTGGAGCTTTAATCACTCAAGCTGTAGTCTAGTTTTTTTGAGTTTCATATCTCTCGTTAATTAAATGAAATTAAATTGTACAGTACTCCTTATTTCCAGTCACTCACATTTTTTTTTACTACAATCGTGTAGTTTGGCGATATTATGAACCAGATTTAATTGACTTTTCTAGTTTCATCTAGAAACAGTGCTATAGAGAAAAAGCATGTTAGAACCAGATCAAACCGACATAGCAAATTCTTCACATTCTCAATGTGCCTGCTGTAGGCATTAACTGGAACACAATAAAAGTCTGTAATATACGGAGTGTTGCGTTACCGCACTTCCACTGTACTGTACCTCCATTTTCAGCTTTGTACTTAGGTATGCGTGTAGAATTTATTAGAACTGATAATTGTCTCAATAAATAAGCGAGTACAAATTGCAGTTGAGTATAAATTAGCGCGTTAACACTTAAAAAAACTATACAAATACATAAGTGACATTATTATAATTTGCTCCATTAAATAATGTATACAAAACAATTTACATTCATTATGTTAAATTATCTGACGCATTTCGTAGTATTGACTAAGAATCGTTGCAATTTCCGATACAGTTTACTTATCCCATTTTAGGTAGAGATCTTTTTTAAAAGGTTTTCTTTTGGATTTGATAGCTACGGCTGGCTCTTCAAGCAGCTTGCGTGACCTTTGATTGGTGGGCTTGGGAACAAGGCCGTATTTTTCTATGGCGCCATTTCCTAATTCCCATCTGACCTAACTTTCTAATAGGTCCATACACTGTTATTTAAAGATAAAAATTATTATTTATTTCGGATGTGCATGCCAGGCCGCCATTTGTGCTCGTTACCAAACTACACTCACACACATAGGCGGTCTTTCAGATCTGTAATTTAGTCACCAGATACCGAAAATTCGACTTTTATCCTTGTCCATCTCGCTGCGTGGTAACACGCTTTTTTGGACATAATTACAGTGTGGGAGTGAAGGTTAATCTAGCGGTCCTATCTAATATTATGTAAGTAGAGATGCTAATGATAGGGTATAAAGTATATGCAGGTTTCCATATCTTCGAGAAGCATGTATGTGCTGAGAATTTTAAGTTGAAATGTGCATTTTAGACTCAAGTTTACAACTACTGAAGTCAATCAAGCCGATATTGTTAGTGAAATTGATTACCATTGAGATTCTCAATGTAAGAGCACCTACTGAGGGGGACAACTAGGTACTTTTCCTGTCGTCTTTACCTAATCTTTCCCGTTCTTCGTAAAACGCGCTCGCTAGCAGCAATAAGTGCATTTATGCTTGTTGGAATACATGCAACTGTAATCTACAGCGGTCATACGTTAACATAAAGTTAAAGTTTCCACTAGATACGATCAGAACTGCAAGGTGAACATGTTGCCTAAACAGCCGTTTTTGAAATTTTGGGCAAAAATGTGTAGGTATTGATTTCATGAAAGCGTTATTCCATAATAGAAAATCTGTGACCACCAAGTGTTCAGCACATTTTGAACAAAAAAATAATGCCGCTAGACCAAAAAAGCTTCTTTTCAAAATGTAAGGATGAACTTTTTACATTGTTACAAATACGTTTCATGTTAACATCCGTGAACAGCGCAATAATAACACGATTAAAGAATGTCCTTCTAACGAACGTCAAAAGACATTCATTGCAGCAATAAAAGAACCCATAAATCTTCAAGGCTCAAGGGCAGTCTGTTTGGACAACAGTTGCACAATTTGCAGCATTTTGGCAATTAGAAGGTACACTAGTATTCAAATGTCTATTCAATGGTTAAATCGAAAACATATGTTGTTTTGGAACTATATTAGGACCCTCGGCATTTGAAACAGATGTGGATCAGTATAGGTAAAAACAACATCCGCTTTTAAATTTTTGGTCCAAGTGAGATGTGATCTTTAAAGTCACTTTTTATTTATAGTTAATGGGCTAAATATTATTGCTAATTAAAATGCTCGTCGGATTTCGATCGCTATCAAAACAAGCCGTTTGAATCAGTAATTGTTCTCGCGGGTTATTCATTGCTTCCTTTTGTTCTTGTGCAGCGCCGGTAATTAAAGCGAAGAAATAAGCGATTTAAGGCGAACTTGGATCAAAGGCTAATAGCTAAACTCAATTATTTCCCAGTTGGTTGATATGTACAGTTTCGTCTTTGTTGGATCAAAGTTAACTTACCGATTGTTCTATCAGTTTTGTAACTCATACTATACAGGGTGTATGCTAAAACAGGATGGTTCAATTGTCATCATAAACTTCACTAACGAATTCATATCAATGTGAATAACAGCCTGTAGCTCGGAAATAGCCCGTTCAGGAATTTTTCCTTTTAGAAGTTTTCCCACTTATTTAGTTTTAAACACTCTGTATCTGCTGGGCAATACCCTTTTGTTGTTGCCCAGAAAGAATTTAAGAGGGTGTTGAAAATTTTACAACGCAAAGTGGATGAATCAATCAGGTTTGCGGTTCGATTCACTCATGCATAAGCATTCTTATTGGTAAAGTATAATTATTCATAACCAATTCAAGGACATTTGGTTGAAACATGGGCCTGCCCTTTTCAGGCTTAGATGCCATCATAATCTATTATGTTCTTTGTGAACATAAGAAGTTGTCTAGGCACAATAAAAAGGTTTAGCTCACAAGTATAAGTTTGATTTATTATTTGACTGGTCACTTAATAACCTGCATAATTAATTGCAATATCGCTCAAATAGGTGCAAAATGTTTTCTTCGTACCAGGATTTGAAGTTTTTTGCTTAGTATTTTTTTTTCTGAAATAAGTTTAATTGCTTTGTTGATGTTTTCTGTTTCATTCATATTTTCAATAATTTTAAACTTGCACTTTATGTGCATGTGGAATTATGGAAAGCAATTCATAATTAATTCACCTCTGCTTTCACGTATCCGTTTTGCAAATTTCTTCTTTTTTTACTTGTCTAGCTTTATCTCTAAATTACTTGACAGTAGCGAAAAATATACAAGGCTTAAAACAGGTGTTACACCTTTTTGTGGCTCTAAATCTTGAGTAGTGCAAAATGTGAAATAATTAGTTTTTAATTTTAAAATTTTATTGACTAATTTGAAAGTTTAATTTTTAAAACCAATTTATTTCCAAACTAATACAAACAATAGATTTTACTTGTCACCGAACCTTACCTATGACTCTTGGACTGTATATCTAAGACTCAATTCTTATGACTTCTGACCAAACATCTAATGGCTGAATGCTCGTTTCTGCCGCAGTTACGATACTACGTCTTATTTTAAAGAATAGTCGGCGTAAGAGGCCATATAATTATGTTGAGAATTATCCCATATGTTCAATTCAATTGCTGGTTCAAAAAATTTGTATCACCAAAAAATTGATTTGAAACATTTCCAGAATGTAATTAAATGCTATTTGCAAAATAAAGCAATTTTAAACCTTAAATCTTGTAATTTCGGTTTTCTTATTTGTTCTAGACTAACATTCAGCTTAAACAACCTATTTATTTTATAAAATACCGAAAACGAAAATCCTATGCAAAAACACGATGAAGCCATCAAAAAATAGATTTTGTAATTTACGAGAGACATTTTGTTTCACATGTTAGTTGAGGCAAAATTATTACCATTCCTGTCGCTTTAGGTGCTTAAAAAATTCACTGCCATGAGCATAGAGCACCCGTAGATCTCGAAAATATTTCCCATATGTGCCTTGAGGATCACATGTGTTTGACGGTACATCTCGTTAGAAAATATATCTCGATATCACCATACACATAAGTATAACGTATTACAAGGGTGACATGAGGTTAAAAAATCGTTTTATTTATTTTTTTTATATTTGTATTGTCTGCTTATCAATAAAAGTAACTTTTATAGGATTTTAATCTTTCGCATTCGCGTTCTTGTGGTGGCCACGAATATGTTAAATGTATGTAGACTGTGATAGACATAAACATCAGCTCATATTCATGGATTAAACGAGTCTCACAACTATAGCAATGTTTTCAACATGGTTTCCTGAAGATGCATTCTTAAAAACATGGCAATGCCGGCACCGGACAAGTCAATCAAAATAGCTAAAACTCTCCTTGTGAAGCCATCACGTTAAAGAAAACTCATCATTAGGATCGGCATTCTCTATGCATAAAACGTGCTTCGGCCATTCACAGCTTTGCTCCTCAGAATGGCAATGACAGTTTGACTATATTATGTTCTGACACAGGTAGTACCTACGATGAAATTGAAGATACGATAGGTTCCACGTCTCTTATGGGACTACCAAATTATCTTCGACAGTATCCGTATCATCTACCTTATCTACTACCCTTGACTGGGCTACTGGAGACAAGTTCTCATTTTCCGACATAATAGATTCATTAGATTGCTGAATGGTATTTCGTAACAAAGCTGACACTAAGTATTAGTCATCCCCAGTTTTCGGGTCCGATTCGCACAGAACGATAATGGCGGCCCCCAGTTTGGCCCTTTAAGGGTCCCTCGCCTCGCTAATGTCCGGCCCGCCCTTAGAGCGGCCATGCGAAAGCCCTTCGTCCTTTTCGTATATTAATTGAGTCTTCTGGGCCCGGAGACCAAAAGGCTGTGTCAGAGATACATGATTTATATCGTCTTGGTTGTTAGTTACTATAATTTTATTCTGTTTTTTTTTCAGTCCGGTTTTCGTCTTAATTAAAATGTTCACATGCTACACAATAGAAGATGTAACGGTTATTAATTGTTGGTCTCGTTTTAGAAGTTGTTCTTTGCTGTATACCCGTATTATAATGTTTCGTGGAACTTGAGGCATATCCAACAATTTTACACATAAGATAAATGACGCACAGCTCAATATGAATTTGCAGCGGAAGTATTTCGTGACTAGTTACGAGTACCAGTGTAGCGCCGCTTCAGCACAAAGCTTTTTTTCGCCTTAAAAGATCCGACATATCGGACCACACAAGTCCAAATAAGCGATCTCGTGTTTAACCAGAGATCTCGACAAATTACAGCAACCACTCTGGCTCAGTATTTACAATCCCACGACCCGAGTAATTGCCCCTGAAACGCAACTTTCATAAGGCTTAATTTATGCCTGTGAGGCCTCTTTTCGCCATAATATCACTCGCAGTTGAAAAATTGGGACAGCAAAATTATGAGGGACATTCTATCTGGGGAGGTACACATTAATCTTATCCGTTCACCTTGTAGGTACATTGATGAGTCTGTTTTGTAATCGATTGTTACAATTTATAGGAGCGCATATTCCATAACTACCTTGTTTCTGACGTTCAACACAGCTACAAAAATGGGGTTCTTAACAGGTTGCTATGCACTTTTTAGCTTGAGCTGCTCACGCTAATAAATCATGAGCCCAAATACGCTGGGAGCTTCTCTAGTTATGTTGGGGCCAACTTGAGCTTTCAGCTATCAGGTACCATTTTCTGGGCATAAAAGTATTCGAAAAGAGGGCGCAGTAAAAGTTCGGCGCTAAATCCAACCTTGAATAAGTGATAAAAAAAATTCCTTTTGTCGAATGTTTTGCCAAAGGCAACACATAGATCTTCTTCCAATTAGTCGTGTGAACTTATAATACCTGAGTTGAAATAGATGCACTTATGTTCAATCGTTTCATCTTAGAGTGTGACAAGTGCCGATTTGAAGAAACTGTGTGAATAAAATCACAGTAAGCTGTAGAAACTGTAAACATTTTTTTATAAATTGTTTTTTTTGTTTCAGGTACGTGACGGTAGCTAGAGGGAATGAGATCGGTCAAAGGTAAAATCGAATAGCACTTTGGGGTATATTTTTTTAAATTATATTAATAGAAAATTACACGCGTCATGGAACAATACGACTGCAACTGCAGTAGAAAAACTAATAGCGTTATTATGAAGGCAGACTAATAGCCCGCATGACAATACATTTCAGAGGAAACTCTCGATATCAACTGCTATCCGAGTTTTTTACATGCCACTTAAGGCCGGGTTGTACATACAACATGTTACATAAAAAATTCTGTGTTTTTTTAGTACTGTAAAAACACCCCTTTTAACAGCAAATTTTAATAGATGTAGTGATAAGACCACGGTTTGCATAAAAGTTCGAGTATGCATCAAATTTTATTCAAATTATTTAATCAAAGGCAATTTCTAGTTTCACAGCTGGCAGAATGAATGATCAATCTGAAAGAGGACGTTCATTACGTTTACAACTTACTTAACGTTAAATTATATATTTATTATTATAGACGATTCAAACATTTTTCTTTAAAAAAAGTACGCTGATTCGGTGGTTTGCTGTTAAGTCGATTAGCTTGCCAGGTTCCACCAAAACAAGGTACATAATCGAATTAGGTCAGTTAGAGTCCAAAAATATCTGGCAACTTATCTCCTTTTTACATCAGCAAACTTCTAATTGAATTTTATCGTGCCTTTGCGCACTCTGATCTGTTCTGTGTCGAAAGATTGTCTCGTATTACATCTTTTTTGATTGGTGTAATTCGCGTTGATGTATTTTCTTTCTCTTTCAAGAAATTTCCAGAAAAAAATGATTTCCTATTACTTCTCACTTTAAGATCAGCAAACTCATATTTAATTTATCTCGGACGACTGACGAGGCGATTTTAAAAAATATATATCTTATTGGACCTCCTTTGTTATAAGCCGTTTTACGTACTTTCCTCAAATATAATCAAAATAGTTTTGTTTTAGATATCTGCAAGTTAATCGAATTAATTAGAGTCTTTAGCTTTGGATAATCAAATAATTTGAATATTGAATTTGATTCTTTCCAAATATGGTAAATTATTTTGGCGATTAAATTGTTTCATTTCGAATGATGCGGCTGCTTTGGATGGCAATAAACATGATTCAAAAATTCACTAGTTAAAATCAGGATTAACTGGATGATTTTTTCATAAACCATTTAATAGAGAAATCTTCAGTCTCTCTCTTCGGTAAACATCGATTTTCTTATGCTTTTTCGGCGATCCAATCTTTCGATGACAATCGGCAGATTGGAGTTTCGTCCAGAATTCATCACTGATCTGGAGTAGGTAGACGTTATAGACCATTTGATAAAGACATATTTATTATATTTCTTCGGAAACAATCGATTTTCTTGAGGACTTTTTGTCAATTGTTTGAGTTTGATGGTGCAATTTGTAGTCGGTTTAATCAGCTGGTTAGAAGTTTTTCAAAAATTCTAGTCAAAAGTCGGACCAGCTGGATGGTTGTTTTAGTTACGTTTAATAGAGAAAAGGTCACTCTTAAAATTCTGAGAATGCAAACTGCATTGCATTTTAAGTCAATTTTTGGTAATTTTTAAAATGTGAAGTAGTTTAGAGTTTGTTCAAAAATGTCCCACTTTAAATGAGCCTCAACTTTATAAACCATTTTATAGAGAAGTCGTCGCTCTTTGTTCACCAATTATCGAGGTAAATTCGTGGATTTGGAATGGCAATTGTTTTAATTTTGACTGCGGATTATTTTCGATCACTATCGGCAACTATGGATTTTATGAACATTTTGACAATCAAAAAGTGGGCAGATAGCAAACTTTCTTCTATACTATGGCATGTAGCTATCTTCGCTCTATAAAAGTGACAATTTTCTCATAAATTTCGTCAATGATTGGAAAGTGCAATCGTTTTCGGTTACAATTGGCAGGTTAGGATTTTTTCAAAAATGTTCTAGTCAAAGAGACCATATACAGCTCTGACCATCTGATAGAGAATAAGGAAAACAGGTTTTTGAAGAAAACGCAATTTTCTTGATTGATTCGTCTTAATTGATGATTTCGTCCATTCTAGCTTAAGTTTAAATTGTGCAATTATTCAAAAATGTTAGGCAATTTGAGAGAGAAATTTATAGAACCGATTTTCTCGATAATTCCGTCGATTTGTTGACAATTTCTCAATCGGTAGCTTCTGTAGGGCAAAAGTAGTAGCAAAGTTTGGCAATGTAGGTAGGTACACAACCATTGTCATTCTTTTCGAACAGGTATGTTTTTCTCGCCATGGGATTAGACATTCAAGTTCTAGGTGGTAAAAGGATGAGTTTCACTATTGTCTCAGTAGAATGTCTTAAGGAAAAGGGTCAAAAGATATTGTTTCTTGACTAGCAATCGGGTGGTCGAACCAGTGTGAGCTGAAATCAGTTCAAAGTAAAAAGTAATTGCAAATAAATCTAATAATTTTTCAAGCTCCTTATCAAACTATTGTTTAAATTGTTTCTACCCCAAACCTATTTGGCTTGTTTAATTTTTTTAATTTCGCAACCAACTATCAGGTAATGTGCTTCTTATGAACCCGATTCTGCACGTATTTGTCCAAAAATGCATTTTGGAATGTTAAGATCTTCATTTTTTAGGATTTTTTTAGCTTAATCATGCTGCAAGTTCATGTTTTTCTATTTGATATAAATATTCTACGCAAACATGCGATATGTTTAACGTGAACAAGAAGTGGCCTAATAGTACACTTCAATATTTGTAAGTAGTACATGAAATGGTTTCATATACCTTAAAGTTTCGATGGCTCAGTTCCCAGATATTTCGCTTGTTTATGCATATCTATCAGCGAGTTACGATCTCGATCTAAGACTGATCTGCGGCAAAATTAATGTATACGGATCTGCTATTGAATTGATTTGTTTATCACTTTCCTCGTCCAACGAACGATCTCAACACTTTTTCGACTTTCAACAAGGAAATAAAACAGGTCTACCTACTTATGATATAAGTGAGTGTTCCAGTCATTGCGAGCGAGTTCGACGACATTTGCCCCCTTTAAACTAGTGACGGTTCCTCTCTAAATTGGTGACGACCAATGTCATAAATCCTACCAATTAAAACCATTTCGCAAAATAGCCGCCAAACTGATCCAATTGAGACAACCGAACAGATGCTCTTTCACAAAACGGCAATAAATAAAGGCTCCTGCAATATGATAAACTTATCGTCTTCGTAATTACTCACCTCATAAAAATATCATAAAGCTCATTCAGTCATTCACACATAATCATAATACAGATCGCGCCGAACATTAAAATCATCCGTATCGGCCAAAGTGTTGTAAGAATTAC
Source organism: Dendroctonus ponderosae (assembly GCF_020466585.1). Classification (NCBI taxonomy): domain Eukaryota; kingdom Metazoa; phylum Arthropoda; class Insecta; order Coleoptera; family Curculionidae; genus Dendroctonus; species Dendroctonus ponderosae. The sequence continues at coordinate 22,000,365 of NW_026017110.1, forward strand.
TGAAAATAACCAGGGAGGTAGGAGACCCATTTCCTCTGCGAAAATGAGACAGTGCGATAGGGAATGCCTAGGTGGAAGAGAGAGGGAACGCCCCAGTCGTGCGTGCGCTCGGTTCTGGCGATATCTGAATATGCTGACAGGCTGCCAGTGCTATTACAAGCATTCAACCAATGAGCTGGTAGTGCAAACTGTAGGGACTGACGAGGCATCAAACACTACTCTCACATTAGTCTCGGTGCGCTTTGATTTTGACAGTTTGCCGCCATCGAGCGATTTGAATCCGCGTCGCGGTCGCGCCAAGAAACGTGAACATTCTGAGTGATATTTTTAAAGATTATTTACTAAACATTTACATAGTAGTCTTTGAGCTTGTGTGTGATAAGAAGCGAGAGGTTAAATATGTGTGTTAAATGCAGTGATTAAAGTGATCGATTAAATGGATATTTCGGCAGCAACAAAAATGCCCCGCTTCAAATTGGGGTCGTCTTGTGTGGTCAGTTATCCAAGGAATCCGGATCTCTTTAATTGATATGTTTCTTCGAGTTAGTTATGTGAGAAGGTAATTCGTTTTTATTGCTGAAACTGAATATCCATTTGAATATTTGATGTGGTTTAATGGGCCCATTTTAATAAGTTTCTAAAATAACATGTTTTGATTCATTTTGTTAGTCAATACTGCGTATTAAGAAATGTCCACTCAGTTTAGTAAATAGTCCTGAAAATATTCCAGTTAAGTACCTATAGAAATACTGTCGAATAATGCCCCTTCAACATCTGTTTGAGGTCTTGACCATGAGTGCGACATGGAAAGCCAGTAGAGTAAAAATGTGATGCTCAAAATCCTTCGCCTCCCCACAATTAGTGAAAATCCTACTAGAATTAATCTGAAATAATCATACTCACATTCATCATCCAAATCTCCTTTAACAACAAACAACAAATACAAACTTCACCAATTCAGAGCTCAAACTCACTTACACTAAACCTGTTTTAATACATTCACATGCTGATTAGACCTATTAAGCGGCCAACTTATTTCCCTTTCGCGGAGGGTAATAGCGGTAATGCTCAAAATTGAGCATGAAATGTATGCGTCTCGTATAAATAGCCACTCTCAGAATTCTTTCAGATTAACTATTCAATGTAACAAGTCAATTTACAGTCTCGAAGGCCTGTTTCTATTTCGAATTTCTAAGATACCCGAGTCGGTTCGTTTATTCTGTTTTGGTGGTGGGTTTTGGGAATGATTTATTCGTTCGACATCATTTTCAGTTTATATTTTAATGGAATATAGGGTATTTGTTAAAGAATTAGGAAGTTAAATTTAGATTTTTCTATTTGGTGTGGAGAATTAAATTGCTCATCAAAATGAACGTTACACAAGCCATAATTTTGGAAGCGGATAAATTCCAACTGTTTCAAGCGATGCGGTTTCCGGTTGAAGCCTTATTATTTTTTGTTCCACGGCGTTTCGGAAAAAATACGCACCTATGATAAACTTTCTACAGGGCGGCAATGAAATTGTGCAGAATTTCGCAAAGTTCGGCATGCTCCTATTTGGATAAAAATGAGGTTTTATGAATAACAAACCAAAAGTATAAAAGTAATCTAAATGGCTCGAAATTGTTTTTGAATTCTCCGAACAATATATTTTGTTTACAGGACGGTCACAAAAAGTAAACTTTTTGGTCTTACAGCGATAATTTTCCTGCTCTTAGTCCGATTTTCACGATGGTGTCGTTAAAACTAAAACTTCACAGTCAATTTAAGACGAAAATTTGATATATAGTTGAATTGGCCCGAAATATGCGATTTTAGGAGATTTTCAACTACGTCCTTCGAAGTTTCCTTTCAAATATTTCGTTCATTCATGCAAACCGGAACATATGTTTCTCTGAGGACTCCGAAGTTTAGATTTAGCTACTCCGTTTAAAAGATGAATGGTATCACTGAAATACGGAAATGTTGATAAAAAAAAACATTTTTGCATTGCCTAATTTGCCACCCTGTAGATAATGTATGCAACTATTTTTTTCCAAAAACCCGCACTAATCGAAAAAGAACTGTACTGTGAACTGTAAAAATAACGCTTCATTTTCACGATTTTACTCCGCTTCCCTGTATCTGCACAACCATGTTTTTATCTTGCAGTATTTCAAAATTAAGCTATTCCGTGCAGGTTACACTCCTTGGCTTATGCAAAACGTGAATAAAATAACATTTTTTTGTAAATAACGGTTGCGGCATCAGCAATTCTTTTGCAACTACTAGTAAGAACAAACCATCATAAAACCACGACGCTTTAAAGTCGATTTTTCAGAACTTGAAGGTAAATCTCAACGATGGGAACGCAAAAAGATGCGGTTTAATTCACTGCAGATAGATTTTCAATATTAACTGAAAGCCTATTGCAAGCACTTCTGTTAATGGCACGCAGTCCTAAATTGATGTAGGGTTGTTCTCAATTTAAATCTGATGAAGAACAAGAGTTTATTGGTTAAATTTGTCGATTCAAATAGTATAACTCTACTGGCTCAAATACTAAGTTAAACGATAAGCAGAATCACTAATGAGTTTGTCCTCCAAGTCTTGGTGTACCATCCAGTGAAATTCCGATGTGAAGCTGAAATTTTAGTACGTTAGTAGTTACGAATTTTCTAATTAACTGCTGATGTTAATAAGAACAACGTAGGTATTTTGGATAACTCGGTATTAAAGTTTGAAAGAATTACCCATTTTCAGATTGATTTTCCGTCCTAAGGAACTGATGTTTTTTGTTAAGTCCTATTAAATAATAATCATAGAAAACTAGCCGCTGTAATGGACGAACTTATAGATAACTAACCGTAACATCAAGTGTGTACCAGAAAATGTAATTAAACTGCCAACGGTTCAAAGTAGCAAGATTTGTTTATTGAGGATTCTTCAGCCATATCAAAGAAAAATAAATCAGAAAATCGCACATCACTACATTGTTGATATTAGTTGAAAATTAAGATTGAATACTGTAACTAATTTATGGATGCAAGTAGGAAAACCAGGCAAGGTATAACACAGGTATTATAAACTGCATTATACTTATGATTAATCCAGAATAAACGAACAGGATTAACTTTTCCCTTTTCTTGCTCCTGGCAAAAACAATCAGTCGTATTTTTTGACTCGGATTCCTCATTTGCTTTAATTTCGTAAAATATTTCAAAAACTCATAAAAAACTAAAAAGCATCATCAAAGCTTGATAAAAGAAGTTTTCTACGCAGAAATTGATATTTTTCGAAGCAAGTGATAAAGGCTTTGTTTCACTTGTTGCAAATGGAACAGACGTGAACATTTTGAATTATTCCAATCTAAACCGTTTTCCTCTACAATGCTAACTTACTTCTTGGAGCCTTCTTGTTTCAAGCATTGTATTCCAATCATAAATGCACCATGTGAAATGTAAGGAATGAGTGTTCGACGAGAAGAGTTCAATAACTATACTTATTCACCCAAACAACTTATTGGGAGAATTTAATTTCCCAAATACAAGGAAATAGATGGGAAACAAAAACAAGGAAAACATTATATATTTTTTAGATATTAAAGAAGGTTAGAGAATATGGCCTTTGAAAATAACGGTAAAATGCAGCAGGCAAACTCTAGGTGAAATATAATCTGAGAATAATGAGCTAACGTTACGTGAATAACTACAACTCATGAATGATATAAAATATTCATATTGAAGAAAATATTTTAAGTTGGGAGAAGACTAGTTAAAATATACCAAAGATGTAAATGAACGTTAATTTGCCAGTTCTTATCCCGACCATCAACTGTTTCAGTGGTTTAATTAATAGAACAGATCAAACAGTTTTTCCCATACCCATATGTTTATAGTACGACTGCATGTTACAATTCTCATGCAAAACCAATCTGTTTTGCTAATCTAAAATACGAAAGTATTTTAGTCATAGCAGACACTGTTATTACCACCATAGTCATTACCAACTTGGGCGTCTGGCCGAAAGAAATTAATTAGTTGCAATTACCGACTGTTATCAATTGGTGTTATCGTCATGTAAATCAGCCGGCACGTTTGTACGATTTGTGACCGAATTGTTTAATCACTTGTTTGGCTATGATAAAATGTTCTTGGTTGCTTGGGTAGGCTTCCTCTTTAATGCAAATTAATTCAGTTGGTAAAAGTAGAATCCAAAAAGTTTACATGTTAGTCGTCAGGTATTGTCGGTTGTTTCGACGAAAGCTAATAAGCCAGCAGAAACTCCCGTCCAGCAGGAAAATTTTAACTTGTAAATCGAAAATTGGCAAATTCGTATTTTCGTTTCGAGTTTATCACCTATGGTCATCTGCTGATAAAATGTCCATGCATAAAAAATGATAGGGTTAATTAAATTCAATTTTTCATCTGCTTAAAAGGCACCACCTGCCCGTTCAAAACGCAATAAAGAGACAGTAAATACCGTAATTGAAAAATCGTGAGTTTCTGGGAGGGAAAATGAATGTTCTCGGGTTTATTATAAAAGTTAAAATTATTGTCGGGGACGTTGTAATTTGGTGGCTTGCGGCGATTCGCCGATTTTCATCGCATTCCGCCGTAACCGTTGAGCCGCCCAACCTACAGCAGCTAATTTATCAATTTAGCTTTAACTGCAGGGACATTTTCTAAATAATTACTTGAAAGCGAAACATGCTTTTGGAACTATTCGTTTGGCATCGAGTCCATGCGTTCTAATAATTCACTCAACTACTGCAACATCAATTATTGCAGTAATTATTTCTATTGTACTTTAACCTTTTGTGGAGAGTTGCATATTCTATCGTGATGTCTGGCGGTGGGAAGTTTTCGATTTCGTTTCGAGTAGGCTGATTAATTTTTTCACTTCGCTTCCCCTTTGCTGATACATTAACAGCACTCGCTCATGATATAAAAAATATGTTGGCTATAAAAAAGTTGAACCTGATAAGCGCATTTTTCAATAACAGCGATCGTTTACTATTAGTTAATGTTAAAGCAGCGAGTAGACACCATAGTACGCATTACAAACGTGTTATCAAGCAATATCCAAAACGACCACAATCAGCAATGTGAAAAACGCATCTGTTGTAATGCATATTGTTGCAATGCCTTCGATTTAGGTACTTTTGTTGGAAGTTTTTGCAGTTCAGTCCACCCAAACCGAACGGGTCAGGCAAACTCGTTCCTTTTTATCCTGTTGGTATATTAATTTACTACAGTAGCACCTAAAGAACACAAAAGAATACGTAACCGTATACGCACCTACCAATGCTGTATGATTTACGGCCTTAAGGGACCCTTCTGATTAGGCACTACATAGACGAACTTTGGCATAATGAGACATGCATATGCATGCACAAATCCCATCGAGTGCCCTACAAAGAAAAACCAGAACTGTCAGATCTCTAATTACAATAAGATTTACGAGCATCCCAGCAAAATGATGCATATTTAAATTAAAAACAATTATTATTCAAATCGATTCCTCATTGGAGAGCTTCCTACATGCTTATTTATGAACCTTTTGCCAGGAACGGATCGTGTATTGCCAGATTTTATACTTGTAAAGTTTGGAAGGTGGATGGCTTTGTACGGCAGAATCCTTTTTGGTCTTTGATTAGGACAGGTACACCACAACGGAAAGTTGATTTTAAAACCTACATTTTTTAACTAACTAACTCTAACTATTAAATATACAATTTCCAAAAATGTTTAAATAAATTACTTTAATTGTGCTTTAAACAAAGCAGCAGAACAAGAAAAAACGTCCATCGCCCATTAAAAAAAGTGTCTGAAATAAAATTCATTTAAGTCAGAGTAACGGGCCATTTTGGTTGTCTTTATTGTGACTCTTTATGATAATCATCAGACGATCAAGAGTTCCAGATCAAAGCAGTCACCAGCTTCAGACTTGCTATTCTAATATTTGTTTAAATAGGTAGGTAAATTAGATTCAATATAAGAGACTTTCTAGGCGTTATGATTCGGTATACTTTTTGCTTTCACACAGAGCACAAAAACTTTATTTTATTAAAACATTAGCCGCTTACTCGAATTTAAGTGTTCAATAAAATAAAACAGCCATCAAGTGAATATATTCAAGGTAGGTAATTCATAAGTTTCCGAACCGGTAACACCATTTTAACAGTTTAATTGGCCTGCACGTTTGTTGGATCTTTCACGTATCGAATATTCGTGAGGTATCATTGGTCATGAATTTTTCACTGATCACAGTAGGTATGTCCTTGTTAGGCTCTTGAGTTTACACCGAATGTTTTAAATATGTAATAAACTACAGTACTAATACGACGCATATTCACAATTTTTTCTCAGCTGCTTCTTTGTTTCAGCTTTATTTCGAATACCTCCGCGAAAAATATTGCGTATGTTGCTAGTCCGCTCCTGCTGATCGAAAGGAAATCCGTGATCAGTTCAGGAGCAGAGTTGCGTGGATTCGGTTTCCAATTAGGAAGAGGCTTTGTATTTGTCTTAAGAACCATTATGTTGATTGTAAAATTGTCGGTTGTATTAGTTAAACGCTTGGTGGGTAGCTAGTAAACGGCTTATTCCATCACTACACGAACTTAGTAATTGGAATAACTTAGGTTGCAAAGTATCATTACGTTCTGAGCGACTTACTATTACATAGATTTACTGGCGCTTTAAAGAATTTTGATCCTTTCCTGATGTTGGTTGTATGAATGATCGGAACGGACTAGTTGTTTTGCAAGACTTTTTGTTTTTTGTGTTACTTACTTCATTACTAACTTTGGAAGGCGGAAAGGGAACGATTTTTCACTAAATGATCAACTGCTTTTCTGATTTTAAAATTTCCACAGCGATTGATATTGAATGTTCAGGGAATGAAAGTTATTGGAAATTTAAAGTTAAGTGTGAAACTGGCAACTTTTCATTTTAAATAGGCATTTTTATAGGTATGTCAATACCCATTCCTCTATAATCTATTGCAAATTTGTTAATTTAACGCATCTCTACTCACATTCTATATCAGGCATAAAAGTGTAGTAACACAGAATTACCTTCAGCGATGTTAGTTAGACCCAGAAATTGTTGTTGCAAATGTAAAAACAGCCATCAAGTGTTGTATGGGAACGGACCCTAAATCGATGATCTACAAAACCGTCGTGAGGCTGGTGATGACATATACCGCAGAAACCAGGCCAGAAACAGCGAAAACCAAAATACTCCTAGAGACAGCAGAGTTTAAAATACTCCGTAGAATCACGGGAAAGACACTGCTAGATAGAGAGAGAAGCGAGAATATCAGAACAGCCTGTAATGTCAAGAACATCAATGAATGGGTAGCAAACAGGAAGAAGAAATGGAATGAGCACATAAGCAGGATGGACCACCGCAGACTTGTGAGAATCGGTCGCGACAAATCCCCATTGGGACGAAGAGACGTTGGGGCCCCAGGAAACTATTGAGCAACAGCCCCACGCAAGTGAACGATAATTGAATAGGCGATTCGTCTAAAATCAGTAATGAAGGAGAAGAAATGTAAAAACATGCATCGCATGTAATATAAAATTCGTTTTCTTTGATAAAAAATGTCGCTTGAAGGGAGTTCACAAATCACGTTCATAATGTTCATAAAATTCGTTTGCGATGGTTTCATCTTTGATCCAAATGGGAAGAAGACAAATATGCGTTGCTTTTGGTCATCTTTATAGCTATATGTACTCATAGCTATATGTCAATTACTGATAGTTCAACAAAAATTCATTGTTTGTTTTATGCGTTGTTTACGAAATCTACTTACATTTGATTTGTATCGAATTAGTAGTTTTCGATACAAGGGCGAAAAATGTCGTTTTTCGAACGACGACGGCGTTTGACACCCGAGACGAAGGCCAAGGGTCAATCCGTCAGGAGTTCGAAAAACAAATTTTCGCCCTCGTATCGAACACTATTTTTTATTCGAATGAAAGATTACACGAATAATAAAATGCATCGATTTCATATTTAAAATTTTGTGACAATGTCATTTTTTGAAATGTCATGTTTTGAAGTTTGTAATTAAGTTTAAGTACTTTTGTAAGCGTATATAATGAGTTTTGAAAATCCAATGGCCTGTACACCGCCAGATGTTAGAGATGCCGCAAATATTGTTTTCAACTTGGAACACCTGTGGTCTTGGGATGGTGTATGCATGTTGCATACTCTGCATGACATTTGCGCTTCTTAAAAAGATCGTGTTTTACGTGTGACAACATCGCAAAAGTAGATAAGTAGGCCATTAAAACGATTATGAGACTGAACTTGTAACAAAGGTATAATTTACAAATTGTAAGTAAACTTGAAAATAGGATCAATAGTTGTTGATAAACCTACGTAATTCCCTAAAAAAGCATTTCGGTTATTTTTAAATAAAAATACTGAAAATCTATAATGACAGTGGCAAGTTCAAAGTGTCACATTTACTTTGTCGCACACTGTGAGGCAAAGTCCGTGCGTAAAAGTAAAACAAATGAACGCTAAAGAAAAGTGCTTATTTTTGATCATCGCTTCTGTTCGCAAAATGGCACTTTTTGATTCATTCGAATAAAAAATATTTTGCCTTCGAGTTTCAACTTGAGTCTTCCCGTCTTCCCTAGTGATACTCCCTAGTGGCGAGGAATTTAGGGAATGTATTTTTTTCTTGGAATATGAAAACTATGAAATGGAGAAAAAGCTGCTCACAAGAGAATCCTAAAAATTAAAAAGTGAAAAATTTTTCTGATGTGCTTTACTATTAGTATCTAAACCCATATTAGTAAACCCAATTTAATTACAAAATATTGTTTTTTGTCTTAAATAGTGCGTTTTAATAAAAAAGTCATTTTACAGAAGTGAAGGCGGACACCAAGGGAAGGCACTATAAAAAGAAAATCGGTATTAATTTTAAGAACTACAATGAAGAAAACGTTGCTAGCGCACTGGAAGATATTCGACAAGGCAGAAAAAGTTTGCTGCAAATTCTAAAATTCGAAACTCCATCTTACACGGTCAGAAAAAAGGAATACAAACGAAGGAACAGATATTATCTAATTTCATAAGCAGAACAGAAAGTTAATAAGAATCAAAATAGGCCGTTTCTTAAGTGCTAAGACCACTTTTAACGTCTCTGTCTCTAAAATCTCTCATCTAAAAAAAATTTAGGAGGAATGAAAAGTTCATTTGTTTTATTATGAAATTCGATAAAGTAGACCCGGACGACTCTAAATTATTTTAATGGAAATGTTCTCTTCAAAATTATACTTTTTATTAAGAAAAATCTGAAAAAATCGTCCAATTTTACCCCCAACGACGGTATTTATCTTTGTAATTTAACTGACGCGTTTATGAAGAGATCTTGTTATTTGCCGAGCTTGTTTTAAATCCATGATTGAATAAAACACTAAATAAACGTAATTGACATCGAAAGCATCCGCAGTTTTAAGCGATTGGACATCAGAAATATAATAAATTTCTGGATATACAGGGTTGCTCATTAGTGCGTCAAAGTGCGATATCTCAGTAAATATGAAGTTTACAAGAAAATTCGTCCAACGAAAGTTTTTCACGT
>NW_026017110.1:22010948-22076913 GCF_020466585.1 Dendroctonus ponderosae
CATATCTACGCGTAGATCATGATGTTCTGTTAGAATCGCTGAAAACTGTTTTCCAAAATTCGCAGTGGGTAGTGTACAGCATCGATTTCTGTGGAACCCAGTAGCTGTCAAAACTTTCACATTTTTACGAATAACTCGGAAATCGTAAATTTTTCAGGTAAAACGTTTGACACAAACTTAACTTAAATTTTGACGACAAATCTGAAAATGAATGAAAAAAGGGGCGGTTCCATTTAAAAAACCAAAGTTGGTAACTACCACACGTTTATGATACACCCCGTATATTGGAAAGTAATTTTAAAATGTGGACCTTTTAAACATGAAAAACTTTCGTAGGACGTATTTTCTTGTAAAGTTCATATTTACTGAGATATCGCACTTTGACGCACTAATGAGCAACCCTGTATATGAACATTCATTCAACTAATGGCTAGAATTAATAATTGGACTAATGCTAATTTTTCCAGATGTGGTGGTCGAATGGTATCTCGATTATGCAAATATATTGAAGTCGCCCACTTCCAACATGGATACCTAGTTGATTTTTTCTGAATGTTTTCTGTCGATGCGAGATAAGCATTCGATCAATAGTGGGTCGGCAACACAGTGAACATAATTCAATTGAAACTAGTAAAATATGATCCCAATTATCGTTATTTAGGTTCCCCAAATAGAATCGAATTAATTCTGCAATGTTTTCTATCTATTTCGGGCTAATTGCACAACCATTAGTCTTGTCATACTTTGGAAACAAACCAAAATTAAAGTAAAGCAGCAATTTATTACGGATACAGTCCACACAGCACGCAAAGTGACAGGCTTGTGACAAGTGTATTTTATTAAATTCGTTGACAAGATAATGCATCTGCAGTTTTCTCATGTAATGCATCAAAAAGCAACGGGCATGATACGAAAAACGACCGTATATCATCTTTTAATGTGGTTGGTATATACGTAACATAAAATAAAAGAGCAAACAATAGGGATGTCCTTCATATATTACATTTTCTGCTAATGCTGCTGGTGCTACCGCTGTTAGCTTTGCCCGCAAAAGCACAGCACATATAAAAGGGCTCGTATAACACAAAAATGCCGTTGCCGCAAAACGCTGAAATTGATAAATTAGTGCAACCACTTTCACTGGTCGTCTGCTTTGAACAATCGCAGATTGTTTGGATACTAATAAATCCATAAAAAAATGGGCTACTTTGCATAGTACCTCCAACTTATACTGCTTTTGTATGGTTTGTAATTCTATTGCTCCAATTGGTTTCCTTCCGTTCCAAACTAAATTATGAGCATATGAAATTTAGCCGCTCTGAGATTCCCGGGACAAATTTTAAAATAATTGCAAATTTCTGAGCTTTCAACTTGTTTTCAGCAGTTGGTAATAACACATTTTTATCGCAAAAGCTCCCGTTACTTTCGCAGTAATTCGAGGTTGTTGATAGACAACAAAGAAGAAAAAAATGCAATTCTATTTCCCTAAGTAATCGAGTATCGGCCTTCTTTCTTGAAATGCGGAAAAACCTTCATGTCGAAACTCATTGAATTTGTTGTTGTAGGTATATTCCAATTGATAAATTATATTTAATGATAGAGAATACCTCGTGTTACTAGTTAATAATTCATTAAGTATTTTTGAATGAAGATAAATTCATGTTGAAAACTATGATATGATATTGACCACTTTTTGGTGTGAAACATACCAGAAATGTGTTACAATCTTAGGGACTAAAAGACATTTTCAAAAATATACACGCTGATGAAACTATGAACATGCTTCTGAACGGTCTGGAGACGACTCCTGAATAATACGAGTGCACCAAAAATTCTTGATGAAACGATGGCAAGCCCTGGTTATGATTAATAATTTTTGTTAGTGTTGTTTTTCTAAGTCTGACCTTTTTCTGATAAGTTGTCTTTCTAAGTCTGACCAAATGCCGCATTTGTTGTGCATTAAAATGTCTACCGACCCCCAGAGCCTGCATCTGTATTATTAGGTAAAATGCAGTGGACATTCTAGTGTTGAAAACAGAGAAAAATCTGAAGGGTTACAAAGAATTACATTTAAATTATATTCTTTTCATTGCTCAGAAATGCATTAAGAATATTGATGATCTAATGTGCCTGATCCATCAGAAGCTTCATCTTGAACAATTTAACGAACAAGGCGAAAATTCACAATGATACCACCGATGAAAATGTACTGGACTTTAAGGATATTAGACATCTATTTTTGAGCAACTTATTTTTATATTTTTCATAGTAAGCAACTTCCAGAAAAAGATAATTATTGGATATCCTGAAAGACTTTCGTAGGATTGAAAATGTCCCAAAGTTAATTTGAATTCTTTATTCTAGAATAAACGAACTGGCGAGAAATTATAAACAGTTGTCATCAGAGGTCCTTAATAAAATGATTGAATATGCTATTTTATAGGAGATTTGTTATTGCAGGATATTAAAAATAGTATTGAAGGATATTAGATAATTTAACACCAGTTGTTCAGAGTTTATCAGAAGGAACAGCATCTGCAATAAATGTTGTTAAAACTGGCAACACCATGTTGCTTTATGGACAATAATCTAAAGAAAAGAAGTTTTAGATTTACTGGGAAATTATCTAAGTTGAAGCGCGTTTTAACAAATAACTTAAAAAACGGAACTTGTAAAGTAATCTGTCAAATCTGAGATCTGAATTTAAACTATGTCAAATTTCTTCTCTTGTTAGAGGAATTTTCAAACTTTTCGTCGCATAATTTAGTAACTAACTAACGTGAACATGTTCCTCCAGGAACTAATGGAAAATTCTTAATGTCCAAATGGTCATTCAAACTCCTCAACTTATGATTCATATAGATCTAGGAACAGTTAAAGATTACCACCACAATAATGCATTGTTATTAATTTTGGGTTTGTTTAGGAAGTCAAAGCACAAGCGAAATTATTTTCTTGACGTTTTTTGCTTATTTTTCAGCATTTATGCTTTTATCATCTGGCATGCGAAAAACACATATTTAAAATTATTATAATTCTGTGGTTTTTTGATATTTTGACAGGCATTGCAAATATTCACTACACATTTAGAAATATTGCTCTTGCAGTAAAAGAAAAGTCAGGTTTTTTTGCCTTGTTTAAGGCCAAGATCACAGCACATCTTGGTGTAATTTTCAAACATGGTTTAAAGGTTATGTAGGAGTATTTAAATCGGGGATGATCGCTAATAATTTTCAGCTTGTTCGTGACATTTGCCAAATGTTGATTTGAGGCATCGCCCCATTAGAAAATGTTATTTTGAGTTAATTTCTAATAAACAGCCGGCTCAAATTGATCGCCGAATGTAGATTATTAACCCCTAAACTATTCACTCGGCCAATTCTTAACCTAAACATTAGTAAACATAGTCTGACTAAGTAAACATAATCTTAGGTCATCTAACTGTTCAAACGTTATTGCAAAATATTTCCAAGTACTTAGTTGGTTTCCTCTGATCTAGTGATCGAAGTTTGATTAATAATTATTAAAATTAATTAAAAATTCATTTATTTCTAATACATTTTTTTCGCATATAATTAGTAAAAGTGCACAATATATCAATCAGCAAAACCACAGTAGGAATTTGAACCATTTGCTTTTGGTCGGAAATTGGAGTATTTTCGTGTTAGCGAAACCGTCGCTATCGATCAAACTCAGACAGTAAATTTAACGTGAGGCAAAGGGAAACAAAGCAAATCCAATTTGAAATAATAACTTTACAAAGGTAAAATTAAGATAATGAGATTATATTTTCGGTTGTGAGGCCGAATGTTCGCATGATGCGACCTTAGCAAGACGATGATACCCAACATTAGCATTTTCAGTGGCGTACTGGCGCTTTCAACAAGTTTTCTTCTTGGAGTAGCGTCTGGCGGATCGTGAGTTATCGCTTTAATAAAGACTTGTTTAGGTTGTTGGTCTGGCCTTAATATTCTTGAATATTAATAGACGCTTAAATAAACTATATTAAATAACTGGGGTTGGGATCTCCGATAGGGATCGAAGACAACTCGTACTTATATCATAATAGTACATGTAGGCATAATAGAGCTAGATTAAGGTTAATTGTTATTCGAGGGGTTGGAGTTAATAAGTTCATTTTGCCTCTGTTGGAAATAATTGTATGCTACGCTACTGCGCTTTGCGTGTCAAAGGGCAGTCTTTGCCATCAGGTGGGTTCACCCTGAGCTCTGCACGGTACAAGGGTGGAGGAGGGGTCAGAACGAGCAAGCAAAACTACGGCGGTAAAAATCTCGTAAGGAAATCACGCATGCTTTTTGACATAATATATGTATCGCTGCTTAATTGGGGCGATTTGTTATTTCGGCCCTTTGTCTACTCGCGTACGTTGACTTATTGCAACGTTTGTGTGAATAATAATGAAAAATCAAACCTTTGCAGAAGCTCTTCTAATAATCTGGAATCATTCTTAAGTTACAAGTAAATTAAATCGGAGTTTAAGCTGGAAGTTTCAGTCTCAGTTCGAATGTTTTCTTATTACTATTATTGCAACATATGTTGGCGTTGCCTCGTAAAAATAATAAATGCTAATAAATAATTACTGGTTGTTATCTCCATCTCTATTGCCATCATGAAAAAGTAAATGTTAATGCCCTAACACCACGGGTATTAAAATTATAATTCAAACATAATAGTCGCGAATTCAGCGATAAATCATTCATGGCCGATATCCATTTACCAATGAATTAATTGTTCGGATCGGTTGAACGTTACCAAACCGCAAAACAATATTTCCAGCTATGGCTCTGAAAACGAAAATTATTTTGGGGTTAGAATTAATTACTTTTTTAATTATTTATAGCGACGTATTTGATAGATATTTAAGCGCATTTCTTTGTTAATTTGGAGTGAAAGATGGAAAAATGTGAAATTGCCACTAATTGGCTATAATACAATAAGTACAATAGTTTTATTTTAACGTTAACGAGTTAGTTCTTGAATTGTGTCAAATGCTTTCACCATGCTCGGCTGTTTTTCAGTATAACTTTTCTAGGAGGGGCCAAAATTTCAGTTCCCAACATTGCCCCAAAACAATGTTCCGGAAGTATGGCTGATGGCAGCGCACCTTCTATATTATTATACAATTAACAGTTACACGCACATTGCGTGCATGAGTCTCTATCAGCTATCTTTTAAATAAATTGGAAGGCGGATTCTATCAGGACTTAAATTAAGAAATATTTTCCCTAAAACATAATTATAAGTTAATAAGCTACGAGCACAAATACTTCTTAGAAACTTGCTTGTGGGACGTATATCTATACAGGGGGTCTCAAAACTCTCAAAGAATGAAACCCGGAACAAGAGATGATTCAAAACACTTCTGATTTTGGTGTATAACGCATGATGTGTCAAGGTGTTATTGTAAATTGAACTTGTCCGGAACCTTCTTTTACATTCTACAATTTTAGTATAGCTATTTGCTTTGATATATTCAGTTTATAATTTATTTATACCAACTCACGCACTCTCAGGTACATTTTCCGTTAATATAATTTTGAAGCAAAACGGTAAATTTAATTAAAGTAATTAATTAAAAGCATTCTTTGCGTTAGAAGGAATTAGCATATACTTTGTGATTGTAGGGTAAAAAGGTTCCGCGACAACGAAAAAACGTTGTGTTTTTAGATTCAAATTCAGGAATATTAATGATCAAATATTTTCTAGTGTCTTCTATATATAGAGGTTTAATGTTCTCGCTAATTCCAAGTGTAAGACGACTGAAAATAGTAAATACATATATTTTTACTCAATGGGGTACCTAAACCGTATGATGTATTTTCCAGAAATATTTTAATGTTATTTACTGATCAAGATCTTCGACTTCTTGCTTTCAAATCCATCAGACTTTCTTGACAGTCGTTTTCTGATTGGAAGTGAGCTGACAATACTTTCTTCGAAAATGATCTAATAATATAATTTTCCAATCTCCAATCCATGTACTTCTAATAAGCATCTTTATACCGTTTTGTAGGTATGTAGTAGGTTTGTAGTGGCTTCTGTTTTTATATAACATTTGAGGGTGTTTCAACTTTCAATTCACTGTCGTTTATCATTTTCTAAACAGATATATTTATTATTATTTCTAAATATATTTATTAACAGTCGAAGTTCAATTTCGTTTATTTTATTTATTTTACAATTGTGGTACAATTACAACTTGATTACAGGAACCTTACTTTTACAATTACAATGATTTTGTATTACAGTCTTGAGACAAAAACGACTTTAAAATAGAAAATGTTCAGGATTTTTCACAATGATCATGTACCTTAGCCAACAGCACAGTAAACAGCTGCTTGAAACTAAGAAAGGGGGTCTGAAGAGTCTGAAGTCTAAACAAGTTAACAAAACGCTTAAGAAAAGGGAAGTAAGCAAATTTCTTAGAAATGAAAGTTATACAACTCTCTCTTCTTCTGGTCAAAAGACCTACCGCAGAACGCCTTATTCTGTCGATAAACGAGGCCCTTGTTGGTCCCTAGTTGAGCAACTTATGCCTGAACCATTATGCGTTTTTCCTTATTCTTGATGTATAAAATCAGCACTAACTAGATTTTGTTGATTTGGTTTCATGTGCAAATATAATATGCAGCAAAAAATAGTTGGAAATTGAACTCTTGATTCGTGAAGAGAAAACATCAATTAGCTCTTGTTAAAGTAATTAAGCATGTTCCTGGATGAATTTAGTAAAAATATTTTTTACAGCTCTCGCTATTTCTTACGACCCTAGGGAAAATTGATCTTCAGGGTCCTAAGTATTTTATCGCGATGTTGCCGTGATTCTTCGCACGTGGTGTTCATTCTACTACTCGACGCAACAACATGGTAAAACTGACCTTTTGTTTTTAAGCGTTTCTTAGTCAGCAAATATGCAAAATTTGAATAAATCTTTAGGTGCTAAAAAGGTACTAAACCAAAACTTTAATGTCAGTTGAACCAATTTGCTGTATTAATATTAACAGCAATTTGGGATACGTACAATTATTCTCAATGCATTTATAAAATTTTAGCTTTTGAATTCACAGTCGGAATTTGCTGTAGCATCATAGCAAAGCATACACTTTGATCATTTTAATCGGCGTATTTTAAATATTAAACCTTTTCCTAATGATTTAAAATGTGTGAATATTCAAACAAACCGCCTACCACTAATCTTGTAGAGTCATATATTTAAAATTTGAACAGTAGCTTTCGTTGATTTTAATTACAAAACCAATTTCCTTTTGACACTAAGTCCCCATCAGTTGAATCGTAGAGCTCGCCGACAACTAAAAATGAAGACATTAAAAGCTCATCAACTTCTAGTCTTTGAATAATACAGGGTCCAGTAATTTAATAGTTTAGAGGCCTGATGGCTGCAACAGTTGGCCGAAAGTTGTTCTGATAGGCCCGCTTAAGAACCATCATTTATCAACGACATATCAGATCTATCCGTCATTCAGACAGCTGCTGGTAAGGGTGTAACCTACCAACAGCTTTTTTGGTTTATGAAGACGTTTTGTTAATCACCTTAAAAATGGTGTTTTTGACGACCGGATAAAGTTTTTTAAGCGATTCAGCTGGTCTAGCAAAGCTCAGGTTTTTCGTTAGGTATTGGTTTAACTTTCATGAATATGATAAAGGTATACTCGGAACAATGTTTCCGAATTCTTTTTTTGATTGCATAATATGCTAAAAATACGCTTCCAGGTAGTGAATGATCAATGCCTGCTAGAAATGACAATTGAAAAAGCGTGTCAAACTGAACGAAATGGTAAGAAATATCACCTTGGCCCAAATAAAGGAATTTAGCATTTTCCTATGTAACTCAGGTAAAACTGCAAGAGAACAAAAAGTTTGGCTTCACATATAGATATCCAAGTTGTCTCACCTTTAGAAAGTTTGCGCAATCTTGGGTGATTCCTATTCTTTTAATTTTACCGGAATTTGGGTCAAGCTGGATTCATGTTTCATTCATTCATGGCATTTAGGAACCGTATACCTTTGGATTATGCTCAGGTAATAAATCTTTTTGTGCTGCTATCAGTCTTTGGTTAAAGGCGATTGTTCGTTTCAGTTGGACTCCTGACCAAAAGCCGCTTTGATAATAGTCAATAGCACAGTTTATCCGATTTTACGCAAGCAATTGTCATCTAAATTTCTCCCGCAGAGTGTTTCATTTGCAAGTCTGCGGCAACTACTTTTCCTAGATTACCTACTCCTCAAGTTGTGTTGTTTTAGAACATATATTGGCTAAAAGTCAGTCCGATTAATTAAATTTCATAATTATCGCGCATCTCGGATCGCCGACTAATTACATGTTATTTTTTCCTGGGCAAATACATCGCAAACACGCCACTTTAATTTCGTGCTTGAGTGCCAATAAATAAAATTATGGTTAAATTACATAATTTCTTCTGGTTGAAAGTGTTCTATAGAATACTGTTATGCGCTAATTAAATAATATGGCCAAACGTTTTCCCACTTCCTTATCGGATAAATACATTTTTCTTCGGGTTGTTCAGCAGACTCTATCACAACAACAATTATCTCTGAAAAAAATTGCATTCGAACGTGTTATCTTGTATTTCAAGTTAGCGTATAATTTATCTATTTGTTTCAATCTTCATCGCATTCTTTCTTCAGAAGCCAACTAACCGTTTCTAAAAATAAGGCCACACTTCAAACATAATACACCAAGATCACAGACATTTTTAGGATGCCTAATTAAGATGTGACTGATGGTACCGGTCCTAAATCACACGACTTAAACTTTTCACGCAGACAGTTAACAGAAATTCGAAAATAATTTTATAAATTTTCTTGTAAGATGCTTAACATTTGTAAGCCCTGATGGATTTAGAACCAACTTAAGTTCAGTCTGCTCATTTATTACGAAATTTGAATTTCATTGACTTTTAATTACCGAGATAGCAGATTATATTTTGAATTTTTATTTTTTATTTAATATTTATTTATATTTACCGGTATTTATTTATACCGACATATTTAATTTAAACTGAAATCAATGGAGAATTAGCGGAATATGCACACAATGCATAATGTTAACATAACGTAAAACATAACCTACTTGGAAGTTGAAACAGGCTATACTGTACCAGAGATGCAAGTATAAGTTATTTAATTGTTTAATTAATTTTTATAAAAGTGACGTCGATTATATTAAATTGCCTTTTGATACACTTGCTTGGTCCTTTCAGTATAAAGATGAATTCTAATTTTCCTTCTGCTTTGGGTTCTTTTCAATTCGAATTCTATTTCTATAATTACGTTTTTAGAGAATTTTTCAGTTTTATTTTTATGTCAACATTTTATCAAATTTGTCACCAAATAAAGACATAGGTACATGTGTAGCGTATTAATAACAATCCTATTTATTCCTCTGCTTATTTGGACTACTTTTTTATTTCAAAATATAGGGTTAATCCGAAGTCCTATGCATTTCTGTAGGTCAGATATTTAACAGATGCGTAGTGTAAAGTTGAAAACTATTTAACTTTTAACCTCATTTTCACGGTTTACTTTTTGTGGTTAAAGCATTTGTGGTTATTGCAAGTTTTAGTAGTGGAACGGCAAATCCCAAATCACTGACAAACACATTCTTTTGTGGTTATGATTACGGATGAGACAAAACAAAAAAAATAAGACAGGAAGGAAGAACATTTGAAGTTGAAGAAATTATTTATTGGGAACTTGGAAATCCATTGAAACTATTATTGAAATTATTATACCTGTGTCTAGATAATAATGCCGAAACATCGACAAAGACAAGCGAACAGTGGACTGCAGCTAAATATGTGGAAATTGGTTACCTTTAGTTTGGGAGTAACAATTTTTATTTTTTTTAAATTGAATTCGTGGGGAATTTTATGAAACTTTCAGTAAGTTTAGAGCCACGTGCCCTCCCAGAATAGTGATAATTTCAAAACGCGATTTGCTTTAATTCGGAAGCGGCGGATTTTTAAACGAAAGCGCGCAGTTGAATAAGGTTTGAGTCTCATAGTTAATATTTATTTTGAGTCTCATATTTACCAAGCTAACAAAAATCAGTATTTTGTGTAATTTTTATCAAACTTCCAGCATGTTGAAAATGATGTAGGTGTTTTCTGGAGAATTTTTAAAGAATTTACCGCAGTTGACTAAAACACCCGTTTTAAGACCGATATGTACTATAATAATCTGGCACAAATTCAAATTCCTGTCAATTTTTTAAAAACTTTCAGTATTTTTAGAGCTTAGTGCAAAATAGTCAATTTTGGCTTGATTAAAATTTTTAGTAGGTGGGATAGAAATTGGAATGTGTACACCTGTTAGAATTATCCAAGTAACAAATTCCTTGAAACTGAGCTGGACCTGAACTATTTTTGCTAAATTGCATCAAATATTTTTATCCCATGAAATTTAAGCATTCATGTGTATAAATTTGCTTTTAAATGCGCCAAAGGAGTAATTTTTCTGTACACTCAAGTGTTGGGATTGAGCATATTTAATTTCGTTGGAAATTCATTCTCTCCTGAATCAGTGATAGTAAACCCAAGTCAATATACTGTATATTTATTTCTTATTAAACAGCGAGTAAATAAACAGATCCATCGGTCCATCCACACTCTATTTCGGGTAGCGCACAGACATGTTTAAATAATCATGTGTCGAAATCTTGAATGAAATTATTAGCAATATGGTTTTGATATTATGATGTGTAAATAGTGTCACTATTATTTATGATACGCCAGTGGGAATTCTCAATTCGATTGAATTTATGGGTTTTATAGCACTATGAAGCGATAGAGGTATTTTTCATATTCATTAGTTCTTCTGGTGGGATGCAGCGATTGAATATCGAATTTGTAAAGGCCTTTTTGGGGTTTATTAGAAAATCTTAATGGGTTTTCAGTTACAACCCACACCCGTGATTTTCGAATAACAATACATTTTCAAACTTACTTCAACTCGGAAAACAGTCAAATATTGGGATAATTGATTGAACCTTAGCTGCACTTCACCTGATGCTTAATTGAAGGGTCTTTAAATAAGTAGAACTGGACTTTGATTGATATGGTTTCTACATACAACGACTAGTTTGGAAGCAATGGTTATAACATTTAAATATTGGACGCGGATTTTTTAAAGACAGTCTGTATAAAATGTCCATACCGAGCTATTTTCATTTTTCCATTTCCTCGAATTTCTAACTGCTTGTTTGTGAGCCATTATACACTAGTTTTACTCTTTAATGCGGTTTTTTAATAAAAATGAAGGAACAGAGGATAAGTATCTCATTAAGGTTTAGCCTTAGCCTATTAAACTGTCTATGCATGGAACATTGCTTAATAACTGGAAGCGTTCTGCTTATGACGTAATTTTTCAAATAGTCTTCAAGGCAATTAACCATGCTATTGAATGAGGATTTTTTTTTAATCTTATTTTATTCTCTATTTGTATTTCGCACTGTTTGACTAAGCATGTACTCAAGGGACGAAAAACGAAATGCAGAAGATAGCTCGCCTCAATATGTAGAAATTACCAAGAAAGCACGGAAAGAGATTCGTAAAGGCATTACGATTAGGTCCTACGAAACAGAACAAATTAAAGGCACATTTGAGAAAAATATTAATATGAAATTGTCATCCGATAAAGGGATTGTTAATGATAGAAAGAGCTTAATTCAAGCTGTCAAGAACTTCTATGTAAAACTTTATACCTACATCATGTGTTGCGGATCCACCAAGAAGTTACCACGACTTCAAGTTAAAAATCAACCTAGACCTTAAGACTGACAAAGTTCCGCTTGGTATGGGAGTTCGCCAATGAGACCGCATAGATATCGCAAAAACTCTTCACTGATGCTTTAGAAGACTCTTTCAAAAAAGTAAATTGGGAAAATTAGGGAAATTAAAATCGACGGTTGCAACCTAAATCACCTGCGATTCGCTGACGTTAGAGTCCACATAAATATCTACACACGTACCTGAACTAGATGAATGACCCAACCAATCAAGTAGATCTTAAAATGTGTAATACCCTAAATAAATTTAGTAGGTAGGTAGATAAAAAATTAATTTAAAGATGCCATCAAAATCCTCAATTTTCATTAAACCACACAGATACAGAGAATGTCGATCATTATAGATTGGAGAATAAATTAACCGACAGCAATTTTTGGAAGCATTGGATTGTCATGGTACCCTTTTGTAGGCTAGAATCCTCACTAATTTGTCCCAAAACAAAGGTGTACGAGTCTTGTGTACTACCGGGGCCACCTATCGCTTGCAAACCATTAAAAAAAACCTTAAGAGGAACATCACAAGAGCAGAGTAGAGAAGGCCATTGGGAGTTAGTCTAAGACAGAGCATTAGAAACGAAGAATCAAGGGAAAGGAAGATATTACATTGGAGACCAAGGGAAACAAAAACAAAAATAATGCGGAAAGGTCTTGGTGTCAACTTGCCGAAGGTAGATTTGCATCAAAAGCAGGAGAGAAAGAGAGGCTCAAGGGGTATAGAGATTGTCTTAGAACTGTGATGCTGAAGCCATCAGCCATGATTACCAGCTTCACCTATTAAAAGGACGTTCAAATTAGGCTCGCCATAAAATATCGTTATTACTCTTATTAAGCGACACTTCGGTGGTGTTAAGGCATGCCATTTATCATTAGATCAACGGAGGAATATTTGGGGAGCATTTATTTAGGGCAACAATATTGATAATTCTAATGTTTCTATTTGCTGCAAAATCAGAATTAAGTAGCCAATTAATTGCACTAAAACCGGCATTATTCAGCTGCTCCTAACGGAAATAGAAACATAGTTAGATTGAATTTTGCTGATCTTAGTAGCCAGTCGACATTAAAACGGCATACATAACAGATAAAATCGATAATCATACACCTGTACTGCTTCCAAAATTACTTCATATTTTGACAAAATACTAACAAACTGTCCACTAAATTTAATTACTGAAACATACCTTCCACGCTTCATTTACTTTCGTCGTCCTCCGTTCAATTATAAATTGAGCATCTTTAATATTCTAATTCCCAGCTCTTTAATCTGTAAGAAGCCATTGCGCTTGACACGAGCCATGATGATGAATAGCAGCCATGATTGTTTTGAATTTTTCCCTTTATTGGAATGGGGTAAACCCCACCCCTCTCTCCACCCTACAGTCAATCATTCAGACTTTCAGCCTGCCCTAAGCCCCCCACTGTTCCTTACAAACGTAGTTTTTGCATTGTAGCGCTTGACCCATACAATTACCCCGTTGTTCAAGTTTTGCTCATTCCCCCAATGAAAGTACCTTTAATTCCATCCTGGGGTGCCTGACAAGCATCTGCGAAAAGAAACAATTGAAAAGTGGAGATTCAAGTCGAATTTTCTGATCACTTTCAATGCAAATCGCAATGCGAAAACTACCGGGAAATGAATTTAAACTACCGATTCTGCCATCTGGGGGTGATGAACGGCAGTTTTGACCTCGAAAAGAATTTACGATTGTCCTGCACGTGGTTTTCGGGTGTCACGTGGTCATGGTTAATAGTTTAGAGTCTGCTTGATAGATGGTAGTTGAATCGAGCGCATATTTGGACCTGTAAAATGCTGCTTCATAGAATAGAATAGATCATCAAATTTAACTAGGATTTTGTGGGCACTTATTTATTTCACTTGACCTAGGGAATCAATGATACTCTTTTTCACTTCAAAACTTTTGAATATCTGTCACTAACAATTTATTTCTTTTTGCAGGTAAGCTGACTTAGCTGACTGAAGCATCACTAGTAGAGTACCTATACATGAAAACAATAGTTTACTGGACAATGGTAAGTTCTTAATGCTGAACTGAATCTATTGTTGGTGGTTATTCTGCTAGCAAAGGAACGAACACACCTGGTCTGGGCACCCATATGAAACATACGAAAATACCTCTATGCTTTATAAATATTAATATCGCATTATTATTAGTCAACTGGTAAAACGGCTAAGAATTCATTTGAAAAATAAAAAAACTTGTTCACTGTTTAGAATTTTAATAAAATATTCTTTGAAGGCATCCTTTGGGGCCAGACAACCTGTCGGCATGTTACTTGAATTATTACGCTTCGTGAATACTTATCCTGTTTAGCGATTTTACTGGCAAGATTTCTACGTTGCAATTGGTTTTCACACAGAAATCGTGATTTTAAATAGGGAAATGACTGTTAAGCTCGAAGGCACGGGAATTAGACATCCAGCTCTAAGGAACTACGTTGCAGGCCATAAACGTTCACCGATGTGGCGAAAGGTCTGGAATCCGAATGGACCTAAATCAGAAAACAATCTGTGCAGGAGTCCGGTAGCGGAAGTCAGATAAATCCGGGCATTTCTCTGCACTTTCCCAGTACTTCCGTTCAACCGATTACAATTCGGCTTCAACACAACTACACAAGAGTGTCGACGGCTGATAAATTTATTACTTCAAACTGAAAGCGTGCCGAACTATTTGTCTTTGCCAATTCCTTATCAGTATTTAATTGGTGAAGAATACGAAAACATTACGCAATTCATGACTGCATTCATAATAAGATGAGGAATGGTCTGCTTATGCCTTGAGTCCGGAATGGATTATCTAGTTTATACATGCATGAACTTAGTGGCGCCAATAAGATCTGGTAAATTAAGTTTGCACATGTAAATTTGAATCTTTGCATACGAAGACCTCAAAGTCTACAGCCTTCTGAATTGAGTGGCATAAATAGTACAAATTATCCAATACAATGTTGCAACCTTATCGTTTCCAACTGAAAAATTGCATGTGTTCACAACTATGTCGTTCTTTTTCTATTACTTGTCCACCGAGCAAGACGGACATTTCATTTTATTAACGTATGTCTTTTATTGTCACAAATTGTCCGTGCTTTTAGAATATAGAGTAGTGCAGCATCCAAATGCAGCCCACTACTATTCGGTGGTTTAAACAACGGTTTTTTCGTTAGTGACGTACTTTTTCCTGTTTCGTCAATTTTTTTCTTTACTAATACTGTAGCCACTATTTTGCACAATTTACCAAGTTTGGCTGGAATTTAGCACCCTATTGCACCTCGAAATCAAAATGAAACTTGCGTGCGAATTTTGTTGTTTTCTTTCATGCATGTGTAAACTTGCCAGAAAAGCTTACTTTCGGTTGAGTCACGCAGATAGACTTTAAACAAACTGGTACCGATAATTTTGCTCTAAATATAAACTTGTTCTCCCTGAACTAGTGTAGTCTAAATTCGGATCTTCTTCTTAGCGTGCCTTATCCGTCGCGGACGTTGGCTATCAACATGGCAATTTCAATCTTATTGACGGCATTTCTATATAGCTGTATAAATGCAAGTCCAAACCACTGGCGTAGATTTTGCAGCCATGAGTGTCTTCTCCCTCCTGGTCCTCTTTTACTGTTGATCCTTCCTTGAGCTATTAACTGGAGTAGACGATATTTTTGATGTCTCATTATGTGTCCGAGGTATTCCAGTTKCCTCTTTTTAACTGTGAGTGTAATTTCTCTCTYTTTCCCAATTCGCTGCAGCACCTCTTTATTAGTTATGTGGTCAGTACSAGATTCTGAGGATACGGCGGTATATCCACATTTCAAAGGCGTTTAATTTTTTCATTAWGGCTTCCGTCGTTGTCCATGCTTCTGCTCCGTAGAGCAGAATTGGGAACACATAGCACTTTGCCAACCTTATTTTTAGAGGCAGGGATARATCCTTGCTTGTGAATAYACCYTTCATGTTGTTGAACGATGYTCGARCTSTTTCAATCCTTGATCRGATTTCRGTGGCCTGGTCCCATCTTGCATTGATCAGCCTACCAAGGTACTTGTATGACTCCACACGTTCGATCGTCTGGTCGTTTAGTGTAATGCGCTCTTTGTGTGTCTSATCTTTGCTCACCAACATCCACTTTGTTTTTGATATATTTAGGCTAAGACCGTGGTCTGCACTCACTTTCTGTATTCTTTCCATGACGCGCTGCAATTCGCCTATGTTGTTGGCTAGTATGACTGTGTCATCAGCATATCGCACATTGTTAATCCACTCTCCGTTTTTCTGTATACCCTCTGTTGCCTCATCCAACGCTTTTCCAAATACGTTTTCCGAGTATATATTGAAGAGGAGCGGAGACAGGATGCAGCCCTGTCTCACTCTTTTTTTATTTCTATGTTGTCAGAATACCGGTTGTTCAGCTTTATCTTAGCGGTTTGTCCCCAATACATGTTTGCTATTATGCGGATATCTCTATTATCGATGCCCGTATTTTCGATGATCTTTATTAATAGCTCATGGTCTACGTTGTCAACCGCTTTCGCAAAGTTGATAAAGCAAATATATACTTTTTTGTTGACATCTCTACATCGTGGGATAAGAACTTTTAGATTAAAGATAGCTTCACTTGTCCCAAGGGCATTCCGAAATCCACATTGGGATTCACTGATGTTTTCTTCACATTTATTGTATATTCTGTTGTGGATTATTTTCGTGAAGACTTTTGTAATATGATTGATGAGGCTGATGCGTCGGTGTTGATCACAGCTTTTGGTGGTTTGCACTGCGATGAAGGTTGATTCAAGTAATTCTTTGGATATTTCGCCTCTATTATAGAAATAATTAAATAGACTCGTGAGGATATCGAGAAATTGATTATCAGTTTCACACATAAGTTTTAGTATTTCTACTTGAATGCTATCAGGTCCAGGAGCTTTGTCGTTCTTGAGAGATAGAACAGCTTTTTCTTCAGTTCTTGAGAGATTTTATAATTGGGGGTCCCGAATCTATCTCATTCATATTGTGTTCTTTAGATCGTTCCGAAGCAAAGAGGAGTTCGACATATGATTTCCATACCTCTAGACATTTTGATGGTTCCGAAATAATATTATCGTTAGTGTCCAGTATGAACGCATTTCTGTTGTTTATTTTCTTTGTTGTCATTTTCCTTATTTCCTTATGCATATTGCGGTAGTCGTACTTCACTTCATATTGTTCTATCTTGTCAGATTTTTCAGAGAACCATTTTTCCTTTGCCTCTCTAATGTTTTTCTGAATTCACGGTACTTTGTATTGTTTTTACCTTTGTGTATTCGGAAATTCGGATAGGGAAGCAAAATCGCCGCTAACGGTTTCACCAGTTCTGGAGCCGCATTCCACGTTTCCGCTGTTTATCTGAAATTGTGAGTTTTGATCCACTAAGGTCTTTTTATGTCAGACTTTATTAAAACTGAGTTTCTCTCAACTTTTACAATTTATTACTAAATTCTACGGATGAACGGTATATAAAGTCTTTATGCTCTCGAGCAGATCCCAGTTTGGAATGCATTTTTCATATAACTGCTCTGTTGATAGCCGCCACTGTTGCATTTCCCTGAAGTGGGTCTACCACATAAGGTATATCACTTGAGCAATTCCGGTTTTTCAAAATTGTACAAGGATTATCTTTAGCATCTGACACGACGAAGTGCATAAAAACATTCCCAAGATTACGAATCGAGGCGAAAGGTCAAGAAAAATAGTCTGACGAGAACGTAAATGTCAAACCAGTTTCATGATGTATGTAAGGTTTTTAAGTGATTATTACCAACTTCCTAGAAACGGGCCTAAAATAAAAGCAGCTTTTCTATGAAATACATACTTACACTTAGAAATCCACATGTAAAAACAAGAGTAATGTTACCGAACAACGCAGATCAGATTAGGTAAAAGTATACATTTGCTTTTTACGGCAGCCTGTTTCCAAGTAAGGTGGACTATGAAATTCTACTGTTTTATGAAAATAACCAGAACAACATTGGTCCTACACATATGCTATGTAGCATTTTTGTGACAATTATTCACATCTATGAACCTGAAATACCGGACGTCTTGCTACTTGTCACCTACATGTTTGTTCCAACATGCTAATGTTTTTATATTCAGCTCCAAGTTTGTAAAAACAAAATCCCCACATCAATCATAGGGCACAAGAAGAACCCAACAAAAACTCATGCAAATAAGCACATCTATTTTTAGAGTAGGTATGTAAATTATCGTTGGACAGTTTTTTGTTTTAATTTATTCACGTACGCTGCAACGAATTTCCAAGTATTGGTTGGTTTGGATTCGCTCTTCCACTAATGATTATCTATGTACAGGTACCTATATGAATATGGAACATTAATTGCAGCTTCTGAATTTGAGTTAGGTGTTTTCGTTTTGCTTTTGCAAATAAATCAGGAATCTTCTTTGATATTGCAATATGTGGGTACATTTTGGTTTGTTATTTTTTGTCATTTTGCCTTTTAGTTGCATCTTCGTCTTGCAGTTGTCCATATTATCGATATTATCGAAAGGTATCATGTTTAACCTGGCGAAAAATAAAATCAGTTAAGTCATTATTAACTAAATAATACAAAATGAAATGCAGGACGCAAACACACTCCATATTGCTGATGCAGACTCAATTTTTTTTGCCAACATCGAAATAAGCGCGAAGAAACAAAAGATAAAAAGCAAAACTCACCGCGAAAGTGAATTAACGAACTGAAGTATAAAAGCAGGTAAACATTTTCTTAGAAGAAAGGAACAAATTACAACGTGCCTAAAAATACAAAAATTCAAGTAGATTCAAAAGCAGCTACCTAAGATAAATCTCGCTCGATGTACAGAAATTACCTGGAATGAAATATGCACAATGAGCCCCAAATTGCACGCGAAAAATACTTTTTCTATCGGTAAGCCGATTTGAGCACTTTTTCTATCGAATCATGGCTCCATTCTTGGACAAAATGTCAGTTAGAAAAATAGAGAGTGGAGAAAGAGGCAATAAACAGAAAAATGTAATAAATATATTGTACAGGGTGTTCAAATGGTTACATGTTGTTTTAGTAGTCTTAGTTTAAATTAAATTAAAGTAGGTTTTAGTTTAAATCCGTACGGGTAATATCGGGATGCTCAGACGGACAAACAATATACGGTGTTCTAGCGTCAAGCCTTTGGAGTATTTTCGGTCTTGAATGGTCTGTTTACCTTGAGCCACTGGAGCGATATTAATTTAAATGGTAAATGTGTCAAGCTTCAAGATTACTTAGCCCTGGGGAAATCTTTCTATGGACAACGACTTTGTTTTGATTTTTTTTGTTTTCCATTTTATTAATTCCAAACTATTTTTTTGTTTTCGTCTGAGCTGTAACAAGACTCGTGACGCCACTGACCATCCGCAATGTGTATCACTCTACAAAATTTACATTATTATACAACTGAGTTGAGTCTGTACCTCACGGAATGATAAATCGTTTTCATCATGTGCGATTAAAGCGATCGATTTCAATTGGCTTTTCAATGGCCGGCCGATATGCAAACCAGTAAATCACCCTGAAAACGGCCACTATCGGCCAGTCCAGCAAACGCAATACCCTTTCGCGTCCATTCAGTGTCAGATTAGTTTGTAAGTTCTACTTTGCTCAACCTTCAAGATCAGTTTTGATAAGCTGGATTATTCATTGTACACTAAAAGTGTAGGCAGATTAGCACTTGTTTTAGATCTGAAAGAAAAATCAATCTAAACTGCTTCAGTAGTGTTCAAATGGTCAGTTGTTCTTCTGCAATTTGCACGGAGTAGGATACTTAAGCGATATTCCTTTATACATCAACCTAAAATGGTTTCAAATTTAGAGTATGTATCAACACACTTTACTCCACACATAGGACCAACTTCACAGCAGTTACATTTAAATTAAGTAAAGATTCCTTTCCGCTTAGCTTCCAAAATGATTTGAATATGCAAGAACATTTGTATAATTACATATATCCATGTCTTCGAACTCAACTTTCCGGTGACTAAAGTATGTCAGTATTAAAGAATCACCTCGTGGGAAACCCAAAGCCAATATAGATGAATTTTAATTTATTATTACATAAAACCGGAAAACCTACATAAAGTCGTGAAGATCTATTCACTTTGATTCATAATTAGTTTGAGAAATATTAACAAAACTCGCACTCTTCCTCATGAAAAATTAACAAATCAATATAGTAAAATCAAAATAAGTAAACATGAAGAATTACTAATGTGTCAAAATGTTTTCTAAAAAAGATACAAAGGTATCTTGAATGCAAGCTGGAATCAGTCGAATTCAATTTGATCAAAACTATAAACTCTTTCCTTACAGCTGAAACTGAATCCATAAAATGTCAGCAGCCATCAGTATCTTATTTTAAAACGTTTCGGCATATTTCCGGCAGTATCCAGAACGTTCTTGTCTGAATATCGCAAAGTATAAGCTTGTCCCATTCCCTTCAAACAAAGTTTTCCGTTTATGCAAACTGAAATTTTTTTCGCTCTCCATTCTTTGGAAGTGTGTCAAAATAATCAATAAATTGATTCGGTTTTTTTTCAGCTTAAACCTTACACTATCATCGTCTAGTCGTTAGTAAAATACTGAACAGTTCAAGCTCCTTCTTGTTTAAAGACACAGGCATAACTTTAATACGTTCAAGGAGGCAATAGATTAGGAATATAAATACTCTTTTTTGTTATCTGTTGTATCTTGTTTGCTGACTTTTCCTGCAATATATTTTAAATGCTTTCTATGTATCAGTTTAGCGGCAAAGTGAAAATAATTATAATTAGACGGAATAAAAACATACATTGCATTTGATAAAGGACACACAACAAAATTGCGGAAATTGGCAACATTGATTTCTTCACTATCAACTCAAATTTCTTACATTTGAAGATAAAGCCGGACCACACGGGTCTATTTTGCTAATGTGTACATGCACTCTGGCACGTACTCTAAATTAATTTGCAAAACACTGACACTTCTAGATCATTAATTATCTCATTAGGAAAACAAAACATTTTTGACATGCAAGCCGCTATCAGTAAAGTTTTTGGTTCTTTAAGAAATTAATGATGGCAGCCAATTAATCATTTTCACACATTTGACCTCTGCTATATAATAAGAATTCATTCCGAATGAATAATAAGGTTCATGCAGGTTCAACTAACGGCACAATGACAACTAGTGGAAATGTTATCAGGCTCTAAAAAAATATTGCTGATAAGAAACGCACTCAATTTTTAACAAAAAATAAATTTGAAACAAAATAAGCGCATACATAACATGCAAAGTGCATGGGTATGTGAGAAAAACCTTATCATATGATACTAACTTTGAACTGGCAATATGCTGAACAACCACAACTAGTCGTATTTTGTAAAAACAATTGCAAATATTTTTTTATTGTGGGGACATGCTGATATGAAAAGTGTGTTTGTATAGATATACCAACATGGGTAGACTGTTTGTTCGCTTGAAGTTTTTTGTCTTGTTCCATTATTTCCAAGTTGGCAAGTTAACAGTACCGCTAGTGATAGACAGTGCACGCTTGATGAATGCTTGATCAGTTGCCTTATAATCCATTCTTTATTGTAGAAATTAATTCTGCGGCTTATTTCCATTACTTACTAATTTTGTTATTAGGGTCTGTTAAATTTGATTTTCAATAAGAGTTTTGTACAGTAAACTAATAAATAAACATGTTTAGCAACTTCAAAAAAATAAGTTAAGAAATTGTACTTCGGTTTTTCAAATAGTGGGTCCACAAAACGTTTGTTCTTACTACGACTTCTTCTATGTTTTACCAGTGATTTTGGTATGTTTTTAATTATCTATTTTAACGTTTCTTTCGCCAGCAACTCATCCATCCAGTACAGACAGATATACCAAAACCGGAATTAAAAAAACCATTAAAAGTATCAGCTATTTATTTTGCCCGGGAAACAGTAACTGAAGCAACTGTATAAGCTGTAAAGGTATCTGCAAGCCGCTCAATCGGGATTGTCTGCCGATGTCGTAAATATCTTTTTTAACGGCATTTAAAGATAGCTGTATTACCGACCTTTTGCGTGTTAGGCCGGTGTAAAAAGTTGGACGATCTTCCGTTAGAGGCGTGCATGTCGAGTTTGGGATCAGCGCGAATGGGCCGTTCGAAAAACTAATTAATTGTCTAAAATAGTACTGCCATGTAGCTAATTATTATACTTTTAGACGTTTTATTGTTTTTTAATAATTTTTACTACTAATTTTAATTGATAGGAATTGTAAAGTTCAACAAAAGTTTTCACAAATATATGCATATAATATTATTAAAGATCTGCCAGAGAAATTCAAAGGAATCTAAGTTAGAATTTTTATTTGACCAAAGAAAACAGTTTCGGTATTGATAGTTATATATTTTTTTAACGTAATGCTTTTTACTTCACTCTTTTGGTACCTTTACTTTCTTATTGATGCTGACAAATTGGGGCAAATATTTTCTAATTTATGAAAGTATCCTCAAAATAATCTGCTACAGTTTCAACAGAACAATAACATCATTTATTTCCGCAGTTTTTCGGTGAATTGTTCTTCTGAAAGTTCTAAGGTTTTGCAAAGCATCAGAAAAATAAAAAAAATTAAAATTAAAGTGAAAAGTCCTGTAAGCGCGGAAGCTAATGGATACGTACCGTTTTTTGATCTACATATGACTGTTCCAAACAAAACTATGTAAATTTGTTAATATGCTCAAATTCGATGTTGAATTTGAATTCAATTCAACAAGGTCTGTTCGATTCAAAAGAGTACACATTTTCTTTGTTTCTAGCTGGTTAAGTCTAGGAGTATTGTACGTTATTCAGCAGTGTGTGTTTTCTGGTTTCGGGACTCCCTTAAAAAATTTAAATGTTTCTATAGATTATTATTTTTGTTGGATTTCCTATTTTTTCCTATGCGCCATGACTCTTACATACTCCCGACTATTTCCATGATTCACAGTTATGGACTAGGGAATGAATAATAAATGTGGGTTATAAAGATGTTCTTTCCTTTGCCGCTTTTCTGATCTTCCTAGAAGCAAAGGAATATCGTAATAAAATATGTTTAAACAAATTGAAGGAAATATGTTTTCTTACAAAAATATATCCGATTTACAAAAATGCGATTGTATGTTTTGAGAGATTCGTACTCGATGTATGCAGTTCTGTTTCGATCCAGATTATCGTTGTATTTTTTACAAAAGACGAGCATCTGAAATTAATGGTGTAATTAAGATTAAGAGTTTGCGTTATTGCGCACTTTATCTATCTTAGTTCCTGTTGATACACACTTTCAATATTTATTTGGCAACTTTAAACATTTAATCTCCTGTTGACAGTAAAACCTTTCATTTGCCTTATCATCAAATGCAATTAAAAAGGAAGCAGATACTTATATAATATCCGCAAGAAATAAAATCGACTCATGTAGTCGATTTAATTTAATTTTAAATCATTATCGTTTATGTTTAATTCATTAGCTTTTAATTAAAATCTGCATGTTGATATTCACCAGCCGTCAAGGCTAATGATATATGTAACGGGTTTTTGATCGAATATATACATATTTTTTCCTTTAATTATCTTCACTTAATCGACCAACAAAATATCCATAATGATCAACCATTAGCGTCATGGGGGGATACGCAGATTGCCAGGAAGAATAGTTATTATACCGGAACTCAGCTTTTGTATTTATTTTGACATTAATGTATTTAATTCTTCTTTTTCTATTATTGGACTGTATCGTTTACATGGGAATTAGAATAATGCTTTTTTCGGTTTTATTATTTGCTGTTTTTAATCAACTGTCCATTTTAAATGTTTGCTAACTGACAATGAATCGTAAGGCACATAATGTTCACTTCCAGCATCTCCGTTTTAATAGAATTTCCTGGAAAATTCCCAGAATGTGATTTACGAGCATTCTAACTCTATGAATACCTAATAAAGAACGAGGGTCGGGCTGTATGATTTTCGCCGTTTCCATTGCGATATTGATTGTTAAGTGTATATAACTGTAACCTTAACACAAACTTATGGCCGAGTTTGACGGTGTAGTCGAGATAAAGTCGGCATTTTCAGGGTAAAGAAAAAGTTTTTTTCGATTTTATATTAATGATAATATTGCTGATATTAAAATTATCTAATAATTATTGAACTGCAAATAATAGAAGTTCAATTGTGATACAGTTGAATATTTTTAACCAAACATTCACCATTGTGTCAATCCCTCAACTTCACTACCAGCAACCAAAAAGCCTGAGTAGATCGGATAATGAATTTTATTTTGATTTTAAATATTTTTTCTCTGTGTAAATATTTGATCAAAAGCTAATGTTGTTTGTTGTAAATTAAAATTATATCTTAATTCGTAAAGACCAACTTTTTTTAAAGATAAGGTAACAATAAAGCTCAGGCCACCTTGTCCGTCTGTCGTTTTCGACTACATATTAAAAATAAGAAAGCGTATCAACGAGCTTCCGCTCTTACGCAGGATCTCCTGTTTGTTTTTTCAGCATTTGAGGAAATTTACATGCTCAACCTAAAATAGTCCGCAAAGATTCGATGTCAGACGCGTTATCCAAAAAAATAAATCTGGAAAGGTTGAAAATGTATTGCAATTGGTTGTTGCCTTGTCCACATGTTATCAAGACGACATGATTCTAAGAACATGTTTGAATCGTTTTCGGGTTTATTCAAATTTAAATTCATATAATTCATATTGGATAGTCCTTTACATATCTGGCTCTAATGTAATGCACAATTTCAACCTTGTTTTACCGGTCCCACGAATATTAATTGCCCCCGAGCTCCGACGGCCGTCGCACCGCTGAAACCGACGCCATTTACACCTCACCCTTGCTTTCCGTTCGAAACACACCCCGGAGTGCCAAGTTCTTTGATTAAATTAAAAGTTGGTCCCCCACGAGGCCCGCTCACTATTTACATGCAAATCTCATTTTGCGTTTCGTCCAATGATAACTCGAATTAAAACTGGTCAAGTTTTATATTGATCATTGTTAAAGCCTTTATGGAATCGAGCCAAACATATTGTTTTTTTTTTGGTTAATCGTCCGACATGACAATTTTCACTTGAATCGGAATTGAATAAAAAATGCGGTTTCGGTATTCCAATGCAAATTAAATGTTTCGGAAAATTGTCACATGCGGCCCCCTAGCTTGAAAAAAATGACATGTTTTGAACAAGAAGAATATCAATTAGACGACCCTCAAAGTTAAAACTTTTCACTTTGCTTTGCCACCCCGCCAAATATATCAAATCCGAAACGCCGTCAGTGTTCAGCTCTCGCGTCGGCAATAAATCCATGCCAGGAAGTAAAAACAAAAAGCGGGAGAGAGCACAGGGTACATCAAAACATGTCTGCTTCTGGTAGATGAGAGTCTAAAAACATCATGGCATCACATCGGTGAGACATTGGCGCCGAACTTGCTGCATTTTCATTATTTTCCGATATGGGATCCGCAATTTATCTCTGAGCAACTTTTCATCTAATGTAGAGGATAGTTTTCAACAAGGTTATACCTAGTTACGATTTGGAAAACTTGGGAGTTTAAAACGGGAATTCTCAAACTGACTGAGAGTGATCAAGCAACAAAAAACTAGTTTTAGTTACAATTTCGGTCTGGGATTAACAGAGAAGCATTTATATGCCGTTTATAGAAGAAGTAGAGTATGTAGTTAGTCGTAGAAGATGTCTATTAATTTGTCTCCAGTAATCTCATCTATGGAGGATAATATTTGTTGTAGAGTGCAAATTGGGGAGGAAATGTTGCAGCAGTGCATTTTTCAGTACATATTTGGTCCACTTAAGAGCTTTTAGACATAAGACTTATTCAGTGATGATAATGGTTAAAATCGGTTCTCAGAAATTATTCTCTAACTAATAATCGTTAAGCAGTCGCAGTCACTCCTTATGACATTTTCTTGAACTGAAGATATTGGTTTGCGGCCTGTTAATTCTTGGACGCAATTTCATCAAAAACTCGTCTGATGTTATAAGTTTTCTTTGAAGGCTCACTCAAAAGGGCGCTTGTTGAAAAATTTTCGTCACAAAATCATAATTCTTGTGTGTGGATTCATTGCGTTTTTGGTTGTCACGTTCATGGAAAATGGTCGGAGGATTGACGGATTTGGGTTTTCGAACTTTTTTATGGGTTTAGGTAGGTCCAAATTTGGCAATACCAAGTTTTTATGTATTCGAGGACCAGAAATATAACAATTTTGTCTATAGCTTCTAGCGATTTTTATCCCAATGTTCGAATTGTAGCTAACCTATAAGAATCATCCTCAGTTATGATAAATGATGGCCACAATCTATAAGGTGTAGTTATTTCTATGTTCATGTTGTTGATTTACTACGGATTTGGTTGCAAAAAATTTGAGATCTCTATTCAATTTGGAACTCTGTTGCCTTTTGCCTTGCTATCTTTCTTTTCTGTTATCGTTTTCTAGTTACTTGATGACGTGGAATATGACCTGATAATATCCGTTTCAAAGGAGACTTATAATAGGACTTGAAACAGCTTTACAATAAATGCAACAATAATGCCTTATTCAAATTAAAATTAATATGGTTTTTTTTAACTTTAATTTTATTTTAATTTACTCCAATATCGGGTTTTTTTATTCTTTCGCCAACATTAGTTTAGGTATTCGGCCTCCAGCAATTTGTTGTTACTAATGTTAATTTGAAATTTACCAAAGTGTGAAGAGTGAAACGTTAATTCCTGCGAATAAATTGAATAAAGTGAGTTAATTTGAACATATACCGGAAATCGTTTGACCACAAATTGCGATTAGTCCGAATTTCTACGGTTTTGTTCTGTGAAAGTTAATATCACTTTGAATACAGAACATCGTCTGAAGCTCAACTTCACTTCACTCTATGGCTCCCTCATTACCTTAAAATAACACTGATGTGATGACTTGGTGATGAAAAATCACTATCTAAGCGATATATTTCCAAGCTAAATGTACTTAACATGTTTGAGGATTAGAAGGAACGGCCACGTCTTTTTAATGTTCCCACGGTTTGTATCCATTGATTTAAGACGTTGCAATCACATGTTTCCAATCTCAGCCGATGTAACCCCCAAAAAATGTGATCCAGGCAAAAAGTAGTCGTGGCATTGGCGTCACAATGGCTGCCTTTAACGAATTACATGTGTGTGTGCGAGTGCGGAACCTTTTAGCTTGACAAATCACTCGGCGTCCAGAACTGAACAAAAAGCGAGCCGATGCAATCACTTTCCCTTACGCCTAAGTAAACATTCCTTTTCAATAGGGACTCCCTGAAAGATTAGAAGGCTTCCGGGATATTTTTCACCAACTTTTTTAATTTGTTTTCGGGCATGTGGAAGTAACTGCTTAGTCTAATCCTCTGGAACCCATAACTTTCCCAGACAATAAAAACAATAATGCAGGGTGATTCAAAATTGGCGTCATTACTCTGGAGGTGTTGTCTGGCGCTGTTATAGGGGTACAGAAAAAATAATAAAACAAATTAATTGTTATTAAAAACTGAGAAATTTGCAAAAAACTATACCAGAAATACGGCAGCAATGTTTTTCAAGGCAATCTGCCTAATTAACATTGCGCAAATACCTGTGGCTTCGTAATTATTCAAAACTCCGGTAACCATGGAATTATAGAGACTGACAATAAGATAGACAAGGATAAACGGTAAACTCAGCAAGATTTGTTGACGAAATGTCGACATGTTCTCATAACCTCGAATATGGGTGTTTATAAATAAACCCTACAACATCAAACATTTGAATGGTTAACTCCAAACAAGCTAGTGCCTGTGTAATCTCCTTATTATTCACTCTTATCAATTTTCGTATTCAGTTAATTAACTCCTGCTCCATTTGTGTCTCCTTGTGCTGTGTGTATCGTACAAACGTGGTAGGAATGTAGCCCTCGGCATTTATTTGGTGCTTGGGAAAGTGTCAGTTATTGTGCTCTGAGTGCCCCTGGAAGGCCCTGATTCGGTTATGTCCACTACGTGTTCCTCTGTGCTTGGAACCCGAACATCTATCGTCCACTATCTTCCTGGAACCACTCTCCTCGCCCTTTGTTGGCGTGAGTTCTTTCAGGTTCTGCTATCTTACTGTAGCATTTCCCCTGAGCTAATCGTGTATCCGCAAATTCGTGAAAGGAAGTTCAAAGTAAGTCACAGTTTGACAAATTATTGTTATGAATGACAAGGGCTATCCACCAGTAACTACCTGTTAATGGCAAAAAACATCATTGCCGCTGTGCGTTTTCATCAAAAAATTGTAGAAGAGAACTTTTTTGATATCAAAAATTTTCGTAATTTGAAGCAAACATAGTAATTTATCTTTTTGAATGCTTAACTATTCCAATATGCTACCAATTAAACATGGAACCATTTCAAAATAATGCTTAAAAACAAAGTTGAAATTCGATCTTCAACTGTTAATATCTTCTTGTTAAAAATTTTCAATATTTTTCTCGTACTCCCCAAGGGAGCCTCTATCACCCCTTAAAAGGAATGAGGCCAATTTAGAATCACCCTGTATATGTGTATGGGCAGGAGAATTTGAAGAAACAACATCGCTATGAGTTAAGACTAGTAAGTCCAGCGAGATTCAAATTCGTGATATCTTGGAGAGTTTGGGGTAATTGCAGGAAATGTGGTCACTTGATAAAACCTACCATGCAAACCATAAATTAGCCAGGAACGACACTGAACTGCATAATTTCTATATCGATTTGCAAACTAATGGACATTTTCATATTTATAAGCACTTGTGACTACTTATGTTGGTTAAAGATGCGGGCACATTATAGTGTCGTGTTCCGAGTTTGCATGATAGCGCGAGTAAAAAAGATTCCTGAATGCGATAGCAAAAGACGTGCCCGGAATTTCATTCTGCAAGTTATTTTCACTTCCCAACATCTTAATTATGCTGACGCGTTCATCTGGATCGATTTTGATTATACTGAATTTACATGAAATTATGCTCGTCTCAGTGCGACATGCAATTTCAGTAGAATTACTAAAAGTTGTGTTTTTAGAACAGCATACATGTTCAATTGCAATAAAATTGAGTGTGTATAATTAAACTTTATTAAAATTTGCCACGTTGGAGTGAATGTTTCTTATTTTGAGTGTACATTTACATAAGTAATGTTCGATTAGCAGCAAAGGAATTTATCTAGACGTGAAATATTGTTGTGACATCTTTTACTTGAAGACACAGCCGAGCAATAAATAAGGTCCTAAATGGAACGACTTTAGTTTTTAGTTACCCAACATTGATTAAACCTATTTCGTTGTGCAGCTATTTCAAAGTCGATTAATCAGATGCCAGTTCGGCATCCGAGCAGTCTCATAGTTGGCAAAAGAATTTCAATAGATCGTGAAAATGCCAATTAATCTCGATCAAGATCTGACAAAAATTCATGGGTTTCGGAAACAACAACCATGGCTAACTAAAAGCAAGTGTTCAAACCTCGAACACATCTGGATATGAAGCGTGAAACCTAATTATGAAGTTCCATTTTGCGTCATGTGTCATTCATTTTGTCAGAGTTTTGTTAGTTAGTTGTCGGATTTTTGTACAGTTAACTTTTGGTATCGGTATGGCAAGTTTGGGTTTACGGGCGCGTTTAGTTTGAAGCTGAATCGTTGTAGAACTAGTCGTTTACAAACTGGATTAACATGGATTTAGGACTTATTTATTCCAATTTTCTAGGTAATTTTTACACGAAAATGCGAAAGCTGTTCAAATAAGAGTAGTCATATGTTACCGAAATAAAGTGCAGTTACAATGCAGCAGCATTGAAAGATTGAAATATTAATGTCACAGCTGAACACCCAATTGGTACATGCCCTTCTATGGTTCTATTGTTAGCGCCCTTTGTCATGGTTTATCTTTGTGCTGCAGTACTCTGTAGCCGTCCACGCAATTGTTCATTTTCGACAATAGTTTTGCAAAGTAGCCAATTAATATATTTCAGCAATTTGAAAAACTTTGCTCAGTTCCGATTTTGCCATACATGCGAGAACACAACGCCGTTTTGTAGTCCTACTGACACCAACTGGAATTTAAACGCATTCAGCAATTGCTTTAAATTTGCTCTTATTAAACTAATAATGCAGTCAGTGGTAGCATTGCATATTGTAATTTGTAAATACCGTTGATGACATAAACATGTTGACCATTCCTTCCATAATCAACCTGAAACAGGAACTGTGCATTAAAGTGGTTTTCTATTTGGTTTCAGGAACTTTTGCAAGCAGTTTTTTGTGTTCTGTGAGTTCTAGTGGTGAACAAGTTTTCGGTCATCATCATCACCATCAAATCAGAAGGATTATCTGTATTAGTGAGGAATTGATTCTGTGCAAGTGAGTTCAGAAAGTTGCAGAAAAGTTGTGCTTTCTCATGTGGTTCAAGTGCCCGCAATAGATATTACAACCGATTTGTGGAAACAACTGTGCGCAAACTAAGTATGAATAGCATGAGTTCGTATTTCAACAACTACATGCCAGACATGCGAAACGGAGGTGGCGTTTCAGCTGAACACCAACAGCATCATTACGGACAGGTACCTCAAGGTGCGGGTGCCATTCAACCCGATCCAACTTCATGTTCAGGGGATCCGTCTGTGGTGGGGTTGCGCCAAGGAATTCCTCCCCATCATTATGGCGGGCCTCCCGCTGCTGGTCAACCACCTCAAGGTATGCCTTACCCCAGATTCCCACCATATGATAGAATGGATATTAGGAATGCGGGATATTACAGTGCACAAGCAATGGACGGAGTCCAAGGTAAGGCTAAATAGCATTATTTCTTGGAAATTATTAGTGTCACTGAAACGTTTGCACATCATAGCAAATTTGGAAGTGTATCGAAAATGTATCCTAGCTTCTAATGATCACTATCGAATTTGATATCATGAGTAATGTTCTACCCGAAACTTCCTAAGAAAAATAAGGCTATCAAGGCTTTTTTCAACCCAAGAACGGCTGACATCTCTTCATCTTAAGATTGTATGAATTGCAGGCGACTTTGGCTAATTTTCTAGGTAGAAGAATTCGACGTGTTTCCATAAGAGCAAATTCAGTGAATAATCCACTATAACTGGATAGTAATAATATCGATTCAATTGGAAACCGTGAGGACCCTCAATTTGCGGTTTAATCAGATATTTTGCTTTCACCATTTATCAATCAATTAACCAACATTAAACACGTCTTTGTTTGCATGTCCTAAAATCTTGAATAAGGTAAGGCCTAAAGTTCCTTTGTTTTGCAGTTAAAGGTCTAAATGTTCACGCATTTCTGAACTGAACATAAAATCTTGTAAACTTTAACACCGTAATCGGAAACCAAGCATTTATGAGCCCATGATTATTATAACTTTCTCATGAAATCAGCTCAGAAATACGCCTTTCTCATTTTTTTACTCCTCGTTCTCTTCTTTGATAGAAAGAATTGCATGTGTGCAGTTCTTGGAAACCTCTGAAGAAAAAAAACGTTCTCTTGCTAATTACTTTGCATATTTCTTAACGGTTGGTAGTAGGTATATGAAAATAATATTTTGTTCGACAGTTTTAAGAAAACCTGCTAAGTTTAGATAACAGGAAAAAACACTCACTTAACCCTTTTTAAAAAGCGATTTGTTTATATCTTACCTACTAGTAAAATCAACTGGTTTAAGCTTTTTACATAAGATTAGTCCAGTCCAGATGGCCTCAGGTTTTCCCAAGGAAGTTAAGGGTGCTGAACATTCGCAAATAATTTCAAAGATTCATTGTTGTGTATTTTCGACATAGGCAATGTTCCTGGGTTTCAGTTATTTACTTAGAATTTCACAATTTAGTCATTAAATGAAAACGTTTCGATGTTTTCCACCATCATCAGTTTGTCTAAAACCACCAGTTGTTAAATTATTTTGTTCATATATATACATAATTCATAGCAACAATTTAAGATTTTGGGTCCTTTATCAGAAATAACACAAAGACCTGTATTAACAACAGGTTGTTTTAGGCAAAATGGTGATGGTGGAAAAACACCGAAACGTTTTTATTTAATGACTAATTCTTATAAGTAATATAATAATAATTAATGAATAATAAATTGTTATATTCTAAATAAGTGACTGAAACCCAGGAACATTGTTTATGTCGAAATTAGAAATACAGTCAGAAAAACTTACATGATGAATTGTTGTGTATACAAGGAGATTCAAATTTGTTTTCCATTCAGCTCAAAAAAATATACTCCCATGGGATGATCTTTTAGTAAACGCCTTTTTGAAAAAAATACGTTTGAAAAAAAATGAAGATTAATTTTGTTTTTTTAATTATTTGTGCAGTTAATGAGTTTTTGTTTTTGCCATCAGGAATAAACCTTAATTTATATTTATTTGAAGAGTTCCTGATTTTGCAAGCTTTTTCCAAACGGAAACA
The DNA here is from genome assembly GCF_020466585.1 of Dendroctonus ponderosae. Classification (NCBI taxonomy): domain Eukaryota; kingdom Metazoa; phylum Arthropoda; class Insecta; order Coleoptera; family Curculionidae; genus Dendroctonus; species Dendroctonus ponderosae. The sequence goes on from NW_026017110.1 coordinate 22,043,325, forward strand.
GCAGATCCATATTTTTTTTGTTTTTTTTTGTAGATATAATTTTATAGAACGCCCATTGTGTCTGTAAAAAAATATTGGGGTAGCTGGGTATAAAGGGGTTTGGCACATAAGGCACGACTGTTATCAGCAAAAGTTGAACGGTAGTTTTAATAAAGGAACAGTTTGTTGAAGAAAATTCATTTTTACAAAATTGAAGCGAAAAATTGATTAAACTTGTGTAATCGGAGCATCGATATTGGAGAATCCGAAGAAATAGTTTTTGTGTTGGTTTTGATTAAATAATGTTTTTTCAAATGTCAACAGCCAAGCAGCAAAAACATTGGAAAATAAATAGGAATCAAGAAGAGGCGATAAAAATTCAAACCAAATGATTCAAAAACAGACCATGCAATTAGCCCATTTCTGGTACTCAATCGTTATTCCAGTTATGCTGGCAATGTTTGAATCACCTTGTATATGCCTTGTAGGCTTAGGAAATTTGTGGATACACCCGCTAAAAGATTTTTTTTTCTGAAACTAGAGTGTGTACCAGGTTACCGAGCAGACAGCCCCACTAATATGGGTCACATGGCTGGCGCGACCGCACCCAATGGACACCAAACCCCGGTTGTTTATGCCAGCTGTAAGTTGCAAGCAGCTGCGGTAACCCAAAATGGAGTGCTGGGCTCTGCAGGAAGTCCCCCATTGGATGCCTCGCAAAATATTCACATGGGACATCACATGCAGGAACAGCATCCACAGCATCATCAACCACACAATCAGCAGCAGCACATGATGTACGGGGCACAGCAGAATTCAAATATGCATCAGCAGCCAGCGCATCAACAGCCCCCGTTGCATGCCCAGCAACAGGGACCGCAACCGCAAAATAACGCTTCATCAGCGATACCAAGTCCATTGTATCCGTGGATGCGAAGTCAATTCGGTAAGTGGTGTCTTTCTGGTCCTTTTCGACACTGTATTCTGCCGTTAACGAATGTTCCATGACATCGAAATATCCGTTTAAGCCAACTTTGCCGAAGGCCATTTCTGTTCTACTGTTCCTACAGATAAATTCCTACTGATAAAAATTACCTTTTTGCCTTTGTGTGTTCGCTTATCCTTGACAAGGTACAGTTGAATACACAGGTGGTCACTTAAAAGCTCCCTCATCAGATGCTGACACTTTTGTACCTCGAATTTATTGGCTGTCTTTCAGAACTGATTCGGTTCTAATGCATAGACAAATGTCTCTATTTATGGCCCCTAGCGGGGTCTCCACGTGGAATCTTATTTGGCTCCACTAGAAATTTCTTTAAGAATTGGCTACTTTTTGGTGGACAATTTTTAAAACGAAATCGTTAATCAAATAATTCCTTATATAAAAATATACATGTTTAAAAAAATAAGACCCTCAAAACCTCAAAAAAAGTTCAATTAAGTACGAGAACTTTATTCAAATAATACTTTCCGGCTGCGCTACTCTCAATCATGGTTATCATCTGGTTTGAAAATATTCGTAAATTAAATTGCTGTTCAAATAGTAGCACAATACATACATTGCTTGTACGTCACCAGACCCATACTGTCAAAATGTGGTTTCTTTGGTTGTAAATCAGGACACTTAACTATGCGGGCGAAAATGTCTGTGAAGCCGACAATGAAGTGTGTCCAGCTGTTTCACCACTCTATTTAGAACTTGAAATATTGCGACAATTTATTTTTATTGGTGCTTTTCTTCTATCGCAGCTCCTTTTTGGGATTCAGCATTATAAGGACTCAACAGTTTGAGTTTGGGGTTTGGGACGCAGTAGATACTTCATAAATTCATACCTCGTGTTTTCGTGTTTCTTATCAAGGAAATTTTCGGTGGCCGAAAACGCGGCGAATTATGTACTTTGTTTGTGATTGAGTATTTACATCTGCTGGAACACCAAGAAATAGGAAAGTGGAGATTGTGGTTTTTTCCCAGGTTAGATTGTTATTAAGACTTAAAGCCACTAGAAACAATATGATATAGAGTTATAATAACATTTATTTTTATTCAAAGAATTATTTTTTCGGAACCATAATATATGTATAACGTCTTTCGTTTACCCCGATCAATGAACAATATTTTATCACGTGCATTTTTAACACTGTCACAAATCTTTATACTGATCGACTTCGAATCGTTGATACAATTTATTTTGGGAGTTGGAAAGTTGATGAGAGTTTGACAAAATCGCGTCATTTGCCTTAAAAAACCCAATTTATTGCTTTTGACATGGCCACTTTGAATGGTAGACGCCCAGTGGATGTCCTTGTCCATTCATATTGCAAAAGTCTTCCTTCATGTGTTAATTTTTTGTTATCAAGCTCTTCCATGTATAAGCATAGACTTTTAAGAGATGTCCATTAATTGTCATTTTAAATTCCTGTTTAACATTGACCCAAATTTTTGTATTTTATGAAGTTCAGCTACATATTAGACAATAGTTTCTAATTGGCTCTAGAAATAATTTTCAAAAGGCTCAGATTTGGTTCTGGGTGATTTTATTTATTAATTTTATGCTTTCTATGTGTGGACGCATATTCTGCAAAACTTAGCAATTTTTGCAAATTGTTGCAAGAGGCGAGTTTTTAGGAAAAAATGGTAGGAACAAATCTAATTCTCAAGAGAGCTTTCCTAATACTATAAAACCTTAGTCAAGTTTTGTTAAGGTGTGTCTGAAATTGTCAGCTGATAAGAAAACAGAAATGTTTTTTGTGCAAAAACTATTAATGCTACAAGATTTTACAAAGAGGACACAAATGTCAGACCAGAATTTGTGCATCAATTCGAAAAAAATGATGAAAAAAACTCCATCTACCCAATAAAAAGTTTGGCCAGTTTGTGTTCCAAGTCACGCAAAAATTTTGAAATCAAAAAGGAATGAACTCGGTTTCTTAATCAAAACATGAGTGTTACTTACAAAGGAGCATTCACACCGGGTTTCATTAAAGTCGATATGCACCATATTAAAAAATATTCTTTGAAGAACTTCGACCATCAATGGCAGAGGAGCTAGGTATTCTTGCTGAATAACATTTAGGACAGATTGTCTTCTTCTGAACCCAAGAATATCGAAATAACCTTTTGATCATGTGCTTACGGAACACCCTACATATTTAATCAGGTTATCTGCATACGTGTGATAAAGTACTACTTCCGCTCTTCACAGAGTGAATAGTTAACATTAGTTAGTACATCAACCTTAATCTCAGCGTGTTTTTCTTGGAAAAATATGTCTACTTTTAATCTTCAAATTTGTGCAAGTAGTACGAATAAACATTACAATAAGGGGCAGTTGAAAACAAATAATTCAACACACCCCGGAAGTAAATCTATCTACTAAATCATTCAGTAGCATCAATACCAAAAGAAAAGCTAGGTGCAATTTCCTTTTCAAATAGAAGATGTAAAGGCAAAAAAATTATCGAGATAAACGCTCTGCAAAATGGTAAATTACACGGTTTGTGAGTTAAAGTAGTTATTACGAATGCCATTAAGTTTCTTCTTCAGTTATGTACCCATGAATGTATCGACAATTAGTTTACAAATTATACAGGATTGATACCACTCAATACCAGCTTACATGTAGTGGTAAAATCCAGTTGAAATGATTTATGCTCTCAAATTAAATGATCATTTGCTGCTGAATAAATACATCTTATCGAACTGGTGTGGCAATTTTCAGTTTATCATGTTAAATACACTCAATAATTCTCGTTTGAGAATACCGATTGAGCTCTACAGCTCATGTAATAGTATATGTAGGTACGTCATGAAAATTAGTGAAGTCCAGGTAATTCATGAGCAACGTCAGTGACGATTTGTTTGGGTCGAATTAAGTGTCGTTTATCTCCTAAGGTCGTAAAGTCGTTTAATTCGATAATACAACTTAATAATAACCCCCTTGAAAAGAGTTAAATAATTTACAGCACTATCAAATCTCAACGCGTCGCCATTTATCACCCGAAATGCTTATTTAATGGCGGCGGGAGTGCTCGGATTTGCACGAAGTAGGGTTTTTCTCTGCGATGTTGTCGCCTTTTCACCATTTTACTATTCAAGAGGATTTTAAATGTTATTTCACTTCATTGTTTTCTGAGTCATAGGATATTTCAATACTCGAAATGGTTAGTTTCATAGTTCAAAAATGTGTCCAACTGTTTCTAAATTGTTCTCAACTAGAAGCACCGTTTTCTTTCTATTTCCAACTCTGTTTGGAAGAAATTTGTATACACATTGAAAATTTGATTGTGTAAATGCATCTAGTTTACCAGTAGGTAAACCACCTAGTAGTAACTGGAAACAAGGGGAAAATGCACACTTATAGACTTACAGTTTTTTGGAAAGGAATAATTATTTTTTTTAAACTCCTTGTCTTGATCTCTGTGCATAAGGAAGCGGGATGTGTTTCTTGAAAAATCATTACGCGTACAAAGGGGCTAATTTCTTTTGGCAAAAAATTAATATTTTGGTGCAAAAGAAGCGTCACAATAATCTGCTGAGTTTTGTCAGTGAGATGCAAAAAAATTGTTGAAGATTATTTATACTTTGGGAACGAAGTTTCCATTAAATTAAACAAAACCCTTGCTGTCATTATGAGAACCTATTCTAAAAATGTTTTTTAAAAGTTTCAACAACTGAGTCTCAAGTGTATCAAATTCCGGTACATGAAAGATTTATTTTCAAACGTAAAAAGATCTTTTGGTCTGATCTGGAATGGATCTGAAAAACTTCCGTTATAAACCAGGATTTCCTAACTGAAAATCCGGCAACATTGTCGAGCTCCGTTTTCGGTTCATAAATTCAAACTCAACAAGTAGTCCATACACCGTGGCGGTTATATTGTTATTACGGTGCTTATGGTTGCCAACAGATGTAAATTCAGGGTCTATTAGTTTAATCGTTACTTTATAGCTGTGCTAAACGTAATTTTATAGCTTCTGGGTGCTCTTTTATCATTGGATAAAATAATCATTGACTTCCAAGTTGTATTTAAGAGTTTTGTGACGATTGGCTACAACTTAATTTTTAGGCCAAACACGGGCTTTTGCACTCGCCCCTGCACATTTAACACAATTATTAACGTTTACTTGGAAAAGTATCTTAAATGACAAGCTCCCTGATGTGTGAGAATGCAATGAAACTTGGTAAAAGGTGGAAAAGTGTATCCATGTTCTTTTAAAGAATTCTTATATTCTGTTAATATTTTTTTGGTTTCAAAGTTAACAACCAACAGGAAAACATCTTCTTTTTATCGAATTTTTATGAATTGTCGTCACGCGCAAGAAACACAAGTATTTCTGAACAATTTAATGAAGAGAAGTTGGGTCGTCAATACCTACTATACCTACCCCAAATATGAATTTATAAAACTGTTAATCAGGAGTTCTACGATGAAAATAAAACTGAAGAAATCGGTCAGGAAAACTTACTTACATTGTCCGGAGATGATAAAGTCTCATTGTGTCTTTATGAAAGAGACAACATTTGATGATTTGGAAATTTCTTTGGCTATTGTTGTTAATAGTTATAGTGCTGGGCTGGTTCGAAAATGGGTTAATCTAATTTGAGCTTTGCCATGGAAGTTCAGTAACGATGTGATTATTCAACGTCTCGGAAAGCGGCACAAAAACTCCATATCTAACATTTCATTACACTAAAAAATGACTAACGACCGCCAAGTGAACATTTCATTTCCATCAAAAACCTAACAGAGATATCACTGGCGGCTCTCCCACAATAGCCGGGCGACAATGAAATATTAGCGTGTATTGTGCGTCGACACACAATTGTATAATCTACGAAATAATAGGGTCTTTCTTCCATTTTACATTTTCGGGATATTCGTTTATTCAGCTGCCAAAGGCCCGCATATAAAAGAGCCCTTAGACTGTAACCCTCGCATTTCATTCCGCTCTGGTTAGATCACCTGCTGAAAGCATATTTTTTACCACGTTACATTTTGGGGTTCCAGTTTTTGATATGGGTCCGACAGTGCTCGGCCGCCATAATGGAATCGTAGTGTTAATACGCTTTTTTGCAATTAACATCATTTCATGTTCCTTTGTTAACATTTTGTTGCTCAACTCTTTGATAGTGCCGCAGCGAGAAACCAAGCATTAAAATGCCGGTTTCTCGCCGGACTTTAGCGCTTCCTGCTTCAGGGAAAAAAGACGTGCTTGTTTCACTTGCAATGAGCGTCAGTTTTGTCAATTTATTTTCGCGTTTTGTCGGACACATTAACCCATCGCTCTATTAACATCTGAGACGTGTTTTTTTAATATATATGCTTCAGCTTCAGCGTGACAAATATGTTACGCCCCGCCGTTATTAATATTTCTTGATATAACATTAATAATACACGAATGTTTGGAGAAACAGTTCGGTGGCTCTCATTTACCAACGACCAGAATTAGAACGCATTTATAACATGGGACAAGAAAGTATAACGTCTGTCACGTACAAATGGGTTATTATCGAGTAGGAAGCACCTTCCAGCCCGTTAATTTTATGAATAATCACCAACGGACGAGAACGACCTGGACTACCCGAAAGTTTCAATTCCTGTTCTGCAAAAGAGGCGCTTTAAATAGAATTTGCTGCAAAATACCACAATTTTAAATAAGAACTTATTTAATTCGATAATATGCGTGGATATTTAAAATAATAATAACAATAGGCCCTTTGTACCTAGCCTATAGTTGATTATTGAGTCATTTATTACTTTGAAATTGTTGTACAACCCTCTCGATCAAAGCAGTTAACGGAATAAGAACCTTTAGAAAACAATGTCTGATCATATTATTTTAAGTCAACTTTCTCTAGCACCAGCAAAATTATCATGTTATTTTAATTTTACAATTTATAAAATATACCCTTTCATTTTATCAGTAATTTTTATTATTATCAGTAATTACCTTCAGTACATCATTACATCATTACTTATTTTGCAAATCCTTGATTTTGTAAGAAAACGGTTATATACCCAGTATTTCTAGACATTATTTTCTATAAAATTAGCTTTTAAACTGAACTTCTATATGTATGTAAATGTTTTACTTTTTTCGGAAAATTTGATACTTTGTTGAAGAGCTTGAAAATATCTGTTTCTTATAACAAATGTTTTGAAAAAAAAAAACAGTTTTTAATTTAATTGTTCAATAAAATAATGAGGCAAAATTATTACGCTTCGGGCGATTTTTTGTATTTTGGTTTTGATCTAATAAACTCATTCTAAATACCAGCAAACTATAAAAACTTTATCAAACTCAGCGAATATATCGTAACATTCACTTATATAGCTTTTGTTCTTTAAAATTATAAGATTTTCAAACTTAGTAGCGAGTTTTTGTTAAAAAGACGCCGCATACTATCAGGAAATAATAATAAAATAGCCGAATAAACCAAATTAGCTCAACTTCTGTATTTTATCTATTAGTTAATATTTAAAATCGCTAGTGATGTTCTCCCATTCTTTATTTTTCGGCAGGGATCGTGGAAACTGACCAGTTTTCCTTAAGGAGGATGATAGGAGCATTCCGTCTGAAAATATATTGTAATTTGTCTAATAAGAATTAATTACTTGTTTTGATAAATTTTTGTTTATGTTTATTTTTCCTTGTGTTTCTGTGAATTTTTATTGAAACTTTTTTTTCACATTTTAAAATAATTTCCAGTAATAAAAGAGCTTAAAGCAAAAACTAAAATAAGAAATTTTTGAGTTAAAAGAGAGAAAAATTAAAAAGTGCCGTTTTTTGTTTCTCAAAAATTGACCTTTTAGCACCCATAGGTATCGGTTTTCTGGTAACTACTACGGTTTCCGAAACAACCCATGAAAACGCCGAATACACGATGTTTAATAACAATTTGGGTTCTTTTATCCAGGTGTTCCTTGAACATGAATTTTCTATCCAGACATTACAAAAAATATTTAACCGTGTCAGATCTCTATCTGTCTTGTTCTTCTCTAAAGCCTCTAAACATCTAGGTATCTATAGTCTCTAAAGTTACTTTTGTTAGTAAATAAATATGGAATTGCTTCTTTTATATATTTTCAATTTTATATTAAATAAACAACTCTGTTGCATTCTGGAAAAGTCTTGAAGGTGAACGAAATATTGCATGGTTGCAAAAAAATCTTTGCAACTTCAGAATTATATTCAGAAGATTGTAGCCGGCATAAAAATGTGGAATTGTGTGAAGGGTGAACCGCAAGTGCGGAATTATGTATGTAAAAAAACCAGCTCAACTTTTAAAATGCATAAATTTACTCAGCTTAACCAGTCAACTCTGCGGGATGTAGAGACTGAACAGTTAGCAATAAATCTCCGTATGATACGTATTAATTTATTATCTTCTTTTCTTCATAAATTAAAAACTGGGAAACGGTTAATAATTTATTTATTGCCGCACTGGTGCAATAAAGAGTAAATAGTATTTAGTAAATGTTAATTTATTCTACTTCGTGACTAGATAGTGAGATTTTGCATTTTTCACTATTTTGTCGAATGGCGAATTGTAACTGAATTGTGCTATGTTTAGCGTCATAACTTTTATTGAGTTAAATAAGTATTCATTAGGTGTTAAAACTGTCAGCTTTCTTAGTCCAGCTACGGTTGCACATACCTCTTCCACAGTCTAATATTCTGAACTTTATTTATTTACAAAACGTGTTTTATTTCAGGGCGATCCAATTAAGCAAGAAACTGTGAAATCAGTAACATTTTTTGCTTTCTTTGCTGTTAATTCTTTGAAGTTCGGATGAGAGAAGCACATTAATATTGCCGGGAGAATCTTTTTAAAATTCAACCGATTCCCCAAAGGTTTTTCGTTTATCTAATTAACGATATTAGATTCGGATGGTGCGCGCAGTGATGAACGCGGCCAAGCCCCAAACAAGACGTGTAATTATTTTCGAACGGCCCGTTTTGAATTTGATTTATCTTTACACAGACATGAAGTCTGATTGGGTCCATGCAGTGCTCTCCTTTTATCTTTAATTAACTAGTTTGAATTTGGGAAAACACCAAAAACAAATATTTCCAGGGAAGTTGTCAATACCGGTTGAAAGAAACTATTAGCTACGCTCTATTTGGCGATTTCTTACCAGATGTCCATTTTCTAAGAGCAGAACGTTTTGGAGAGATGAATATATACAAATCGTTTCATAATAAGTTTGAAGCAGTTTTTTAAATTATATTTAATGGGGTTTATCGTATTGCGTAGGGTAGAAGTAGCCTACTGCCAAAAATATTTCTTTTATAGGAAAATTACCTTTACGATGTACTTTATATGTACTGAAGTTTTTCGAAAACTGGAAAGATATCGCAAAAATTTAAAAACTTCTGAAGTAGTTATGCCATGCCGAAAAGTAGGGACACTGAATAAAAAATTTCATAAATCGAATTCAAAAATAATCTAATGCATTTGCATTTGACTCATTTTTAGAATTTTTGTTTCACCTGTTGCGATCATCAATGCCACACCGGAGAAAAAATTGTTATAGGTACCAACGCAAACAAGATTAGAGTTCAATTGATTTCGTTTTCCAGTTTCCCATTGATAAATATAATTTTTCTAAACTCGAACTCTGCGCTAACAAACAAACGTACTTAATCATTTCGAACACAAACTTAGCATATGCAATCCTACATGGTAAAACTAAAATTTATTTATTTGCTGTCCAAACTGGCGGTCGTAATTTACTGTCGCCGAATTTCCTGAACACCAGATATTCCGTTGTATTTATAAAATTAAGTAAGGGACCGCCATGTTGAATCCGAAGGCATTTTTGTTCCTAATTAGATACGCTGTCATGCAAGAAGATTGATTATAGTTTTAGAAACCGAATCTACCATAATGCGGCACCTATAATGAGCGGTGGGTCGTTGGAGGTCGGGGTCTGCCTAACAAGAAGCAGGTCCACCCAAATTGATTTTTTTGTAATTGGATGGAAAAGGAAAAAGTGGGCCTAAATAATTTTTCTCACCAGATTATTTATTATGAAATTCACGACTATTATTATTTTAACCAATTCCTCGAATAATTGTTTTCAACTTCCCTTGAGGAGGACCGTAATTAATTGAAAACAGTAGCGTGGACCAAAAGGGGCTTTCTCATAAATGCAACAAAAGTTCATTAATTTTTGTCGAAAACCAAACCGGTAGTAATTTAGAAAACGCCAAGGTTAATTCGTCCAGAGATTAACAGTAATCAATCACAATCAGCGCGGCCGCGAAGAATCTTCGACAGTTTTCTTATTAAACCCGAACTAATTGTAATTATTACGTGGCCGTTGTTTCGAAATTCGCTCGAACAGAGAAGAAGAAGGAACATAGAATGATTTATGCCACATTTATAAACTCATTATCTCGAATGCAAGAGCTCTGTGACCGCCTAGAGCTCGCCGTGATTGGCGTCGCAGGGCCTTCCATTCAAACTGCACTGTATAATTATTTCCTTTTTCCCTCGTGAAGGTAGGCTTTTATGATTAGGTGTATGAGAAAGTATTTTAATAATAATTGCTACCGACTGGCTGTTGAAAATTATGTACATTTTCTGCTATTTATTACTACCAACATATTCTTATTCAATTAAATTACGGCGGAAGAAGTATTTCAAGAAGGCAGGGAAGAAAAAGGTATGTTCCAAAGTTCGAACACTTTTGAGGAAATTGATTTCCTGTTTTTACTAATGTTTTCTTTATGAACATAGGCTTTTTTAAATTAATTTGAGTCTTTTGTTTATTCTAACTTTTCTGTTGGTGTGTAGTTCAACCCTCATCAATGTATCTTGCCGCCAATCACTAATTTCAATTTCAAGAGCGGAATAACTGACTATCAAGAGACACAGGTAGTAAAGATTATTACTCCATTCAGGCCGCAATTAGCATCTATTTGGAACATAAGAAACAACTTTGATTTCAGTTTCTTCGAATACCCTATTTTGCGACCAGAAATACTCAATTACCTATTTAAAGTCTTCGCAACAAATTTTTCTAAATTCAATCAACATTTTCTGAGTTTCAAGTTTAATACAGAAGCTGATTCGACTCAATGCCCCAAGTTCCTTTAAGCTTGCTTAATTTTATAAGTAATTAAAAACTTTGTGCCCCTGTCTAAAAACCATCCACATTTCTAATACCCGAAATCCCATTTCAACTTAAACAAAAAATTCTCCATCCATCCATTAGCACCCAGCTTCCGAAGCATGATGGCGTCCTCAATTATTTTTCCACCCTCGGGCAGAAACGGAATCCGGGGGTAAACCAACACGAAAACGGAGTTAGGGAGATCGACAAAGATGAATGGTCGTTTCCGTCTCAAGAGGCGACATTCGTAAGGGAAAACGACGTTCATGACATGTGTGCAGAAAAAAGATTCTTCAAAGCATGCCGAAATTGAATATGTGAACGTTTTATTTGATCCTGTTTTGTCTGCTGTGGGGGGCCCATGTTTACTCGCTTCTGTCCTTAGAGTCGCCATTGAAAACGTTTGAAGTAATATGTTGACACCTATCTTGGTATGTCCGTTGGTCAAGCTTCCGATTTCGGACGGTATTCTTCCGATAGACCTAACTGAAATATCTGACTTTCCGATCGTTGAGCATGTATTTTTACATGCCATCAAAATGTGCCATTCTGTAAATAATTTATTGAGAAAATAACTAATCACCACCAGCATGAAAAAGTTCAGGATGTGGTCATTAAGTCCTTATTTATAAGATGAACGTTGCTGCAAAATGCCTTTGCACAGATCCGAGCCTCAGATTAACCGTTTCATATGACATTTATAAATGTGCTTCGCCTGCCTACTCACTTGGTCTGAACTTTGCCAACTAACACAGCCGAATTTGTTGGAAATAATACGATATGTAGAAGAAAAATATCATGTTAAACTAATGACAAATTACGATAAGAACATTGATGCGATCCAGAAAAATAGTCATCGGTGATAAGTAAAATAACATCCGTCGAAGGTATTTGAAGCACTATTCATTCAGTCGTAGCATTTGCATTCAAATGGTTTAGCCTATAGCCGTGTTTCACTCGTTTATTTTTAGTTCGGATAATCCTTTAGCTATAATTCCGATGCAATTTACAAATAACTATCTTATTAAAATTTGAAAAGAATTAACTTTCAAATTGCTAAGATAATGCATTTTATTTTCCTTTATTGCGATACGGTTTTATGAGTAATTTTTCGATAGTTGCAAATATTCGTTCAGTTATTTCCAGCTTGTCCAAATTATTCGTTAGTATTCATCATTGGCATGGATTCACCAAATGCTTGCTTCTCAAAACTGTGTTTTTGTGACATCAGTTTTATTCTAATGTTTTAAAATGTATTTTAATTAATTGCTCACCCTCAATATTTATAGGATTATTTTTATTTTGTTTGGCGATGTGTCTGGGATTTGGGAGAACCATATTCATATCAGAATCGCCCACTAATATTTCTGGAACTGTTTGACATTTAAAGCCGTTTAATCATCTAAATATTCAATTTCAGTTTTATATTTAATTCATTCGTTTATCAAGATCATCTTGTTAATTTCGAACAAAATTATCATCAAGTATCTTACTAACAAAGATTTATATTTTTACAGGCACTGACCACTTTCAAGAATATATAAATACAACTTATAAAGATTGCAATATTTTATCCTAAATTCGTAGGCGCGATAGTTTAACATTCATTTCAAGAAATCCAAATTTGCCTCAGTCAATTGAAAGATTGTGGACAACTGTTTGGAAACAGTGTACTTATAAAGTATCTGTACATGTAAAAGTAATGTCTCTAATAAAAATATGGGTTGTGAAGTTCCTGGTCTTTGCTAGAAAATATTGATCTGATCGGCGCTTTTGATCTACAAATTGATTTTTGAATTACTCTTAAGCAAATGCGAAATTGCATGTTAAAGCAAACATTATAGCAGCACCATTACTTAAGGCAGTACGTTCTTGAGAGAATCTTATGCAACAAAGCTCTCAATATGAATGTCAACAATTAAAATTACAATAAACTATTGCAAGAAGGCTTGTTGCGATACTGAGGAAATTCCATTGCTAGTTATTAGCTTGTAACTGAAAGAGAAATGAGATTTGTTGTGTAGGTTTATTCTAGAACTTCAGTGGAAACAGTTGTCTGCCCTTGAATTGGTGTAGCAGTTATAGATACATTGGTGGCCCTTAAAACTTGATCTAATTATGAAGAAACTTAATCAATATCAATTTGAGAACTAATGAAATATTTGTCTTCTATTCCAGAAAGAAAACGTGGGCGACAAACCTACACCAGGTACCAAACACTAGAATTAGAAAAAGAATTCCACTTCAATAGGTACCTGACTCGACGAAGAAGGATAGAAATAGCTCATGCTCTGTGTTTAACTGAGAGACAGATAAAAATCTGGTTTCAAAACCGTCGGATGAAATGGAAAAAAGAAAATAAATCCAAAGGTGAAGGCGGTTCAGAAGGAGGCGGAGACGACATCAGTCCGCAAGGTTCTCCCCAGTAGTGGGACCGAACCGAACTGAGTACCTAATAATAACATGTAGTCATTGCATTTTCATTTTTGAAGGTGTGTAATTATGCCTCTTAAAATATAATATCATAATTGGCATTTAGAATCTGAATTTGGATGTAATCTTTTTGATAAACTCAGACTTGATACTCTGAGTACTCATATATTGGGTTTCTGGGATAGTGTTGATTGACTGGCACAAAGGTTCCAAACAGCCAATAACGTTTGTTGCGTTACTACATTATACCAGTGTTAATTGCTTCTCAAAATTTGTCACTTTCAAACAAAATAAAACGTTTATCCAAACATTATCAGACCACAACTGCTGAACGCTTTCCGGGTGCAAATCGCATTCAATATGTTGTCAGGTCTCTATACAATTCAACCCCATAAGCCAAATCAAAAATAAAGGGCTGATGAAAGGCGAGGAGAGTCTGAAATAGAAAGACAACGCGAAGGAGGATGTTTATCCTACGGTTGCCAAAGATCCAACGAAAATCAAAATGTTGTATAATTCAATCGATAATTCAACAATCACTGCTGCCTTCTATTTCAAATTACCCACCTAGTCGAGCTGTATAACTTTCAAAACTAGTTGCATAACGTCAAATGCAATGTGAGTAAGCAAAACAATCAAATTTCTTAAGCAAAGAAGAACAGCGGTTCTAGGACAGCTAACTCCAAACTTTATCCATGAACACAAGAAATATGCCTCCTGTAGGGCCTCTGTTTATTACCTTATATTATATATCTATGGTGCTTATGTGCACTATAGACTGGCTTAATCAATTCTAATCAATCATGTTTTAAAGGCTTAGTGGGTCTTAGTGCGAAATGTGACCGTTTTACAGGGTGTCCCATAAGTAATAGTACAAAATTTATCGGCGGGTTTCTGGTGTTTTCGAAACGTCAGGAAAAAAATCTTCGAGAAAGTTTCAAGGCATGGCCTCGAAGGCCTATCTCTGTTTATAATTAGTTATTTTTACTAGAATTAGGTATTCAAGGGTGTCAGTTTATGCCAGGTCATAGATGTGCCACCTGAAGCAAATGATTCGCATTTAAAATCAATCTAGCTTTTTTCAATACTTCCAACTAACAACTAACAACTAACACTAAGATATCGGTTTGCAAATACTTTCAAAACAAAAACAGTATAACCAGTTGGTATATCTGAGATCAACGGTTTTCGAGATCATTGAAATTAAAGTATTTGGTGCGATGTATTATCGTATATATTGTACTATTATTGTTAACCGCTTAATAACATTAAAAAACTGATCAGTTTATAACAAAAGTTGTTCGAAATTGCGTTCTTTAACTTCAATGCATTTAGTTAAACAATCTAATTAAAAATATAGATATTGATTCTACAGAAAAATCTACAGGGCATTTTCAATTTTTATGAGTAATTCGCCTCGATTATCTATCGTTGCTTCATACACTAAATACTTCCCATAGGCACATAAAAATCTAAAGGATTAAGGTCCGGACTTCGTGCTGGCTACCAACTAGGTACAACTTTCTTGTTTATACAATTTCCTAAAGCAGATATGCAAGTCTCAGTTGTCCCTGGGCAATATCAAAAAACTGTTAGGGCGATTTTAAAGCGCATTAATTGCTGCAGGTGGCACTTTCTATGAGCTGACTTGAAGCGAAGTTGCTAGTTAAATTTGTCACCCTCAAAAACCTTTGAATCTCTACCTAATTTTGTAGACTTTTGAATACCTAAGTAGTTCTTGATTTTATTAAAAAACACTACTTAAAAACATCTTTGGCCCCCTGCATTTCCGGTTCTGTTGATCTTTTTTAATTATGAGAAAGGTCAACGTTTATTAAAACGTTTTGTAAAATTATTTTCTCCACAGAAAGTCGCCATTAAAATTTTTAACATTTCTTATGGGACTGTTTAAAGCATGACCAGTCGAAACATTTTACAATCAAACACAAAACGTCTTATTATCTCTTGGTCAATTATGACGTGATTATAAATATGCAACGCGTTTCAAAAATTTACCGATGAAAAGACCTCCAAAAAGAAATTGAAATAAATTGGCCTATTACATTGGCCCATTACAGATCGGTTTGTTTTTATAATACGATTCTGTAGTTAGAACGAACTGTATTGAACTGTAGTTACGAACTACTTAGGTAGTTTTAGTTACTATTTGACTAATTTCCGAATCAAGATCCGTCAAATTATGCATGGCTCTGGATTTTGGACGCTGCTCACGAGTCGTTTGAAGCGAATTAGTTTGAATTTTTTAAAATTGTTCAGCAGTTAATTAAGCACTAACCAAGATGACCATCCTGCTTGCCTCAGATGTCACCACCCTTATCTTACTTACCGGAGAATAACAAAAAAATCATTTAAGGTAACCAAAAGCTTTAGCAATGAAAGGGAACCAAAAAAATTGTAGTATTTGATCTAATCCGCCCAAAAGGATTACAATTTGAAATCGTTTTTTTGATACAAAATTTCACATACTTCCTATGATAAGTATATAAATTCTGATTCAAATTTGAACCTAACATTACATCCAGATTCATTTTCTCCAAATTTACTTTACAACCACAACGACCTCGTTTTCTATGTATACTTAGTTCCAATTTAACAAATCGTTATGAATAGTTTATTTATTATTTATACATTGTAGATAGTATAGAACATTTATATGGTTGTGTTAGTAATGACGCGAGTGAAAAGTATGGAATAGTTTAAACCAGATATTGTGAAATTGAGATTGTGATCGCGTTGAACATGTGAGCATGAATTTTACCTCATCGGATATCTTCGTCTTATCGGACCTGCAAATATAGGATTTGTGCAATCGGTTGATATTTTAAAATATCTTTTTTTAGTAGATACTCGTGGTCTTGACTTGTCATGGGCTGAACTTTGTCCAGCAAAATTGAAATACATTTCTTTATCGAACTGAAAACTGGAATCTGCAATTCAGGTTTTCATTTCAGTTTCAGTCTTTTTTTCTGAAATGATTTGGAATTATCATAGTCTTTAAATATTTTACTAATAAGTCAAAAAAACTAGATGTACGTTTGTGAACTAATTGCACTATTTTTCATTTTGCAGCATTTATTTTACTTTATTAAATCTTATGACAGATATTAAAATTTAATCGGAACTCAGCTTTTGATGTTCGATAACGTAACTCGTTATAACGTTTTAATATTTGTTCATAGTTCTCTTCAGCTCCATAATTTATAAATATTGAAGTCTCTCGTCATCCACATGGAATACAAGGCAAAGCTTTAATGGATAGAACCAAATGATGTTAAGGTGTTAATGTAGCTAATTTTCGAGATTATCAGTCTTAGTCAATATGGTCACCTTATAGCTTTTGAGAAAAATAGCTGCATATAGGCAATCACGTAAAAACAGCCTTTAACCAGTACAATCTAAAATGGTCCGAAATATCTCCATTACCTTTACCTATTGCCTATTATCTCTCAAACCAGCAAACGCAAAAAAATTATGGTGAACAGCAATTATTTTATGCACCTGTGTTGGTTCATTTCAGACTGTTGCTATAAACGAAATATTTTTTAGATTCTGTTTATGGAGAAACCTCAATACATTTTTGCCAAATCCTTCATGATAAAAGCTTGTATTCCACTTGACATATTCTAATTTTGTTATCAAACTTTTCTATAATAAGTACAATTCAACTCTCAATCCAACTGTTAGATAATACGACAACTCGACTCTTATACAATTAACGTACCTTTTTAAACCATTCCCGACTTTTAACTTACCTTGTGCGGCAAACTGATTTACCCATCTTCACCTTGTATGTTATATTTTACTTTTCGAATAGGATAACTTCCAAAATGCAAAAAATGAAGTGACAGTTTTTTAATACAATCTACTTATCCCGGTTATTTGTTAAAAGTAGCAGAAATGTCTATTTTTTTCTACTACTATTTTTGCTAAAGCTTACATGCAACTCACGTATCAAGTTATAGCAGATATAATTGTTGAAATACATGCAAATTTGACGTTAGTGTGTAACAGCAGTAACGCAATAATTCGCAAAGCAATTTATTTTTAACATTAGTTATGATATCTGATAATTCCGCAAGCACTATTCAATTACGTTCTTCACAACTTATTTTAGCATGTTTTATATTATGTTAACTCTTTTTCGTGTTGTCGGTGATCTAAATACACTTCTTCTAAGCTGAGTGATGAGCGAAACTACTGTTCTTTTCTTTCTGCAACTATTAACCAAGGTTGCATACCTAATCAGAAAGTGTTGGAAACCTTTATTTTCATACGGGTCTATTATTTAAAAGTAAGGCACTCCAAAAATGCATTTATTTGAGTCACTTACCTGTCATACCTAATCAGCCTGTACAGTAAATTTGCTATTCTTTTTCTAAACTAGTTTACTTTTGCGTCGTCAGATCAATTTATTAAATAAGAGGCCAGTGATATGTGCAATTAAAAATTAAAATGCCCTGATATATGAGATATTACTTACATGAAAACTTGTTCTGAACGATGGAGGAAAAAATATCCAAAGGGCAGTGATGCAGTTGGGATTTGCTAAGGTATCTGTAATGGCGCATCCAGATTTAATGAGCCGAGCCTTAGCTGAGCCTGAACCGCAGCGAATTTCTTTGATGTTGCGTCAAAACACCGACAGAAAATATATCGTCTGTCGGTGTTTTGACCAAATTTCAAATACATTTTGCCGCGGCTCAGACTCGGGTGAGTCTGGACTCGTCAGGTCTGGACGCGCCATAATGCATACGTTCACAGAACCTGTTCTTGAACAGTCAATTTCAACCGTTCAGAAAGGTTTAACAAAATTTGAATAAATTTTGCTGATTTCAAAGCTTCAAAGCAAACTGTGTTTGTAAATATATTGGTAAAGAGTCGAACGAATGAATTCAAATGGTAGTGGCAAGTATTTATTGCATGTATGCTTGTCGAGATAACTGAACGTTTTGAAATCATCATAATTACACACACGGTTTCAATGTGTTCAAAATACTACTCATAAGCATAATTCTTAAGATTTAATTCTTTTAAACTTTAATTAAATAGGGATTTCAATAAATGCATTTGAATTGGGAAAATTTAATGTCTATCGAGTGTGAAAATCTCATTAACATTTAAGTCAAGTCCGTATTTGATTGATCGTTTCGAGGAAACACTATTTGAAAAGTTGATTACTTATAAAGTTGTAGATATTCCCTTCTATATGTACATGATTGCAGTATGTTTTTCTGAAATTTGTATATAGTTATCCCGGTGGAAAGGATATGAAATATACGATATTTAAAATATGCACTCTCATGCCAAAGTTAGTGTAAAATATTATTATGGATTAAAAAAAATCATCAGCGTCAATGCAGTATGAAAATGTTCTGAAAAAGGAAGAATCAAAATCGATTGGGAACGCAAATGAGAAGAAAAAAATGTTGAGCTGCAAATGAGATCTAAAGACAAACGCATTGGTGCTAATGGTAATTTTTTTAAAGTTTTGTATAAATAAAAATTATTCATTTAAGATAAATAGAATATTGTTGATACAAAGAAAATACTTGAAATACGTAAGTAATACTGTGACATTTTTACAAATTTTGTCCATTTTCGTACTTATTTCGAAATTATATTTCTCTACGAATATTTAATAGGGCTTTTAAAAAAGATAGGGAAAATTGTTTAAGAACAAACTAAAATACGTAAAACACGTTACAAATGAAAGTATACGCATTACATAAATTACATTACAAAAATGTACAAAATTTTAGGAAAAGCCAGCAAATTTAAGTTAGTTCCTAGTTTTTTGGTATGCGTAATTGTATCCGAATGACGGCATTTTCGGTACAAAGTATACATAAAGAGAAAAGTATTTTTAGACATTAATTTTGTAAATATCGAGTCCCGAAAAACGTTTGTTACTTTTTGCTATTCGCTAATGCTCTGTTCTCTATTTCGATTCAACTGGTACCTACTGGTAAAATCTTCTTTTTTCGGAAATAATGGCAAATAAAATTGAGACACATTATTATAATAATTTTGAATATATGGAACTCAAAGTGTTGAGTACGAGTTTTGTTAACAATGCTAGGAACTCAATTGAATAACAAACCGTACGGGCAGGTTCCGAAATTTCCGTTTTAATATCGTAAGTAGAAACATAATAGATATTTGTGCTGTGGTGTAATATTCTAGAGATAATTAGTCGTAAGTTTTTACAATACTTTAATTTGGATGATGATAACTTGTTTTTATTTTGTAAATTATGACGTTATTGTAATATAAATTTATAGAATTAATTTAACCTCATGTAAACGATATTTTGATTCCGAATGTATTTCGGTATCCGAAATGTGATACCTTCATTTGAAAATTGATAACTAAACAGTGCTTGCAAACGTGCTATTTTAACTTAACTTGCGAAGAAGAATTTGGGAAAGCGTATATTTATTCATATGATTCAAATTAACTTAAGCCATGTTTACTTAATTAAGATGTTACTTAATCATAAAAAGCAAATAGAAGAGTAAAATAGATAATATAGAAATGGTTTACCTGTCGGGTACCGAATTAATTTTTGGATTGCGTCTTGTGGATTTCATCTTATATACATAATTAATATATGTATAAATAAATAATATTGTAAATCGATTGACACTGTTTTATTGTGAGGTCCCTACATACTAGCAGTATATATTTATATGAAAATATCCTTTTTTGCTAGAATGGAAGCAAGACATATTTTGATCATCAATGTTCAAATGTCTTATTTTTCCAATTTCGACTTATGCTTGCAATAGCTGGGAGAGTTAAGTATAAATCTGCAAACAATTACACCCCAGTCTTCATTTTATATCTGCATCTGTTTTAGATAAGACACCCGCATATTTCATATGAGGAATGCGACCAGCCTTAAACATTCCGCCTGTCAAGCTCAAACGGCATTTTAAGAGCAGCTTATAGGTAAGAACCTGAAATAGATGCAGGCAAAAAATTACCGTGTTTAAACACGCAACATGGATTAAACTCAACCGCATTATCTCAATTAGTGCAGCATGTAAACTTCGGCTTTGCATGTGATGAAATGTTGCAATTTTGTTTATCAACTTAGATCGTTACATATGCATTGCATGTTTTCTTTTACGTTTGTTTTCCAACAACAATGTCGTATCTAGATTTCATTAGTAGTTGATTGCTCAACTATTAAACTATAAGTGAAGTCTGGTATATACAGCGTGAATGATGAGTTTATGTATTAACTGGCCAATAACAAAAAATAATCTATAATAGTAATCTATAATTTCCATGGATGGAAAGCATGGATCCATTAAATCGTATCTTAGACCAAGTTTGTAAGCTTTACGCAAGGAACCGCAACGTGGGAACTCGGAAAACGGAAAGTCAAAGGCACTGTAAAAAAATCGAATAGCAAACAAAATTAGCTTTTTATTAATGCATTATGTCACCGTTACTCTTTACGAATTGCAATAATCCCAGATGCACGGGGGATTAATATCATAATCCCAGAACGTAGCTGAGTATTCTCCAAATGTTTGCCACTTTTTCTAAACGCTATGGTATTATTTTGGACAGGATTGGAACTTATGAACAGGATTGAAAAAATGCATCCTACGTAAGCTAATTGTAGTTGACATGGTTTTAATGCACTAATGAGTAAACCCTTCAAAAAATCGATTTAATATTTTTTCAAGTTTCATAGGTATTCTCAGGAGCAGTTTAGCTAGTTTATTTGTGTTAAATGATTAAAAATGGGTGCATATTCAGGATATTGTTACAAGGCCCATCTTCGATAGATATTCTATAGTAGACTGATCACTTAGTATTTTAAGTACTTTCGTTCCATCCTCTTCAGTTACAAATATGTAAGCAGCGGTCACTTATTCGCCATCCGGCATTTTACTCCCAAGAAACTTTTCTGTTATCCACTCGTAAATTTTTAGGGGCGTAACTGAGATATATGCTGAACTTAAGATAGTGGACTAAACACAGTAGTAAGTTAAGTTTCTTGACCGATATCGACTAATTGCAGGATGGTTGATTTTTCCATCCTGCTTCGTTATACATCCACAAATTAAATAGCTACTCTACAAGCACAAATCATTTAAATTTGGACACTTAAGACACAAATTCTGTCAAATTTTCGCAATTGTTGATTTTAATAAGCTACGAAATACCATAAAAGTTTAGGAATTTTGCAAGACTTTCTACCGATATTATTTGGAATTCACTGCCAGCTGTACAGGAATGAAAACTTCAGTCATTCTGGTTGAAACTGCAACTTTCAACCAGAATAACTGAAGAATGAACTGGAATCTTCAAGTTTTCTTCAGCCTAATTTCAGTGTCGTGTTGCTTAATTGACCAAGTTTTAATAATTCATTCAGATTGGAAACATGAGTTTGCGGAAAAAAAGTACTACCTTTCTTGGGACGTCTTATGGAATTATTTTAACTTCGGACTTTCTTAAAGTTCAGTTTAGCGACACAAATATTTCAAATTACTTTTGTGCCATGTTTTCGCTCTATTTTCCAACGACCGGCAAGAGAACACAACACTAAATGGATCAGTTACGATGATGGCTAATGTATAGTTTAACTGTGGTTTCAAACTGTGGTGGAAGCTAAACTAGCCTATCAAAAGACTTATCGTACCTAAGGTTCATTTTCACCTAGCTTAATGAAAAAATAGTTTTAGTTTCTTAATGGGTGTATGTTTTGTATTACATGAATATGCGTACTCGTATGCTGTTAACAAAATCTAAAATGTATCTATCAGAAACTGATTGATTTCACATAAAGAAACGCTTCAATGTGGTTGCAAGTGAATGAAATAATTGACTGAAAAAAGTCGAATTATGCAAACCAAAAATATTCAAACACTCTATGTAACGGATATTTAAAAGAACACCGTTTTAGGGACCTAATTGCTTACATATGCCAAGCTGGAGGCGGATACATTGAACAATCATTCTGCAATCATTTTGACTAATTATTTTCTCTGTTAAGCGGGCACATAAAACGCAACTAAGCAGTGAGTTTCTCTTTTAAGAACCGTATTTACAACATTAGATACGAATTTTTCTATCAATATCAAAACTAATAAAGCATTGTAACTTACAAGCTGAAATGCAATCTTCTATCTAAACTTAAAAAAATGGTGACATTTTTACTTAATTGCGCATTAAAAATTGTCTCCTTCTCGAAATGACTTACGAATTACTTGATTGGACTTAATCCAATAGTGACTGTTCATTAGAATCTTGTCGGGTACTAAGATGACAATGAAGCATGGATTAATCGCCGACATAATATTCCGATATCTTATCTCTGCAGCGTATTACAGGTTGTTTTTCATGAAAAGTAGTAATGGAGTAAAAAAGCAGAAAAGTAATTATAGCGGCCAGGAACCTACCAAGATGGGCCCCACTCATAAGATTATTGGTTACAATGTTGTTGTCGGCCCCGCCTCGACGAACCCTTGACATTTTGATTGATTACTTTTCTTACTAGGCAAGGGCTCCCTTGGTACTGAATATCATGCCAACATGCATTAAAATATTGCTGTTCGATTGTATCAGTTTTAGATCGAGCTTTTTACGCACAAAACAATATGCCATATAAATAACATTTATCAATTTACATCAAGTATCATTATTTTCAACTGATCAGTCCACGTACATGTAATTCTGTCTGAGTACATCTGGGCCATTTTTACCTTTAAATGCCAGATATTTATTGAGAAAACATTTCTCATATCAATACATACAAACCAAATGCTCCTAACACCCATTTAAATAACAAGTGTTTCATAAAGAGTTTCGTTAACAACAAAGGCTGCACTACTACACCACTTGGATCAAAAGTTATGGGCAATAACAAGTGGCCTCTTAACGTAATCTCGTCGTAAATCACTGAGGGCACAACCTAGACATTCTCCTTTTCTTTCCTCCGGGCATGGAGGTCCGTGCACAGGACGAGGACGAAGAGGTGCTGCATCATAAAGAACGTGGAGACGAATGGGCAACATCCATAAATCCGCAGATGATGATTTAAGATAGGGTGTTGTATTTTTCGCCATTAAATGAAGTGTTTACAAGGTGTTTTCGGTCGCAAACCCTTACAAGCTTTATGGCTTGCTGATGGCTCAATTGTATTTAAATTACTGTGTGAAACAAGCACCGCTATCAGCTTTGTCAAACGGTTTCAGTAGCACCGGCATTTAGGAGATTTTGCGTTGTACGATTTAAAACGCACATACTGTAATTACATTAAATTTATGAAACTACCGAGATAAATGGTAAGTCACAAGTGATTTTTGAAGTCCCCAGAAAAAGAAGACGATTAATTGTGACTGAAAATACATAAGTTTTACCGTATGATCAGAATACGTACCTTTAGATATACTTAGTCTTCAGGGAAATTAGGAATATACAGATACTGTTTCTAATAAGTGCCGATTCCCCAGTATGATTCCCTAGTATTACAATTAATTCCTCTTTCTAAAAGCCGCTACCAACAAACGTTTTCGTGATACTTTGTTTTACTTGTTAGTTTTTCAAAAAATGCCAATTACTGCCTGTGTTTCCTGGTAAAAGATGTGATGGAAGAATGGACGAAAAAGTTATGACTTCTAAAGATCTAGTTTAATCTTCCCAGATTTCCATTTCAGTCCAATTATTGGTATTATATCAAAAATTGCTACTAAAAATGCATAAATTTAAATTATTTTTCTAATGTCCTGTGGCTCGATAACTAGGGTTCACACTCAATACTAAGTTAATGATCACGTTAAAATCAGCTATGGAGAACTAATTTTTTAAATAAAAATAGCAGTTAAAGAAGTTATTATATGACGAAACAATAACGTTCATGCTGTCAGATGTGCTTCTAACAAATGAACAGTTATGTGGAATGTAAAGTAAATAATTTTATTGCATTCAGAAAGAAACCTTAATTTTGCGACATATTTTCGTGCGTATATATTTGAAGCTGCTGAAAAATTGTTATGGAAAGCGAGCGAATCTCAAAGTCTTATTTAAATACTGGTAGAACCGTAGAAATTCCAAATTTGACTTCCGCCAATAACAAAGTTTTTGTATGGTACGTTTCTCTGTGTTCTATTAATATCTATGTTTTCTGGATTACGCTATTAACCTCTGCTTACTGAAAAACAGAATGATTGGCAATTACTGGAAACATTTCAATGTTCGTTTTAAATCCGGGAAGAAAACTTTATTAACAATAATGTTTTTTGAAAGTATGTTTTTCTTCAGCTTAAAACGTCGGTTGAAGTGTCTACCGTACGCTTGTACGAGCAAATCATTTCTGAACCCATCGTTAGAGCAGCGTTCGGGCTCATTTTGTCTTTACTTATTTCTATCTGCATGTTAACGCTATGTAGTGTCGACAATTTAAAAATATATTCGAGGGTTTCATTCTAACGTAGAAAAATGTAGGCCATATACTGCTCTTATTTGATACTCAATGCCTTGGCCAGCCTTAAATCCGGACCTACATCCAATAGACCATTTGTGCCTTAAATTAGGACTCTCGTGCTAACTCATATGCTTTTTGTACAGATTTTCGGAAATATGCTTTGGAAGCTATAACATGTTAAATGCACGTTATATTTTGAGTCTTATATAGGGGTAATCTGCTTAGAAATTAACACGATTACAAACGAGAATTGTGAATCAGTAATCGATGTACAAATAGCGTAAAGCACACTAAAACCAGTTTCATTTCTTAAAGTTCTCACTGCCCATTTATTTAAAAATATTATTGAATAAACTCTGTATTGGCGATTTGGGTGAGTAAACGGCAGGCAGGTAAGTAAACATAAATGCAAATAATTGACGCAATTACTATCTAGGTATATTAGGAAGATACTATTTGTGAATGCCTTTAAGTAGGGTGAATTGTAATATCATTTTATGTAAAATGATATTTTTGTTATGTAAAAGTTTGTATGAATATATGTTCAGCATGTAATAAAGCATTGCGTTAGTGGAATGAATGAAAATAATTATTGGTAGAACTGTAAGTGTATTAGCCAAGCACTAGTTTACATGAGTGGATATTTATAGAAAAATCCCAGTGATAATGGATCGTTAAGCACAAGGGAGTCGTAATAAGGCAGCATTTCTAAATCTAGAATAATTTTGCCTGGTACTTACCAGTATTTCCTGCATATATTCAGCACGCACACATGCATCTGCAACAAAAAAAAATACAGAACAACTTTGCTTGAACGGAACCTTTATCAAATGAATCATTCGACTTTAAAACACCTTAAAGTAAAAACCAGTTTTATTGGCATTGCAGTGTTGTAGCAAATAGTGCTAGCCTTAAGGCAATTGGAATATAAAATTGAAAAGTTTGTGACTAATGACCGTCCAATCAATTATGTTGAAGGGCTACAAATCTACATAGCAACCACAATATTAGCGAGTCTCCTAATGAAAATATCCGCAGCAAATCGTGTAAGCCGGTTTATTAGGCGAAAAGGATAAGTTGACTTTCTATAATATGTTAGAAAGAGATGGTCTGGCAACTTTATTGATTTATGTGCGCCACCCCGGCACTTTCCATAAAGCTGTTTGCGGCCTGACTGGGATCTTTGAGATATATGACCGAATAAGTGTTTAGTATGAACAGCTACGATTCAAGTTTTCATTCTGAGCTTTATTGAGTGGCCCTTAAGTTTACTTGATTTATCACTCAGGTACATGCAGATGTTCTAGAATTAATTATTTGTTATCAAAGTAAAAAATGTAACTTATAAGTAGGAAGAGCAAATTCATTAATGGGGATCCTAATTAAACGATGCAAAATAAAACCGATTTCAATTGCTTCCGACTTAGACACCTACTGGCTGTTAGATATAATGATATCCATCTCACAGTCATTGTCAAACACATAGCCCCAATTTATTAATATGGTGCATCTAATTAAACCGCAAAATATCGTGCATTGCATCGTGTAATTGCATCCCAGAGTTTCAACAACTCTGAAAAAACGAACGTAACGACATGGCGTTCATGTTTATAATTCAAAATAAATGATGGGACATTATATTTAATATGCTACGCATTAAGCAAAGTACAGTTTTATTGCATCGGGAGAACAAGTAGCGCTGATCATGCAAGCCATTTAAAAAATTAGTTCATTTTTTTCGAGACGTAGCTACTTATGATAATGTGTCTGTTATCTGCGGCAATTAACTATGTAAACTACATTCTAAATTGAGCAATTTATTAAAGACTTGGTAAATCAATATTATTCAATTGGTAGTTTTAGGTGCCTTACGATACGGTTATTATTAGTGTGACTAAGTTTGTGTGACATTTTTATGAATAATTTTTTGACTTAAGGCTTTTAGCTTTTTAATTTTTAGAGGGCTAAAACTTATTTTACTACTTACATTTTCCAACGGTTGGATTTATAAAGTTGAAATTATTTCTTCTAATAAACTGAAAATGAAAATGATCGCATGTAATAAAATGAACATAGCAAATTCACGAAAACTGAGTCCTAAAAATCAATACTTCGGAGCAAAACGGTCCGATCATCATACAGCAGTTAAGTTTTTCTGATTAAATAATTTTCTAATTCTCTTATAAAGTCTAGGTAGTAGGTACTAAAAGAGCATTTTTATCACATAATCATAAACAATAGAAATATTTGATATTAGTATTAATTTCAAAAATTGATGTCACTAAAGCTGAAACAAGATATTCCAGTTTGAAGCAACAATAATATAATCGTTTTAATTTCATGCTACCCATCGTTGCAATTTATTTTCAATTTTTTGTTTTCATTAATCTTTTACAGGTTTGCATTGTCTTTCTGAAAAAAACTGAGAATGATATTCTTTGATAAAAATTTAACATTCAATTTTACAATAAATGAACGTAATATTTAAATTTTCAGTCATATCAGCGTCTGCAATTAATAAGCGATAAAGCGCTAAATCATGCACCTATACTTATTCGCTATCCAAGCATATGCCAACCAGAACACAAAGTAAATACTTATTTGCATTAAATATTGATATTGCCTGAGGTTTTTTGAATTATTTATTGGCTGTTGAAACTAAATAAGTCCGATTGGATATTTCCTTTAGAATCATGTCCACACAACCGGAGTATGGAAATGTTTGAAAGACAAATAAGAAACCACATTCAGTGTTCAATACAATTCTCATTTTTATAAACCTAAGCGGAAACAAACAGACAAGTAGCTCGTTAGTTCTATTATTGACCCGTCAATCCGGACTTGACTCTTTCAAATTTCGCGCCTGAGTAGGGGCCATTTCGATTAAGGCCGGCCCACGCGCGCTCCTCCTAAAGCGCTTAGTACCTGTCAACCGAACGTCAAGGCAGCGCGGCCCCTACATTTGTCAAAACCGGTTTGCGCCGCCCCTGGCCTCGATCTCAACCCAGGATTGGTTGCAACCTAATGGGTTATTTTGTTGTTAAGAGCGCCTCGCTGGCAAGTGGCGACCACGCTGGTTCGGTGGCAATGCACGCAACTAATCACTTGGGTTGATGGAATTCAATGGGGCCACTTCGACGGACCATGGCAGCATGCCGTGAAAATTTTCTTCACCAGCCTTGATATTTGGTCTAAAGTGTTGGTTTAAATTGCACTTGATTTAAGTTGTCTGGCAATATGGTTGCATGCCAGTAGAATCAAGCTAGTCATATGTAGGACATCCAAAATACCTATAAGTTCCTAAATCTAAGTCAGTGTAAGATTCAGCTTATTTTAGTATATCCAAAGAAATGGCTCTAGATGGAATGCTAAACAAAATAAATTACGATGTCTCTTCCAGAATATGACTAAACATTAAGGTAAGTATTTATGTAAATAAGCTGCTCAAAACAATTACGAAACTTGTAATACAATAATAAGTAGATATATGATCGTGCACTGCCCACAATCTGAATCTATTATATAGGTAAGACTCATTTGGAGACATTTTTGAGGCTCTACATCGAAAGCAATAGGCAGATCGGTCAGAAATTTAAACTAAACACAAAAGAAGACAGACAAACATGTTGAAATTTAAAATGAAAGTGTCTTAGTGTTTGGATAGAAGTTTAAATAAATCATTGTCTATCTACATTGCTTCATGCAGAAGTCTTCACATAACTCGATATTAAATTTTTATATTTTATATTATCTACGGTGCTTCCAGGACATAGTCCATATAATTTTCGCCATTGAATCACTGAGATGTAGGTACTACTGGTAGTAGGTATTTGAACTAAATTTAAAAAATTGCAATGAACACATATTTACCATCGTGAATTGCAGAAGTTGCTAATTTTATCATCATTGAATGTGCGTCTATGTGACTAATTGTGCTCTTAAAAATATAGAGCTATTTTAAAACCTTCCATTTATACCTACTTATAGATATCCAAAATCTTGTGGTGTTTCAAAGCGTCAGCTCCAAAAGAAAACATTTTAATTAATTACAAATGACGCAAACTCTCTCAATCACTTGATGACCCACCTTCCATAAAATCACGGTTGAAAACACGTAGGATTTGAAAATGTAATAATCTTAACATATCATCAATATTCTAACAAATTAATAAGTAATCGATAAGCCGTTTCTACTAATTAATCAATACTAACAGATATGAATGAATTTAATATAAATTTGAACGATCATAAATATATCGCATTATTTTTAACGGACGTGAGAATATTCCCGGGTGTGTATATAAGATGTCAACATTCACTTATCAATGTGTACTTATTTAATGGGATAATTAAAATTAATCGGGCGAGATAAAATTATGCAATAGCTGCTAAACAGTCTAATTTTACTGCTACTTAATATATTCACTTTCTTCCGCGGCTGATTAATAGCCAAGGAGGGGTCAGTTGCTCTATTAATTTTAATTAAGTATAATCTCAAATACCTGTTATCTACTTGCCAGATTCCGATTGATCATTTGACTGGATAATTTCTGTATTATTAGTCGCGGATATGATAAACATTGTTTTGTTCTATCCGCTACACGATTTTATATCTATTTTTGCTATTTCCTTTCCTGCTAAGAGATTATATCTATAAACATCGAGAAACGAAGTTTAATAAGAAGAAGAGTTAATCAAAATATGCAAGTAATATTTGAATGGTTCGGCTGTCGACTAGAACAAGTTTCGATAATCAGTTGTATTGTACTTTCTTTTAACGGAACGTAAGCATTCTAGAGAATAAAAATTTCCGTAAATTTTTACGTAATTCAGTGACGTGAAATAATTTCTCATGAAATAATGTATCATGAAAAAGTCACCTTGAGATATAACGCAATCAAAAAGGTGAGCCGTCTTAAAACAGGAATGTATGAAGCAATTCAAATTTAAACGAAATTTCATCCGATTTATCAAAGCTTTAATTGTAAATTATTTATTAAAATAACAATGATAATATGTTCTTAAATGATCAATTTCCTCAGGCTATAATTAGCTTGCTGTGTACGCATCTTCGTTACACGTTCCGGACAACTTTTCTACTCCGTGCTACCGATTTAATATAATAAGTAATGTTTTGTTACTTATATTAAATTATTTTTGCCACGTCGAACATTTGTTAAGTGGGTACACTACCAAAAAAACATGTTTTCGTTTGATATTTAAATTTATTTTAGCTTACAATAGCTCCTATTCAACTGGCATTCACTAATACAAAATGTTGGTTAATATTATAGCAAGAGCTTTTAAAGTTTTAAAATTCAATTTTTGGCAAAAGACACCTAGACATAATTAGATCGCAGGAATTCATACTAGACTTCCCAGGTTTCTGCTTGTTAAACCATTGGCGACCGTTTTTTAATAATATATGGTGGATTACGTCTGTGGTCAGCTGAAATTCCCGAGCGTACCCCCTGGGATTTCTTCTTGTCGGTTTGACCATACGTTGGGACATTAGAACAGAGTAAATTCGGCATGGAGGCGATACGATTTTAGGCAAAAGCTTTTCAAAGTTTAAGCTCAAGTCCGCAACATATGGACAGCTTATTGTAAATTTACTACAAAAATTCAATCGACTCAACCGACTTAGTTTCAGATGTAAAGATGACAGCCAAATAAAAAAAATATACGTCGAAACAATTAAATCCTCATAGATGAATATTTAAAATATGCATCTAATAAAGCTATTGTGGCCATTTCCAGTTTCATATGTGTCCCTGAAAATCAATATTTTCTGCGTTTGTGTACAAAAAATGTCAAATCACGACACATTTTCAAAATATTTTTTCTTGCTGATTAACAGACAAATAAATCTAAAAAGCACAGCTATGTAAATATTCATAGAACATTCTAAAATAATCTTGAATTCAGCTCAGGAAGATCACTTGATTTCACAGTTCAAGTTTCGTTCACAATTATCACCACATATATCTAGTTGATAATCAGCTACAATTAAATAATTTACAAATACAAAATGCAGAAAATACACTAAGCAATTAAATTATAACATACATCAATGCTAGCATCAAGCTATTCCACATTATTACTTTTCTGTTAGGAGTTACATGCTTTCGCATACAGTTTCCCACAACTGTATAAACAGCCTGTCTGTTTCTGTCTAGATATCATTCAGCATAATTTTCAAAACACATGCCACATGGGCTCTTGAACGTTTTAAAAGAATCCAGATGTTCCATCTTCAAACTATTCCGGTAACTTCCGAAACCCTGACCTAGTTTACACATTAGTTAAAGTGATTGTAACAATTCATATTCTTTAATTTGAATATCTGATGAGTTATTTCCACCAGCTTCAGATCCGAGTTTTTGCCACTATTTCTTTGCAGCTTAACTCTTCCCTATATGGAACGAAACAAGCCACATAATTAACTTAGACCCAGCAAACAATCAAATATATAGCCAGCAAATTAGAATCAAGTGCCAGTTCCATAATATATTTTCGAAAGTCAAAAGGGCCCTTAAACATGTTTAGAACATTTCGATTCGTTTTTAATCAACTGCCACGTTGTTTACGGGGTAATTCGGATTATTTATAAACGCAAGAGCTTCAAAAGGTCTGACATTTTTATTTGAAAGATATATGACCTCCTCTATTTACTTTATAAGGAGTTGATTAATTACCATTTATATACGAGGTGCGTTTTTTCCGGGAAGAAAGGACACAATATAATTTAGTGGGTTTTAGTGACTTGTGTGCATACTTCAGTCGAGCGCTCGTTGATAATTCCTGGGGATGGATGATTTATTGTTGTAAAATTCTAAGTTTCTACTTACTGATGATTTATCAAGCTCGACAAAGTCTATTTATTTAATCAAAAATACGACCGCATTATTTTACTATGAGAATGATTTATAAATCATATGGTTTTCATATTTTCGATGCCTTTCGTGTAACGTTTAACAGTGAAACACACGAAAATGAAAATACGTTTTGCGATTATTTATTGTCTGATAGACCTGTCTTAAAATTTTGCTTGCTTAGGAAAAACCTCAATAAAATCACATGCCCCACACATTGGTATAACCATCTTCTCACACACAGAACAATGTGTGTCATTGAAACTGGAACGTTCTATAACGCAATAGGTATTTGCGCTTAACGGCATATATTTGATTGATTAAATGAAATAAATAAATTGTATAAACATTTTAATAATTTAAAACAACAAATTATTAGTCTTATCTTGAATAAAGAATGAATAAGAAAATAGGGGTGGAACTTATTTTGTTAATTATAAAATAACCAGAGCCTCAGAGTTAAATAATTACGTCTGGTTTAAGCTAGACTAAACTTTTGTTGTTCGTCATTTTCCGATTCGATTCCTGTGATTCGAACCTTTGATTATATGACGCACATTTTATGATAATACGAGCCTAATTTGTTAACTAAAATGTGCAAAAATAAAACAATAACAAAATCCCGCTAACGTATTTGGAGAATAAAAGAAAGTGAATAATGTGGCATAAAAATATCTGGTTAAAAGAGCTTACAAACAGGAGCTTGAAGCAATAGGTATCACAAATTATCTGATTAATTATATCTATTTTTTATCAAATACATGATTTGTAAAAGTTACAATGTTTTCCATTATTTTAATTAAAATTCATGACTAGAATTACATGGCGATCATCATTAGACTTAATAATTTACCTTTTTCTACTAGTTAGAAAAGTGATTAAAAAGCTATTATGAGGTATAAATGTAGGTATAAGTACTTTGCTCCAGTCAGGTATTTTATGGTATTAAACCAAACTTTTGTGCTACATATCAAAAAAATATTCGTTTAAGTTATTTTTAAATTAAGTTAGTAGGTAGATGGTTCTATTTAACTAGCAAAGAAGCAACAAGCGTCATTCTGTTACTTTAGACTAAGATTATATTTACGTCATTGAGATAGCAAAGTCCGAATTTTTAAAGGCGGAATAAATGCACTTCTGAAATCTATATCTATTATCCTACGCTTTTTCGTTTATTTTGTGGTTACTATTAAGTAAACTGAGACACACGTCTTAGTTTCAGATCTTATTATCAAGAGAATGTGTATATAATCGTGCAGGGGATGTGAGAGCTTTCTTATATACAGGGCTGCTCATTAGTGCGTCAAAGTGCGATATCTCAGTAAAT
Source organism: Dendroctonus ponderosae (assembly GCF_020466585.1). Lineage (NCBI taxonomy): Eukaryota > Metazoa > Arthropoda > Insecta > Coleoptera > Curculionidae > Dendroctonus > Dendroctonus ponderosae. The sequence continues at coordinate 22,076,526 of NW_026017110.1, forward strand.
AAGAACTTTACAAGAAAATACGTCCTACGAAAGTTTTTCATGTTTAAAAGGTCCACATTTTAAAATTACTTTCCAATATACGGGGTGTATCATAAACGTGTAACGTGTAAACTTTGGTTTTTTAAATGGAACCGCCCCTTTTTCATTCATTTTCAGATTTGTCGTCAAAATTTAAGTTAAGTTTGTGTCAAACGTTTTACCTGAAAAATTTACGATTTCCGAGTTATTCGTAAAAATGTGAAAGTTTTGACAGCTACTGGGTTCCACAGAAATCGATGCTGTACACTACCCGATGCGAATTTTGGAAAACAGTTTTCAGCGATTCTAACAGAACATCATGATCTACGCGTAGATATGTTTTAAATTATAAGGAAATACTTCTAAACCG
>NW_026017110.1:22077912-22083573 GCF_020466585.1 Dendroctonus ponderosae
AAAAACCAGAGTTGGTAACTACCACACGTTTATGATGCACCCTGTATATTGGAAAGTAATTTTAGAATGTGGACCTTTTAAACGTGAAAAACTTAAAGAGTTACAGTTTGTGTATGAAAGTGTTTAGTTGTGGTAACGTATCCTGTGCTTGTGTGTTAAGTATTATGGATTTTCAGTTTTCTTATCTCCAATATTCGTTCATATAATGATCCTCTCTAATAATCATAATAGTCGACAGCAGATAAAATACATCATGTTAGTTAAAATTAAACATAAATTTATAATAATAAGTACTTTTAGTATTGTCGATTACTTTTAATTAACCAGCAAATGTTAAGTTTATATAGTAGCTTTGATAAGGCTTTGTAGTTATATCCAATCCACTTAGTACCTAACTAAGTAGTTATAATTCAATCGCAATAGAAAAATAGCTTGGTACATGTACAATTATAAGAAATATCAACTATGTTAATGAAGACATTTCATCAGCACTTTACAACCCATGTTATAAAGGCGACCAACATTTCGTAATAAGTAAACACTCAAACAAACTTCGAAAAGGGTTGAAAACTTTCATCTGACAGTGTCACGTAACTAGGATGTTAACTCGAAGAAAGGAGTTAATTAAAATAAGAAGGAAACAGGCCTGGCGGTGTTCAGCTGGCATGATTAATTCTGCACGAAAAGATCTGTATCTGAGCCACTCGAAATGACAATGACGTCTTGGAAGATCCATTAATTTCGATCCTTTAGAGAAGCGGTCGCGATGCGTATAGTCTTATAGCCGTCAGCCTGTCTTGTTTCGTTGTCTTCTTAGATTAAAATTGTCTCAAGAACATATCTGATATAGTTTTAAGTCATTCGATATTTTTGTTGTGTGTCTGGACCTGAATGGGTCCTTTTCAGGTAATCAATGGAACGTTTCCTTAACAGGAAAGCTTGTGCTTCAAAAACGAACAAACTTAACTCATTATCACTTTTTCCAATTATGGGTAGAGTAGGTACATCAGGAAGTACAAGCGAATGGAGCCCTAATAATAAATTAACAGTTCAAAATAGGGGATATTTTCGGATAAACTTAATTAAAGTTCACCGTTCATCTAAATACTACCTTTCAGGCAGGAATCATTTTCGATTTTTCATTGTAGCACCTCTGCTATCAGCTGACGCTACATTAGGCAATGATTAATGAATCGCGCTGAAATGATTCCTGACACGGTAGCTGGGTTGGTCGGGTAGGTAATAATCTTCATGTAGAATTTTTCAATAAAATATTAAGTATTGATTACCAATTTGTATCAGTCAGTCAGAGGCCACCCTCAAGAGCTGATTATTTAATGAGGTAGCTAACCTCAACATGTCAAGATGATTTTCAAACCAATATAGAAAATTGATGCAATTATTTCTAGCCTATATAAGGCTGAGCGTCTAAACTCTAATAAACCTATTTTTGTTAAATCTATCTAATTTAAAGAGTAACCAACACTCCAGCAAATTATGACTTAAAATATGATGGTCAACAAAAATGCACGTATGTAGCTGACACTAAATATACCTAGATCGAGTGAAAAGAATTGATCGAAAGTTAAACGAGGAAATAAAATCTTGCTTGAAATATTTCTCAAAAATAAAGAAGCTTTGTAAGTTTTTGAATTATTTACGAGCTGGAATAAGCTTGACGTTTTTTTTCCAACTTCCAAAAGTGGATTGACGTTAAATTAATTAAAAGTGTAAAAACAAATGCATGTAAAAAGCTTGCATCGTAGAAGCAGCCTAAATTTCAGCCTGAATTGAGAAACCAATTAGAAAGCTTGATTACTTTGAAATGAAAATGTTTGGCAATTCAGTTTAAAGATAGTAGATTCAGACCAATAAAACAAAAAATACCGAAAACGTTTCAATTGAACAACTTTATCATCAGTTTTCTGTCTAAAGCAGACGGAAAATGCTGATTGCCCATAAAAATGTTTTGTGTGCAGAATAAGTTTATCAAGCGCCTACTCTCAGCTCACGATAAATCAGACACCTGCATATGTGCATCTGAAATAGTCAGGAAAACTGGCTCAATTTTGAGGATGACTGATTAAGAAATGCACAAAACGAACACTTTCGAATACGTTATAGAATAAAGTGAGAAAATGGAAGAAGACAACATATTAAAATAAGATAAATTTTAATGGTAAATGATCAACTGATACACAGTGCAAGTAAGGTTTGAGGCTCAGTTAAAGTGCTCCTATAAGAACATTTGTAGGTATTGAAACCCTCTGATTAACTGTTGCATAATATTAATTCTTCATAAGTTCGGACTCACTATGCGAGAAGGAGTTGAATTTGCTCAAAGAACCTTCAAATTGAGAGAAAAACAAATATGCCTTTTCTCCCTTAACATTTCACGACTAATAAAAACAGAGATTAAACTATAGGTACAAGTGCAACCTTAACATGGTTTCAACTGTGACATGCCTTAAAGAAATAGACAAAAAACTAGATATTAAATGGCTCGTCATACAGGTGAAGAACTTTTGCTGAAGCCGAAAGTTTAAAACCCAGATTTTTCGAGTACACTATAGGTATGATCTGGGAATTGAGTTTCACTCTATTAACTGTTCCTCGTCAGTAAGTCAATGATAAATAGCACGTTTATTTCGAATTCTGTCTACAACATATTTACATATTTAGTCTTTTAAATGTTGACAGTCGATAAAGCAGAGGTTAAAAATATATTGCCGCAGTCATCTCACCAAGATTTCAATTAAAAGAATCGAAAGTAAAGGTTAAAATATATAAGTACACCGTAACACATAGGCGATAATTTAATTAGAAAAGCACGATTAATCATAACGATTACAAATGTATTTTTGGCCACACACCCGAAACTGTGAGAACATCTGTTCATTTTTCCATCAAAGTATTTTGGCAGACTTCTTTGTTATCTCAAACAGTACAATTTGTAGTTAATAAATCGATACTCAACAGTCCATCATTAATCTGCCAAAACAACGTCTTTGAACCATTAATCATGATGAAGTTCCTGGCATTCCGAGCTGGGCTTGCGGGCTTTAAACTACTACTCCTTGTACATTTTCATTGCTTTTTAATTCGCAATAAGTAATAATCGATAATTTATCTGAGGGTACTATGAATGGTAAATCTACACTTTCCGGCTGCCAATCGGAGTAAATTAACCAGATTTTTAAAGAAAATTGTTGTTGCCGGTTGTAATAACCATCCGACGCCTGGAAGTCTGGAATAAAGCAACTGAATTTTTATAATTTTTGATGATATATTTGAAGCAGTAATTTATAATTTCAGCATTGAAGAAGACTTCAATAAAGGTCGAAATGTCGGCAAGTAGTTAAAAATTGGCGTTGCCATTATTGTCCCGTCCCACACGTGCTATATTTTGAACTAGTTAAAATTTTCTTAAATCAACAGATCTTTCTTTTGCTTTTCTTCTGAACTTTGGCTCTGTTTTAGTTATTCCTGCACATGAAAATCGAATAATTTAAAACTAAATCTCAACGGTCCGATTCGTCACTGTCAATCACCTTTTCATATTCTAATATTATGCAAACAGCCGAAAATTACAACAAAAACCGCATCGTGAGTTTAAAAAATCCCCATTGTCAGTTCGGTTGCCAGCCCTCGGTGATTGTAACGGGGTCCCGAATATACATCCCCTCTTGCGGCGTTTAGATCATAACCCATAGGCGGTTGGAAAAATAAAAACCAGACCCATTCTGACGGTTTCCGATGCTGTTTTGTCCCACATGACACCAACTGTGCCATGGACACTGACAAATGACGAAATGTCACCGTGAAAGAAGACTGATATGGCCGCGCTGGCTGTGGCGCTGTTGCCGGCGCTAGTACGTAGGGATGATGCTAATGCATGAAGAGAAAAAGATGAGAATCAGGTCCGGAATATGTAAATATAAATTAATTTATTATAATAATAAATGAAAAATTACGCATTGCCGAGGACATCTTCAAAGCAAGGGTGACAACACGATTTTTTTATTATTAAGATCTATGAAGCATAATCTGATATGAAGGAACTTTGAATGTGGTAACATGATTGTGCTGCTAGAATATGAACACCTGAATATTTCCAGTTTCGATTATTTCTGGTGAATCTGTTAATGGTGATGTGCATAAAGCATGTGGTCAATGAATGTTCTTCTACGGTATATCTAGGCTTAGTTAATTTTAAAATACTCAACTTAATTCAGCTTAGTACAGGCTGATACTATCAGATCTAATTGCTTTGAAAATTTAGAAATTTACATCCATCTTGTAGAGATTTACGCATCGATTAATTCAGCTTCAAACTAGTACAACGAACACTTTGAATCCAAGTCAATGGAATAAAACAACATTGATAAATATGAAGGGGAATCAAGATACAATTCAGTAGCAATTGTTTGAAAACCAGTGTTCAGCAGTATTTGCAATATAAATTCAAAGAAACTGTTTCCCAAGTCCAAAGAAAAAGTGTATTTATAAAAATTAGAAAACGTTTCTACAATCTATACAGAATACCTACGTTAAAAAGTTTTCAAAAAACTTTTGAGAAATCTTTCGGTCTTTCGGTACTTTCTTTCAAAGATTGAAAAAATTAGCTCGTCTGTGATACATATTGAAACTTGGAATTAAATATGAAATTATTGACTTTCTGCAATAGTGATACCTTGCACAAAGATTCAATAGGTCGGAGTTTTGGAGCATCGCCTATCCCGATTCCATTAAAAAAATTAATAGTTCTTCCAACCAAACAAGCCTTTTGTAACAAAGTGTGTTTGTAAACATATGTATTATAACAGGCGTATTTGATTGAATTTTATCCAGTGTGGACAAGCCCACTTCATCCCCAGCTAGTTGTCGTTTTATTCAGTGAGAATCTAAGACTTAACATGCAGACAGTTTAATTCCTGATCTCCTGATGTTATAAACCAAAAGTATGAATAATTGTTGAAGGTGGCTTTTGCACTTTAAGGAGTCGTTATTTTTTTTCTCTTGACAGAAATTTTGCATAAATAACTTTCTATTTGAAACAAACCTAATGCAACATTATAACCATATTTTGTCCATTCGCAGTCATTTACTACAGCATTGTAAGTTTATTGGTGGTTTCATGAAGGATAAGGATTTATAACTGATTATGTTCGCATTTTTTATTTATGGATGGAACGTTTTGAAAGGAAACTATTAATTCATTTTTAGTGAAAAACTTAAAAATTAAACTTTAATTAAACACTCACATTTAAAGACTCCCAAAAAGTGTTTATTGTTTAGGTTCCTTCAAACTTAACTTCTTGGAAGAATTAGATTATATGCCCAAGAATAATCGAGTAAAACTGACTTTTAGTTAATATTCAGTTAGTCGACTGAACTAGTCCCTTTTAAAAGTGAGGAAGCAAGCAGTCAAAAATTGCAGCAAGTAACTGAGCAATTTGTTGCAAACATTTATAGAAGCGTTTTCTTCATCTTGATTTTTGTTCTAACCATAAACAGTAAAAATTAAAGCACTTAGGTGTAAATACGATAGAAGTAAAATAATTTATTACAAATTTCTTTTTGGGTATTTCGCCTCAAAAATTTTTGTCTTTAAAAAAGACAGAATTTCCTCACGTCTTTTATTACAGATTGATAAATAGT
>NW_026017110.1:22084572-22117470 GCF_020466585.1 Dendroctonus ponderosae
TTACAGCTTGAGCCTAAGTGTGTCGCAGGATACCCTCTAGGTGATAGTTCTTGATTACTTTTTGATAAATAATTCGTTCTTATTGTGAAATAGGAGCACTATTTATCAATCTGTAATAAAAGACGTGAGGAAATTCTGTCTTTTTTAAAGACAAAAATTTTTGAGGCGAAATACCCAAAAAGAAGTTTGTAAAAAATGAATCCGCCTCAACAATATAGAACTTATCTAAAATAATTTAGTTTTGAAACGCTTTATTTTCCCGCCGAGTCAAGTCTATAAAATAAAAACGGTATTTTAAGTAAGTAAATGCTTTAAGTATAAAGTAAACGCTAACAATTCGATCAAGAAGTTCGAAATTTCCGATTTCTCAGTTACACATAGAAGCCTCAAAAATACTTTAGGGGAAAATATTTGTGAGTGCATTGTAAAATCCCGACAGCACGAAGTTGTCGAATAAATGAATATTCGACCAAACTCCATCCCTGCAACTCCGGGGCTCGACATATTATATAATATCCGTTTTCCAAAATATTTCGTCTCCCTCGCTCATATTTTAGCGACACAAATGATTTTTTTAGCGCGCGGAAACGAGGATAAATATACGGCATTTTTCGCCATAATAATTATAATAGTAGCCTGTCTCTAATATTTTTCAATTTCGCGTCAAGTGATTAAGTGTCCGCATTATTCAAGCAGATATTCTTTTTGAAAAAAGGGTGGCAGTCCCGTGACGCCATTGTTGTGTGCGTTATTATGTAAAAAGCACTAAAAACCTTGCCCGAGAATTATTAAAATATTTTCGGCTTAATGACCGGTTTGGGAAATCACAAGAAAAACGAAGATTTTTCAGCGGAATTCTAAAATTATTTTTACCTGCGAACTTCTTCAAATTTAATCTGGCATTTGCGGCGCGAGCGTAAATATCCCCAAATGTTTACTATATTATTTATCAATTGTCCGCAACAATAATTTGATGGTTATTACATAATTAAGTCTCGTCACGCTAGCTGACTATTGGTTAAAAAATCTGCTTTTATACGCGTAATTTTACAGCAAACATGTAACTATTCACAAACAAATACCGTAATGCGTTGTTGTATAGTCAGTATGAGAAACCGGAATTTGCCGGGCCTGTGAAGGTAACAAATATGATTTTGGATTATGAAATGGTTACCGGTTATAAATGGCCTGTCCGTTCCAACTTAGTGCTCGCCTCGCTATACCGCACTACACAAACGTATCGACCCAAATGTATTTTTGTTTGTAAAGAATTTCACATTAGGATAACACCAATTTTTATTGCCATTAAATTCGGAGTCGTTGGCAGAAGAAAATTGGTGCTATTGACGTGAGTGGTCAAAATTGCAAGCAAATGAAATTTAATAGGTAATTGAACAAATATATTATATTTGTAATACTTCTGGAAGCAAAGGCCATGTTACTAGCCTTATTGTTATTGTGTCTAATCCTATGTCTTTTACGCAGTTTACAAGTTGATTTTAAGACTAGATAAATGACTTACAAGTGAATGGATCATAATTCAGCAAGCACTCGCACTTATGTGACACAACGAAAATATAACAACCGCAAGGATATTACGAAAATATCTACAAAAAAATATCAGCCAACTTAGCTTAGTATAGTGCTTAGCTCAATACACCCAACATATCCAGGAAGTTAACATCCAACCAAAAGACGACACAAATTTCATTTTTGCAAGATTAATTTTTAATTTTATGGAAGCTTTTTGGTTGTTGATAGCTTATCTTTTAGTTACTGCCGCTTGCAACGTGCAAAATTTCGCCAATTTTTATGTTTAATTTCGTTGAAGTCGACTTTTTCACTATAGGAACTTAAATAAATATTTTGTGTGATTTCCAATAAAGCGTGGCTAAACGGTACGTTAATTTCAATAAATGTAGCACAGGGATAAGATGTAAGGGAAAATTACCTGCCTTTAGCTATTAGCATATTTAATTTTAGTCGACATGGAACTCATTATTTTAGTTTCGAATAATGTTGTCAAACAATAAATGGATATTGAGTATCAATAAACTGAATAAATATTTCTCAAGTTGATTTAATCTGAGTGAAATTAAAAAGCGCCCTGCGCTGAGGATGATTCAAATATAGCAGATGACTATCCATCAGCTTCTATACGCAAGCACAACAAGAAAGGAACAAGACGAATTACATCTGTTAAAATGTAAACAAATTATCTGCTACGATCGGTCTGGAAATAAGACTGTGACTCTTGTTTGCAAGTATATTTCACCAAAAAATTATGATAATATTCAAATCGCTCAAACGTTCGATTCGAATCGAACGAGAGGTCCGTAAAATATACTATTACCTTTTGTGGCCCGATATCTTCGTTAAGGGATTGTTAAGAATTTGTTTTTTAGATGAACATACCGTAATATTTTTACCTCCTCTGTATTCTGTATCAAGGGCGACAATAACATATGCCTCAAATGATGAGTGCTGAAGAAGTCCCAGTTAATTTCCTTTGTGGTTCGCATTTCTAATATGTTTTTTCGATTTTCAATTAACTGCCTCAATGCTGGTACATGCACCCAGACTTGTAATGAAAAATCTTACTCAATTCTAACTAGAAAAAGGAAATTCGTAAGTAAACGTAAACCTTTTATTGGCATTTTTGCCATGATTTTGAAAAAAAATAAAAATTTGGGACAACATGTTTTGTTATCAAAAATTGGGACGACATGTTTTGTTGGATGTGGTCAAGATATGATTCTATTCAGTTATAGTAACGAGGTGGCTTCTATAATTGCTTTTGCTGTTACTTTAAATGTAAACTAAGAAAACATTTTCTTGAAAATGTTTTCTCAAAGAGTGCATGGTGATTCAGGAAAATGACCGCAAAAGACAAATCAAAATATGGAAATTTATGGAAACGTTTATGGCGTCTCAAAAAGACGGAAGCGGAAGACGACAGTAGGAAAAAGTGACTCGAAGTACTGAAAATGTTCGGTCATGACAATCCAAAGTTAAATGGACAAAAAAAAACCAGCTTAACTAATTTACGACATGAATAGTTGCCCGCAAGGAATAGACCCAAACAAAAATTCCATTGAAGTAATACGGCGCGGTTATCAGAAAAATGTAACTTGTGAGGTGGCACGGTTTCGAGCAAAACGTCTAAGAGGATGCAAGCTTTCGTGCCAGCAAAACGTGTGCAAAAATTCTTCTCCACAACGTCTAAAAAGCCAGGAAACCTCAAGAGTTGTTGAAATCTTTGATTTTAACGATCATTCAATTTGAATCATCTCGATTTTCGATCATGGAATGGTGCCTTTTTAAGCAATGAGTTTATCAACGTTTATGCGTAGCATTGATGTTCTGCACCAAATGCTTGAAGAAACAGTATCCAAATCTCCAATCTTTCCTCAATTTGAACCAACATCAATCAAACAATATAAAAACGATCTATCATTTTTTCTTTGCTTTTCAACTGATTTGTGTATTTAAAACGTAGTTGTTGGTGAAATAAAGTGGACGCACTCTTAATGTATGAATAAAAGTATATTGATAAATGATAAAGAACAACACAGTACAAAAGTAGATTTCCGAACACGAAAACGATTCTGTGTCAACAGCGATTTGACGACGACTAACTAAAAAGGTTGCTCTCGCGATAAGCGAAAAATTATGCTGCCTAAGCAATATGGCTTTGTGGTACACTGTGGTCCATAATATATATGGCTGAACTTATATTGATAATATTAAAAGCATTTTGATTATAGTCTTGTTCTAACAGTAGTTCTCTATAGCAGTCAAAGAAAACATTAGTCTTTTGCAATTCTAAATTAAATTTCTGCACTTCATATGTACCTCATTCCGCCATCAAGACCAATGTCCTGAGGTATTAAAGAAACGAATGTTACATATTGGTCAGAAACGAACATAGATATGTGCAGAAGTTAGGGTGTGAGACTATTAAGCCCATGTTTTGTATTCGCAATGTTGCACTCGTGCAGAAAAGTTTTCATTTTCGGAAAGTTGTCGGATCGAAGAACATTAGGCGACTAGCAACGACTGGGATCACGTAATACGTTAAGGAAAAGTTTGCGGCGGTCTTCGAATCCGTCCTAAATCTCCAGGATATTTATCAGTTTTTGTCGCCCGCAGAACGATTCCTGATCTCCTTTTTATATTCTGGCCCGCTCTCCCGATCTCTCAATCACGCCAAAGTCTTGTTTCTTTGCTGGGCCCTCTGTTCCATTATTCATTACCGGAGAGGGCCCCATCCATGCTTCGAGCAGACCGAGTTTGGTTTGCTGAGAAATTGCAATATTGCTGTTTCATGCTGCTGATCGTTTCTTGAAATCGAGGCAAGTAGCGCGTTTAGCAAACTTCGATAGTCACATTATCCGAGTTTCATGTTATACTCCTGCTAGGGTATTTCATAAAATTCCTATGTTAATGTGGACAAATAGCCATACGCTCTAATTAGAAGAATTAGTTCAGTTCGCATTACGACACTCCATTAACACAAAAAAACCGACATTAAAAATAATGGGTTTTGTGAACGATATCTTGTGATTTCTAAGCGCGCACGCGATTGTGCTTTGAAGCGGCCGTCATCAGCAGATCGTCATATATTTGTTTATCACAAAAGCGGAATCGGGTTGTCTTAATGAAGACACTTAGCTGCACGGGGGAATTAAACGATTCAATAATGGACCTCACAGGAGAAATAGGTATTACTGTTCAAACATGTGTACTAAATGATGCTAGAACCTGAATAAGAACGCAAATAGGATAGAGTCCTTTTGACGGGATATGTTCTCATTGCATAATCGACATTTGGTATTTTTGTGGAAAACACGATCTGTTTAGATAGCTCTCAAGACTCTCGACCTGCTTAGTTAAATTGGCCAGTTTTTAGTAATGAAATTACCTAGAGGATAAATCGATGGGGATTAAATGCAGATTGAATTCTTATAATATGAAAAATGCTTAATCCTAAGGGCAACTCATAATGGAATTGTACCACTCTATTAAACGAAAACTTCTGTGTGTTTATGCAGTAGCATGAAATAATATTTGAAAGCAGGTTTGAAAAAATAAAAATATTTAGAGTAATTCCGGGAGAGATGAACCACCTTTTTTGATTCGGCTCTATATTCACAAAAATATTTTTATTGACGTAAAAAAATGTTGTCATAAACATTTTAACTAACTGCAATCAGAACTGTAACTAAATACTAAAAACTCGGACACATTTGCTGACAAAAAAATTAAATAAAAAACCGTTATGTGGTCCAACTAACCCGAAATCTGCGGGATAGTTGAACCACCAATTTGGGACAGTTTTTTAGAACACAGGGAGAGATGAACCGTAGCAAATGATAAGTAACAAAATTAAACTTAATTAATTTTTTTTAAATTTTTTAATTAATGAGTTTTTTTGCGACATTCATTGCACATACTTTCAAAGTTTGTACACGACTCATGAAACACCTTCAGCAACTCTTATGGTAAGATCTGAATGACGGCTTAGGAAAAGATGTAGCGAGTCGTATTTTGCCATTTTTGTGATTGCGTTAAAACGATGCTTCAACGGTAACTCTTCAGCAACAGCAAACATCATCTGTCGCATATCATTCCGTGTTGGGGCAAAACCAAATTTTTGCAGCTTTTTTACATGTGCTGCTATCGTCGCTTCATTTTCTTCTCCTAAAGTAGGCGAAGAATTTAATGAGCCAGTTCTTTAGTTTTGCCCACGGCTTTCTTGTAATTAGAGCAACTTTGGGAATATTAAATTGTCTGGCTGCGGCATTGACCCCCATTGTTTTTGTATCTATAGCCTCTACAGCATTTTTGAGGTTCTCTTCGGTCTATCTAGCTCTTAGTGAGATCAACTTCCGTTGGTATTTTGTAGGCATTGTATAAAACAGAAAAATAAAACCGGTTCAACTGTCCCGATTTACTCTGGTCCATCTATCCCAAATTTCAGGGATAGACGGACCACCCAAAAACAAAAAATCTATGTATTAATCGGCTTTTACATCATTTACGTTGTCCAGAGTGGATACCATTCAATGCATTTTTAACTACAAATCGAATTTGAAAACTTTCTTTTAGTTAGAATCGCACCTTTAAAAAAATTTCTACCATGTGTAAGTGCAGAAACTAATAAAGCCACTCCCGAAAATTAACTACACACAAAGCTACTATCGGAGTGCAACTGGTAGTCGTTTCTTGACGGGGTAGCGTTGAAATATTCTTCCTATACCATGTACAGTCCAAAATACCCGACTGGTCCATCTCAGGCGGTGGTTCATCTCTCCCGGAATTACCCTATTTCAAGTTTTTATTTTTTCTACTTCTTATTGCTTAGCGCCCATGTGTATCTAACTATATCAAGATTCGGAGTTCGTATGTAAACATGTTTCTTTGATATAGAAAATATTCATTTATTTTTAATAAATCTTCAATATCTGATTATCGAATAAATATATAAAGACTGTTCAAAGAAAACCGAACAACTGCAGAGATCTATTCTTGCGAATAACAGAACAAGTTTCCTAATAGGGAGATATCGCGTTGCCAACGTGGATGTCGGGAGAAAAAGCAGGGCTCTATTTTTTCCATAGACTAGGACTGCAAGGAAATATATTGGTTTTAAAGATTATTATCATCAATAGACATTTGCACCCTTTCACATCACTTTGTGTCGAAATAAACCAACTTTGCCTCAATTTTGTTTACTACATTTTTGACAACCTGCATTTTTTCTCGTTTTTTCAGGCAATATTAGGCAACTAGGAAAACAAATTATGTTTAATTGTTTTAATTAACTATAATTTTTTTGATCTTAAAAACATGTTGTGCAAAGCTGCAAACACATTTTTAAGACTTACCGAAGCTGTACCGAATCCATTAATTACTTGCACCGTAAAATTCATGAGAAAATAATTAATCTATAGCAAATGCTATTCAGGAATTTTCGACCAGAAACCGGGAAACCCTCTAATTCGCCTACGTGGTAAATGTTAATTCAAAACCAACAGAAGTTAGGAATCCCAGATTCCCAAACAAATTTGCGAGCAATTATCTGTTCTCCCAAGTATAAATGAGTTTATGGCAGACGAGTGACCAAGAGGCAGAATAGCGGCTATATATAAGAGCTGTCGTTCAATTTCGAATTGCAAAACTTTCGTTGAATTTGAAATTCCGGCAATTTACCGTTTGTAGTGCTGCTAACCGTTCCTGCATTTTCTTATCAAATATTTTATTTCCCTCGGAGCAACTAACATGCGTTAAAAACAAAACTCTGTCTGTAGATAACTGTTTTATTCATTTAAGGTTTTCAAATCGCGATGTTGCATAAGCAAGAATTTCAATAATTTCTTCATCGAATTTAGGCTATCTTTTGAACCCACCTCGTGAGCGTGTGGGTCGTACTGAAGTTACATGGCAAGCAGCACTGACGTCCACGTTTTAAATTTGAAATATGATTTGTGGGTACATTACTGAATAACAAAATGCTTGGACACCTCTTGTGATTGTGTATGAATTAGATATGCCTTTTAAAGTGGAATTATTGTTTTGATACATGATTTATCTACCCGCTTCGTGGATGATTAATTTGAACATAGACGTTTTTTAAAAGGACTAAATAAATGAAACACGAATTGCTTTTACTTTTTTAACAATGGACTTTTCTTGATTGTTAACTGGACTGAGATATGTTTGTGGGGGCATCGACCAGTACCTACTCACTGAAAAATCACTTACATAGAATCACACTTTTATATGATGAAAAATACGTTTGCAGGCATACGTTACTATTCCTCGTCGAATAAATAATCCACAATTTAAATACCACCTCTTCAAGTTTAATATGCAAATAATTAATAGTGCATTTAAAAGGCCCATCTTTAATTCATTCTTAGGGGAAAAAAGCCGCAATTCCTTCTTTTGAATTTAATGCTACATCAAGCGAGAACTTCAAGTTAAAAATGCACTCGCTTAAATAACTTAATCTTGCTTTCATGAATATATTACCATGAATAGCAGATGAAGTGATTGGTTAAGAGGAGGTAACCCTGACATAAAAAGTGGCGGCTTGCAAACCGTCTTATTTTATTTGCCTAATACAAAGTTACGTTAAACGGATTTTTAAGCATTGTTTTAGGGTTAGATTCACACAAGTTTTTAGGGCATACGTTTGTCGGAGTGTGTTGATAATTGTTCCAATTGCAAATTACTTTATGTCGGTTTTTACTTTTATAATTTAAATATTTATATTATGAACCTAATAAAACTGTGGAATAAAATAAGCAAAATGTAAGTTGTATTATAATTTTCGCAATATGCAGTAAGCAGCCACGTATGGTATTATTTTCCTCGATTTTTATTCTAGCATGTTTGTCATCGATTTACATCGTTCCTTATTTTTGCTTGAACATATTTCTTGGTTATTCGATACTGATTAAGCAAATTCTTTCCTCCTTGAGATATAAGGTGTGTAAGCAACTTAGAAACTACCAGATACATTAACAAAATTTGCAGGTTTTGATCGTGACAAAAATAGGCGTATTTGTTTATAACAAACCAAGATAAACTGCAAATATTGAACTAGAGAAATAAACCATAATTGCCTGTAGCCAATTTGTTTATCTGAGCTGAATTACTGAAAGTTTTGCATTTCAGCATTGTTCGCCGATATATTTTCATTATTAATTTGCTTTAGAAGTCTCGATTTGCCAACGACAAAAATAGAACCAAAATATAATTTTATGCTTACTGTTAGCGAATGTCCCAATGTGAAACTTATAGTGAAGCTGTTAGATGCTTAAGGTATCGTTCTGCTTTTAGTTAAAGAGCACATTTGTTGATGCAGCACTTTGGCTTATGAAGTGGCTAAACATCAAGATCTTATTTGTGTTTTATAATAATTTTTTTGAAATATTGTTTGTTAAACACTTGTTCATCTTCTTGTCGACAATGTCGATATCTATGTTAATATACTTTCATTTAATTAGGCTGATAGAAGAATATTTACTGTTCACTAGCATTGTAAGTGAATCTGATTCACGATATTTTTTAAAAACTCTATTGCTAAAAACATATCAATTTCTGGCACGTCTTTACAATTCTATATCAAATTCATTTTACAATACCAATTTATACTTTTGATTGAATTGGTAATCCAATGCATATAAGGTACAAAAACTGATCCTCTTCAAAAATATTTATTGATTTGACTCAACCATAAGGCTTTTTGTATCAGTGAACTTAAACATCCGTCGCTAGTCGCTAATTATTTGTTCTGTTTCTTAATAAATTATATTTAAAAAGGATTATTATGACTTGCTCACGCATCTCACCTCACTCTAACAGAAAACTTCCTTTTCATCAAGATATCTCATTTTTATAAATACTTATAGTGACAAAAAATGTTTTCACTTCCAATGATGTTCTAGTAATTCTGTTACTCCTGTTATCTGAATCCTTTTGTTGACATTTAAAAACGCATTAGTTCCAATTTACTCAAGTTTATAATACACATGATAATTTCACAGTTGAAGCCTTTGCCTAAAATGATTCTTTTCATAATAATAATATTGCAATAATGCAAAATGCGTATTAGAAAATGTTAGCGTACTTAACAGTTTTTAATTTTACCGATTTTACAATAAATAAAATCTTTCCGAAAATTACCTTTCCTAATTTTTCAACAACCTTTCCTAGAGATAAATTGTGCATTAATTAGCCCATTGTGACAAGTTTCTCAAAGCATATACAAAGTGAGGCAAATTACTATTATTCGCATCACCTTCTTTCTATGCATGAATCGATTAACCTTGGTAAGTTTGCAAACAAATATTTGTGAATGGACGAGTTAAATGCTTTTCCGTCTTGCTGTGCTATACAAAGAGCAAAAGCCTTGAAGGAAATATAAGCATGGAAATTGGGCTTGGCAGGTGTAACTGCGTGACCAATTTGCCGGATTCAATAGAGAAACTCATATTATAAATATATACTCTTAACAGATTCTTGACGTGAAAACTTGAAGCCAATTTTTTAGACAAACCTACTTATGAGATATTAAATGTATAGGTATGTTGATTCTTAACAACGACTGATTTATAAGTAATAACAAGCTGTCGATCTACAATGCGTAATTACCTTGCCGCAACCCACTAAAAACTAGTCAAATTATAACTGTTTGACCCACTTTAGAAAGAGCGTATCAAATCTGGCTATTGCCAATATGGTTGGAACTAGACCAATTCAAATGATGGCAGACATAAAGGGAGACCACATACTGCGAAAATTTCTGCACTGGCTAAAATTATATAATATGCCGATAGATTTCCTTCAAAAGATTTTATGTCACTTTAAAGTTATGTGGGTGTTCTCAGAAAGTATAAAATTAGGTAACTGTCCACAAGGTTCTTGCGTTTTATATTCAAGGTACCTGAAATGTTCACGCACTTATTTAAAACTTTTACTTGTTGAAGTGACCAATTTTATTCGTGAGCCTGTATAAGCAATTGGTGTAGGTACTATCTTTAATTTACTGCAAAATTACTAATAATGACAAAAATAATTATTTGAGAAGCATGCACCAGAGCGTTCCCTCAATTTTTTGTGGGATATAGGTACTATTACGATTTTATTTTAAAATTAAGAATAATGGCAGGCACTAGGTGTGTAATTACGATATAACCACTCATTTCCTCTTAATAATCACATGTGAAGAACACTCTGAAAATTTTATCTGAAGCCATTAATTCATTTGAATTCTGAAATGTTTCAAAAAAGACAGAACATTTTTAGTTTCAATAAACAACACTTACATTTAAAGTGAATAATAATAAGCACTAGAACTAAAATGGAAATGATTTCTATCACTAAAAAGAGAAATATTTCGGTTTCAACCGCTTGGAAGCACACGTTCAGGTCATTCCGGACTCCAAAGCTAACGGCACCATCGACCGATAAATTTCACACAATCCTCAAACAAGAAGCTCGTCATATCTTTTTCGGCAACTAAGCAGTAGGATGCCACAGTCGGAACAATAACATAAAAACTGTGCAACATCTGAAAGTACTTAAAATTAGTGATATAACTGTATATGGGCTCGAACAATAGATGAAGTGCTCATTTTTTAAAGTTCGAACATGCGGTCCATTCATAATCTTGAACAATAGATTGAATTTAGTGCGAAAATGTCATACTTCGGAGAATTGGAATGAACATCTGGTTAGGAAGCGGAAGAAATAGAAAAAAAGCTTTGAAGTATTTAATTCTGATCATCTAAAATGATTTTCTGAAATGTCATGATCATTAGGTCGAACTTATTTGAGGACAACGTTTTTTTACGTTAACAAACCATCTGCCTAATTCAAGTTTTTTCGATTTATCGGGTGATCTAATTTAAGTTGCCCCTTTTCTGACTTTTATTTAAAAGTAGTTTAAAACCATGGTTAAGCCCTTTCAATCTAGACAGGTTTACTTAATGTATGTATTTACTTTAAAACTAGAAAATCGACCATCCATTGATTTTTAGTATGCACCATCTTGAAGTGCGTCAAATATACTTCTAGCTGGTTCAGCAAAGTAGCTAACAATTTCATATCTTTAATTGCAGCAAAATTATCACTTTTGGATCAGCCTGTATAGGATATATTTGAAGGAAACTCATATTGAAATCAGGTTGCTTCAAGCGAAGAAATCTTCAAAGGGGCCGATTATTAACAGCATCTTAAACCAGCAATTTCCTTCCTGTTAAGCTCCTACAATTGCATGAATAATTGCTGTCATACGCGTATAAGAGTGTATTGTCTGCACTAAGAAAACCTGCCTTTAGCAGGTTGCTCTACATTTTGCACAGCGGGTTCTAGACCTTACGGTGGTTCTTTCTCCTAAACCGAATCAAATATAAAATGCTAACCGTAAAGGGACCACATAGTGAGGACTCCTGGCTCTTGGGCAAATCTTCGCAACATGCAAATTGTAGCGAAATGTTACGCAAAATTTCCGATAACAAAATGCTTCCTAGGGCGAAACTTATGGGACACTTTCTTAGTGGCCACTTTCCTTTTTCTCTTTTGGGGTGCTCTAATCGGAGCCGCTACGATGCGGGGTTTTTGCAAATTTGACTTTAGTTGTGAGTTGGTGGTGACCATAAAGTGGTGCACTTTTTTTACAGGTGTTTGGTTTATTTTGTATTTGCAAATGATCTCATAAGCCATGTGCTCATTTTATATCATGTAAGTCGTTCTAGCTAAGAGGATCTATGAAAGACAACTGGAATTTATTTTGTGATTTTTTAGTAGGGAGTAGTAGGGATGATTAGTTTTTTATTTAATAATTTAGTATATTTCTTGCACGCATCACTGTTACTGATCAAATACTTCATTACACTGCAAAATTTTTTGAATGCACCTATGAAACATTTATTTCGCTAATCTATAATGGTATAAACTGTTTCAGAATCAATCAGTTATTGGTTGTAGAATGGATGGCGACATATTGTTCATAGAAAATATATCTTGCAAAGTAACCCGTATTATCTGAAAAACTAAAACGTTAAATTTGATTGTGCTAGAAACTTTGACGGCGGGTGTCTCGGTTCGAGAATTGCTTTATAAGTGCAGTAATTTTTTTAAAATATCGTACTGAAAAAATAAAACAACTTTTTACATTTTCAAGATGTACGTTGGTTTGAAACAATTATTTTATGATGATCATATACTACCATAAAAATACGAACATTTTGTAAATGGCTATTATAATTTTATAAAAAATTGTTAATTTATTGTTTGCATTAGTTTTTTGATTTGAAGACTGTTTTCAGCATGTAAAGCCAGAAAGATTGTAATATGATGGCAGGGAATCTTATCCATTTTCACCATATTCCGGCTCTGTCTCGACCTCATTGCGACTTGGTCGGACCTACATTTATTAGTAAGTTTGAAAGGTACGATTTCGCGATTTTTTGATCAGAAAATCTAATATAGTTTAACAGATTATTCAAAAATAAAATTACAAATTTTTAGGCCACATACAGGAACATGTTTCTACCAACAGCATCTAAAATATAAAATAGTTGAATAAATTAGTCCAAACAAACTTTATAAGAGGCAGTTGAATCAAGTGTTATCACCTACTAATTTGAGTTTTTGTTACTGTTAATGCCTTTGTTATTTAATCAACATTAGATTCATTGTATTCTCAAATTTTGCAAGTTCAAAACTATATCTAAAAGCAGCCTTACGTTTTGCAGCAACAAATTAATTAGGAGGACAGAAAAAATTATAGAAAATATATAAGTATTACGTTCTTATCTATTGTATTGTTCTTGTAGCGTTGCAAGATATGTCCAGAATAAGACCTCAATGATGAAGGTTAAGAAGTTAAAGTTAACTTACTAAACTCAAAATAATATTATTACTATTATTATTCGTTAATAAACAAGATTAAAAAGATGATGTTAGATGCCCAATTTCAATTCAAGGTTTTTTTCTGCTTAGTTTACATTTGGATCTCAACCCGTGTCCAATTTCATTTTCTTGTAAAAGTATTCATATTTGCGTGGTTTTGACAGAGCCACTTTTTGAGTTATAATACTTTCAGTATCAGTCGAATCACATGGAAAAAGTAAAAAAATATATAATTGCACATTTTAAGTTAAATGTAGTTTTACCTAAAACAGTTCATTATTAGACTTATATTGAATGTGTTTAACTACTTAAACTAATTGAACTACTGATAATATCAAGGGAAGCAGTGAAATTAATTATCATTTTAAGTGTAAAGTGGATCAAAATATAGGATAGTGGTAACTGTTCTTTTTTGAGCACACTGTCCATTCCTAGATAGTTTTCTGCAGCAACAAGTGTTTTGTTTCTGTTTCTTTTTTGTTCTTAAATTAAGCGCGGTTAAACTTTGTTTTTATAACCACTATTGGGCATCTATCAGTTTTTAATAATGATCTTGTTTATTAACGAATAGTAATAGTGATAACAATATTTTAAGTATTTTTAAATTGATTTGATTATTTTTACATTACCACTTTGGCAGAATTCAATGAAACCATTCACTATTCAAGGTATACATATATAATTCCTAGAACTTAAAGAAAACACCTTTGAACGTGTAATAAGGCAAAGCGCAAATATTACGGAAACAGTACGAAGCTTGGGAGATATCGTATACGGAAAAATAAAAACTCATCAGCAAATTGACTAATACACCCCCAAAATTCCTTTGCCAACATCTTTGCTTGTTCGGACTGATCATTTAACTGGCCAGTTGAAACAGCAATTTTAACTTGTTTTAATTATTCTATGTATTTACTTGTAATCCTTCTCAAGATGTTTAGTGTTTTACAAATTGTACAAATCGGACTTTTAAAATAATGTTTGGTTGACCACCACTGATTATATTGCAATATTTGTGGACGTGTTTTGTTCGGTGTGCACTTGGAGTTGGTACTGGTATTGACTAATTCGTTGGGGCGTAAATTTTCCTTTTTTCATTCTTATGCGATATATTGCAAGATATTTTTCTGGTGATTTTTGGCGGCCTTGACCCTGGTGCATGGAACGCTTGGAACGTGGAAACAATTTTTAACTCTTTGGAAATACATAAACATTTAAAACCAGATAGTTTTATGGGATTTTATCCGGTGTATATAGACATACTTCCTCCTTGAGACAACAAAGACTTCACTTCTTCCTTCTTCAGACTTCAAAGACAAATGCTAATTTTGTTTATTAAACATCGGATCATCCCGAGTAGGTACAGTAATAAATTAAATCCGAAAAATGTCAAAACTAAGTCTACGCAAATTGGACTTCAAAGACCTGCAGCAAACACACTTTTCATTCATTATACAGTTTATTATCAGACCATTCTCTTTGAATGGTAATTTAATGGGATGGATGGACCTACGCCTGTAATGAGGCGAAGGATAAAAACTTGTTCGAAACGCAGATGATCTTTCAAGAAAATGGCGCACCTTTGAATTGTGCGGCTTCTGTTCGCAGATTTTTAAATGAGGCGCTTAACGATCGCTGTTTTCATGACGCTGAAGGACATTATTGCATGACTGTGTCCGCAATATTTTCGATTTTTCATATAAAATAACACTTCAAAATAATTAACTGAACTAGAGTGCTAGGGATGGGAAAGATATGGGAGACAAAATTTCAAAAAAACCTATTAGTTATTAAACCGTTCCCATCAACATTTTCATTATTTCATCATGTCATAGATTCTTTCATACTTATGGAAGTGCAAGGCGTGTTCTTTTAATGACCTAAGCTTTGGTGTAAAGCGATACTCCTTCTAAATAAACTGCATTATTCTGAATAAACAATAATAGAAACATAGGGGCCTGTCAGAGTCCAATGCAAACCTAAACTAACACTCAAAGACACTTGTTGTAATAAATTGTATTTAATAAACTTTAAGAGAATTTCTAAGGCAAATAATGGTCAATTATAAAGCATTCAAGATGAAGCCAAATATGGATCTTGATAATGGTGTGTAGACAAATGCCCAAAGCCATTTCTTTAATGAAGTACGTTTTTATCGTAGCAATACCTGGTCTCAACACGGCGTTCAAATGGAAAGCTATTCATTTGTTCATACAAGCCATAATGGCACAATTGTTGCAATTGCCTTTAGGTTTATCTCAATTAGTGATTTTTTAAACACTTAATATTGTCGATGTAGAGATAATAACATAATTGCAGAAAATTGTTTAATATCTTAATTTTATGTCATTCAGCTGCTTAACTTCCGGCTTTCGACAGTCACCTGTAGTCGAATCGACACTTTGAGAATATTTCGGGGAATGGAAGCATGTCCATATAAAGTAAACAGGAAAGATAATTGTTGTGTCAAACCCCACACTTTGCGTCACAATTTTAAATAAAATTCAAGGCTCATTTCCACAAAATTATAAGATCGTAACCACGCTACATCGTTAGCAACGATAATTTTTTCATAACTACCTACCGTAAATATAATTAGTGCAATCATTAGAATCATTAGGTCCAATCTAGATAACGTGGGCATACGAGTCGCTCGTTAAAATTTTGTACAGAGTCAATGGAGTGCACTTTGCTTAAAATGCTGTTCTATTCCGATAAGGGCCATTAATCAGATTATTAGCAGAAATTACTTTATTTTTTGGACTGTTTTTCTTAAAAAATAGTTAGGGCCTCGTAATAACGAATGGCCACAATCAAGGCAAAAGCGAAAAATAATTGGGTATATGCTCAGTTAGTTTTGGGGTAGTTAGGGAACAAGCAGTAAGAGCTTACAATTACAAGAATAATTGTTTTCGGCCATGTGGCAAGTAGTTCTCGGTTTATTGGTGCGTAAAAACAAAAAAGTACTTAGATACTGTGTTTACTAAGAATAAAGCTAACTGGATCATAGAATACCTAATTAAAATGATTTAATAAAATTGTTGTATGATTTTCAGTCAATAAACGGAAGATTGTGTTAAAGTTGGTGATCAGACGACTAAACTCGTAAAAACAAATTCGTTGTTCAGATCTGGCTTAAAGATTATTTCTTCAATAACTGTTGGACCAAACAACGCTCAAAACAAAAAAAATTCTTGTTCAAGTGCTCAATTAATTCGATGAATTATTTAATGGTTCATTTGAATTAATAAAAATATCTTTAATTGCAAGTTAATGAAATTAACTCTTAAGCATAAAATTCGTTCCAATGTGTAAATATGGTTACACAAAAATATTGGCTTTACGGTAAGTTTGTCTTATTCGGCAGTTGATAGATTCCGAGGTACTAAAATGTCAAAATATAAATATCATTTTCGTTTTTTAACATTTTTCTATTACTAAAAATGTTGTTTTTAGGGGTTTATTAAATTGGGTACTCCAAATTGTCTATTACTTGGCTTGTAGTTTTTAGAGCGCTCCAGATGCAATAGTCTGCAGCCATTTGAAACATCATAGCCTTTCAGAGTTTGAAGATATCGCTTTTCTGTTGACAATATCGTGTTTCTGAATATTTCTTAAGCAAAAATGTGTATGTACTCGGCTCAAGTCGATATCGCTCACGGTTAAAACCAAACAACCGTAAACACCAAACACTAAGAGAAACAGCATGGTAATTGAATTATTATTAGCACTTAAAAAATAGTAAAAAGTAGTAAAAAAATTAAAATTAGCACTTAAAAATAGTCAAAAGTCGTACCCTTCGCCGATGTATTTAATGCCGGAGATTCTCGTTTGCAAAATCCGGTAATACATTTATAACATTATTTGCAAATACACTTAGGTATCTGTCATATTGCTTACCGAAAATACTAGATTAAATGTGGTTTTAAAAGTATCAAGTTCAGTCACAAAGTCCCAACAACTGAAATGCTATATTTCATAACACTGATTTAGCGGACAAAGACTAAGCAATTACTCTAAGAAAAAAATTGCATTAAAAATCAACGAAAAGTTTACGTAGTTTCTTGTAGTTAACGTTGTTATCTCTTTGTAGTCGATGAAAATGACCACGTATTCCCAAGCAAATGAACGTTTTCTCAATGTACTTGAGTATGTATATCTGAAGTGCGTAAGGTCGAAAGGCCTTATATCACTTCGATCACTGTTCTTTGTCCGGATAGCAAATATAGGCATATTGAAGAGAGCCAGGAAATGAAGAACAAAAACCATTAAAACTCCTCAGATTATTTTCTAATAACCTTTTGCTAATGGCAGAAAAAATCTACCACATCGAAGGGGATTAAATAGAGTCAAAGGTGTGGTTTATTAACTTTTTATCGATTCGAAACCATAAGATAAACTATTTCGTCTTACGGTGGATTTGCAACAAAACGGCTTGAGAACTGGCTGTTCATGGAAAATCTTTATTTTGGGCTAAATATGTTAACAGATTAGAATCAGTCGTCTACACTATATTCTCCTAAAACCGCAGAACCCCTCTGATTCTGATTAAACTGGAAAACCTACATTCTGTTGTAAAGATATAACTTTCAGCTAACGTAAAAACTTCTCCGTTAAAAATAGTGGTGGTATAAAGTTGTGCATTTAAAAATATAAGCAAGCAATTACAGAATAAAACCCAGGAATGGTTTTTATTCCCCCGCACCTTAAATAGATCATCTTGTGCCATTTTCAATCGCAGTCGGTTGTATGATACTTATAGCAATCAAATAGAGTCCGCTTTATTTTAAAAAAAGTATTGAAACCGCTTAACCCAAGCAGATGATGGATATATTAGTTTAAGATTGGTTTTCATCGTATCGCCTCAATGGATGATTGATCATTTTAATTCCAAGTGCTAGAGACAAGAAAAACATTTAATAGATCAAGTAATTTTGCTTGAAGATATATCTCACTTAATTGGAAATTGTTTGGTTGGACTATGTTTAACGTTGCGACGCATATATTGAAACTCAATGTAAATGACCAATAAAAATCGATACAGGTCAAAGTCCCTTAGGTTTTGAAGCAGGTCAAAAATCTCCAATTCCGGTCTGACCATCGGCCATTAATAACCACCATAATCTAAGATGGCAGCCTGAGATTATAGTAATCATTATGGGTCGTCACACAAGACCACGTTATAAGATTATAGGGATTGGCCTTTTTCCTTCCTGAATGGCTAAACGTGCAACATAAACGATTAAATTAATGACTTTATTAACTCAAAAAAGTTGAAGATGCTTGCCAATTGAGGATAATTGTAAATAGTGTGCAATTTTCTTCATTATGAATAAATAAGGTTGATTATGACTGAGCTTCAAGATTGGCTATTTGCATTTACTAACAGGTTCGCCGAAAATCACAGTTCTGTTGTAGTTTATTAAAATACATTGTCGAATCCGACAACAGTACCAGACAACATCGCGAAACATCCCAGCAATAAATTACCTCAAATGTTGAATCAAAATTAATGATGGTTCGTATAAATCGTAGGAGGTTCGCGTATACATGTTACGATGATGATTATATTAATTAAACCGCATAATAAATGACCTACAACTTAATTAAAACGAGTTTAATATACAAAAGGAAGAACGATTGCCTGTACTGGCTTTTTGCTTATGATCGGCTGTGTGGTTATTAGGCATTAAGGTGTACACTGCACTTTTCAGTTCTTCCACTATTAATACGATAATAAAAGGAAGTAAATGAAATCGGGTGATTTAAAATGCAGTAAGGAAATAACGACGAACAGTCATAATCATTCTCATTTTCAATTCATTAATTTTTTTATAAATTAATTTTTCCCTATTTCCCAAAACTTGTCTAATTAAAATATATGTTTTATCATAGTCAAAGTGGAAAAAATGCATTGCGTCAACATTAGATTGACTAAAGACAACAAATTTACATCTTAAATAAATGGAAAATATTAGGTACGTAGGTATCTGAGAGTTCCAAAACTTACGACACTCTTTTTGGGTATTTCTCCAGACAGGCAAAATAGAAAATTATACATTCAATTACAATTCAATTAGATGTATAGCTTCACGAAAGCAAGTGCGATCAAACAGGCGACATAAACAGAATGACCCAACACGTCGTACATAGAAATACATACAACCAAAGCATATATATTTACATAAAGACAATTTAAATAATGCTCTGTTATACAGAAGAGACAGAAACATTTCTAGTCAGTTTATTTTTAATTTTAAAAGGTTGTTATGTCTTTGATAAAGACCCAACTAAAAGGTCAAAACGTAGGACATTTTTAGACAACAAATGTAGGTTTAATGCAGTGCCAAACCCGCTATCTGAACAAACGTGTAAGAAAACTGTTTTCCACCATTCTGATATGTTTAGAAATAAAAAGATTAAAATTAAAAGTCTTTATTTTTTGTAGTTTTGTATATTATTTTACGTTTCACTATATTGCACGATGATGAAAGTTACTTTGAGATGCAATTTTTTCGGTACGGTTGTATGTTTTTTACTAGTTAAGAACTCCTTTGTTACATATTTTTTTCGTTTCGGCTTCGTATCCAGAAAGCCGTATGTTAAAGGATTAAATCAATCCTATTCAAAGTGACTTCACAAAAAATAAATATTCCACGTGGAAAAGGAAATGAGATTTCTTTTAAATTGAACCGATCGGTTGCACAACTACAGTGTTACCTGTAAAAAATAAAAATATATACCTATATATGCATAAAAACATTCACAAATATCAAGATCAAAAGTAATAAAATCTTAATTTAAAAGAGGTAAGTATTACAGTGTTAAGTGATTGCGTTGGATATTATAGGCTGAACGGAGATTTTACTTCAGATAATATTGCAGCATGAAGACCTGCTATCGACCATACCTATAATTTATTACGAGTGCCGCTTGTTAGGGATTATTTTGTTAACTCTTGGAGGTCGAAAAATCTTGATCAAAAGCAAACCATTACGTTCCAGTCCTAGTTTTAAAATGCCTTGACTCGAACAATCTGCAACTGGCTATGTTGCATTATTTGGATATTGAAGTTATTGTTAGGTGTATTGATAATTTTGTTTCCTGTCTGCTGCTTAAAGAAACAGAATAACTAAATATTTAATTTGTTGGCTATGTATGATTGCATGCAAAGTTGAATTAAATATTTGGTAAATAAGAGAAGTATGAACAATCACTTACAACAGAACTTACTATTCCTGTACCAAAATCTGAAAAGAAAGTATAATTAGTGGTTGGTTTGCTACTCTTTTAAAATTAGCACAAATTACTATACAGCGTTTGAATGAGTATTGAAAGTTTAGTTGTTCCACACCTGCAATTCCTGATGGAATTATACAGCAAAATTTGCTTTCAATTATCGAAAAATCACACATATTTCCGTAAAACGCGAAAAGAAACTCCCGCTTTTGTATCATGCAATCACTTTGCTTGTTCCATCACAACCGTTATGCGCCGTGTCCTCCGATTGTCAAAACAAACTTCCGTATTGGAACGAACTTATAAAATATGTAGAAATTTATCATCGTCGCTGCGAATAAACACATAGTGAGTGAGAATAAATATACAAATACTACGTTTAACACGTAGTGAATGTAAATAAACTAGATTCACATTTAAAGCAGCAGGGAAATTAGTCTCCCGTATCAGTATACATTAAGAAACAACAAAATAAATGCATTATTCTCTCAAACCCTTTGAGGGAACATTAGAGATTTTTAAAATTTAAGAAATCAAGTCGTTTCAAGCATACAGGGTGATTCAAAATTGGCGTCATTCCTTTTAAGCGGTAATCCACTTGGAAGGTACGAGAAAAATATAGAAATTTTTTTTCCGATAGTTCTTAGCATGTATTAACAGTTGAAAATCGTTAGTTCAGGGAAAATGCTACAGTAACATAGTAGAAGCTGAAAGAACACGCCAACAAAGAGCGAGGAGAGTGGTTCCAGGGAAATAGTGGATGACAATAGATGTTCGGGTTCCAGACGCAGAGAAACAAGTATTGGACATAATTGCAGAAGAGCCTTTCAGGGGCCCTCATAAAATTGCACAACAACTGACTTTTTCCCAGGCACCAAATAAATACCGGCTACATTCCTACCACGTATATAAGATCACATTAAACCAATGGATTACTGAATACCGCTATAAATCGAGTAGGAGTTAATTAACCGAATTCGCGACTCTGCTTGAGAAGAGTGCAAAATAAGGTGATTACACAGGCACTTATTTGGAATTGCGGACTCAAATGTATGTTTTTGTTATTTGTAAACAAATTGATAATTCGAGATTATGAGTTTCGAAATAGGTTCCGTTAATCAACGATTCCTGTAGAATTTACCGTTTATTCTTGTCTTATTGTCACTTTCTCTATTTATCCATGGTTACCGGAGTTTTAAGTAATGTTACTACTGGTACTGGTACGTAATCTTAATTAGCCAGATTACCTTGAAAAACATTGTTGCCGTTTTTCTAATATATTTTTTTGCAAATTTCTCAGTTCTTTTTAACAATTAACAACAACAATAACAATAACAATAAATGTTTTTACAATTTTCTCTATACTCCTGAAACACCGCCAGACAACACCTCCAGAGAAATGACGCCAATTTTGAATCACTTTGTACTTGACGTTTTCAAGCACAATTTACATTAGAAAATTAATTCGGGTTATTAACTACTGGTCAACCTTAAATTAATTTGATGAACCTCAGGCTTTATTAAAAATGGCAAATAAGTATGAAATTGCTTTTTATCGTCTAATTGTGCCCACATATGATCTTGGTTAATAATTTTGTATCTTCGACAACTGGTTATGTAGAACGAAACCGATTATTAGCGAAATTGCTTCATTAACTTTATTAAACAGCGAATTGCGAACCATCCTGAACGTTCGCTCAGTTATTTGGACAATTATTTTAATTTGAAATTACGTGTCCGATTCCCGCTTGGTCAAAGGTGGTCAGATAAATCTCAATAATTGAGCAGCATCTTTATGAGCATTATCGAAAAAATTTCTTTGTTGTCTCTGTAAATCTACATGATTGTAAACCACTCGTAAGGAAGTAAACTTAATTAATTTTAATTCCCAATTACCTTAATTCGAATAACTCTTTAAAACATAATTTATTTCACTAATTATTGCAGTCCAAAAGAGATGACGATAACCAAAACGAAACCATATTATAATTCCTCCCGTGGTGTTTTCTAAAAGAGCGGAATACACAAATAAGGAAGGTCATCTCTTGCGGATCTCTTGTCAGAAGCAAATTATGGTAATTCGACCATGAGAGAAGCACCAAATCGGATGCATGTGACGTTTTGCAATTTTCTACAGCCCGATCTGCATTAAGTGGATGTTTATGGATATACTGGTCTGCTATTATCATAATTATCGTCTTAAGAATATTGCATACATGATTCAAAGGTGCAAGTATGACAATCTCTGCATGCTATAATGCACAGTATGATCTTCGCGGAGATGCGAAGTAAACGCAGGGCAATTTGGTAATAGCAAAGCGTAAGTATTTTTTATTTAGGATGTTAAGGCGATTTATGATTGCAAGATTGCAGTTCTTAAGCTAAATCTCAGATAGCATAGCACCCGGTGGATTAGGAGACATTCTAAAGGAGTTCGGACCCAATAAAGTATGCAGACCAGCCATATAAAAACAGTGCTTGAGTAGAATACAATTTTGCTTTTGAGAAACTAATATTGGTTTGATATCTACAGTGCACTCAGTAGCTGTGTATCACACATAAAAAGACAGTATGAAGCAGAACGGAAAATTTGCCATCAAACTGCATTGGATTTCTACAAACGCTCTGTGAATTAATGTTCTTCTTCTTCATTCGCTTCTTCGCAAGGAAATTATGGCGCTGCAATACATTATTCAAGATATTTAAGAGCTAGTATCCAGGCTTAGTATGAGGAGGCTGATTGGTCGTGGTCCTATGACCAAGTACAGTTGAATCTAACTGCGTTTTTTTCATAATTTTACAAGAGTGGAATTTAATATTTTAGAAAGTATGGAACAAGAACTGTGGATAAATGTAAATAATAGTTTGAAGCCAATTTGCTGATGCGTATCTAAAAGAGCATTAAGTATTATATATCTTCAATCCTAATCAACTTTGCATATTCATTTTGAAAAGTTGTTTACAGGAAACCTGACGTATTCTGTGTTGAGAGACGCCAGATTATCAATTTGTTGTCCGGTTGCACCTGGTGTAGTTAAAGCTTCGTGAAGAAGGAGTCTTAATTGGTATGCATTTTTCCTTATATACCTCAATATCCAATTTTCTTTATATGCATTATAACAGGCTTCAAAATCATCAAAAAACTGGTTCATTACTATCAAAATATCAGGCCCAAAATATAATCAAGTCTTGCACTGGCAGCCAAACGAGCTTTTAACAACTGCCGTTGGAGCGTGCACGTCTCAAAATTAAAGCGACCAATAACACAGCTCCAAGATTCTTTTCTGTATCGCAGTTATTAAATTCGCATTAGTGGCAATTGTTTTAATGCCATTATAATTTGCTGGTCTGGTTGGACTAAAATGGCTGGTCGATAGCGCTTCTTCTGATTGTGGAGTGTTTTGCTGTTGTTTACACGCAATGCTAAATAAATGTTGGCATAATTGAATAACATCAACACCAAATTTATTTTTTTGTATTCGAGCACGACTTAGATTAATTGACCTAGGAGTAGGCTTATTAGAGACATAAACTACCGTAAATGTAACTCGATGTTTTTGTTGCTGTGTTATCGCTCTTGCGGTGAATTTGGTCCTTCTAGCCGGATGGGCATCAAGTTCTATAAACCAGACGCGTACATAAAAATGTGATGTTGATTAGCTAACTAAAAAAAATAAAGTATTGAAAGTGCAGCACTCACCATGTATGCAATGCGTCGTTTGATATCTAATTTATATTTTGAATATGTTGTATTGTGTATACATACACCTGTTATATTTTCTGGAATTTTTTTCTATTTTTATTTGGTAGGTTTATTGCCAATTTCCAGTTTTTACGTTGTTGTACAGCCAACAATACTGCAAGTCGGAACCATTGAAATAAATATATTCGCAACGACATATAAAAAACATCATCACTTCTCAGGCGCATTAGAACAATAGAAATGATGCTCCTGAGATGAAGATGTTTAGGCTGCGATAGGAAATTTCGAACATGTTGATGTTGGTGATCATAGGTGTTTAAAAACGACTTGCTTTGAGCAGATTCAGAAAAAAAAATTAAGTGAAAGCCCCGAACTCATTAGCAAGTGACATTTGATGGATCTCCATTCGGGCTGTTCTGCACCCATAGGGATTTAGGGTATTTTCCGTTTCCGTTCAGGTTTTTAGGCCACACCGTCGGGGGAGTCCGGGCTGCCGCAGACGAACAAAGACATCAGCATGATGGATGCCCTTCATCTTATCCAGGCGCGTGATCGAGCCATATTTCAGGGGCGAATCGGTGTCCCTGTCTGCGACTCTGAATGTTAATTTCAAGAAAACGTTCTAGCCTCTGTTGCTGAAGAAGGCATCCTAGTTACTAGCAGGCAGACAATGGAGGAATTGTCAGTAATAATCACTTTGCGCAAACCAACAGTCCTTTATAAGCATTTCTTAGCGAAGTTTTCCTTTTGGTTTGGTAATGTTTTCCATTAAACTTAGCTAGCTGATGGCTGGGTTTAACACGAGGCAATCCAGTTAAAATTTCTTAGGTGCATTTAAAACTTACGCAAAAAACAATCTCACAAAGATTTTTTGCTAAAAATTAGCTATATAACTGCAATTAATCAATCAAAACACAATATAAAAAATCCAGTTACAAATGCTGATGATTTACGTCTTAGAATAGGGGTTGCAGTTTACACAATTATTTAGAAACATATCCAATATATTCAATTCAATACTTCAATACGAAACGGAGGTCATGTGAATTAGCTATCTATCACTGATTTTAATCTTGTTGTTTTGATGCATTTTTATTTTAATCTAGGCAGATATAGCTAAAAGACCAGAAGTCACTAGAAAGTTTTATATTTGATAAAAACCTTTTAAACTTGTAGTTTACAGAATAATAATCCCGAAGGAAACTCATAATCATAACAATTTCAGGCACTTCTAAATCAACATAAAACACACTCTAACCGATAACGTATTGAATGTGAAGTGAAACGGGTTTTTGAAAGTCTGGTCTTTGAAAGGGACCGTCAAATTCCCATAAAAGAGTCAACACCACTCGAAGAATAAGCGAAACCCATAATGGCGGTAACTAAACCTCAGCGTAATGAGGTGCCTATATGGGGAGGGTTTCGGCCTTTGCAGACGAGTTGTGCTTTATCATTTGTCAGGCCCTTGAAACATGGTTGCTGTAATATGTGTGTTTTGACGAAACAGAATAGTGTCTCGATCAATTGAATTAAATTAGACTAAATGAATATAAATTAATTTTCACAATTGAATAGACTTGATGCATTAAAAATTAATGTACAAATCCAGAAGAGATTGTTGAACTTGTTACAATAAAGAAAATAGTTCGCTTTTTTATTACAACTTCAAATAAAAAAATCAGCAACAAATAAATTAAAAGATTTCGGTTGAAAAATAAGTTGAAAGCCAAATGTTCTTTTAATCAAAACTGCAAAGATTAAAATTCCAAATAAATT
Source organism: Dendroctonus ponderosae (assembly GCF_020466585.1). Taxonomy (NCBI): domain Eukaryota; kingdom Metazoa; phylum Arthropoda; class Insecta; order Coleoptera; family Curculionidae; genus Dendroctonus; species Dendroctonus ponderosae. Next base: position 22,110,719 of record NW_026017110.1, read on the forward strand.
TTAATTCAAATCAAATTATAGGACCCTTATACAGGGTAAGCACATGATCGAAAGGGTCCTGCGATATTCGTTAGGTCTAAAGGAAACGATCTGACCTAACTTTTATTAACAAAAAATGCCCGGCGCCTAAGCTATTGATGGTCGAAGTTCTTCAAAAAATTTATTTTTTTTGAAATAGGTCTTCCGAAACGAATTTGTGAGATTCTCAAGCAATTTATGCCTTGTATCACAATATTTGGAATTAATGTCTAACATTGTTAAGTGGCAATAAAACATAAATATTTTTTTTTTGCAAAAACTAAGAATGCTACAAGATTTTACAATGAGCACAAAATTGTGAATAAATGATTGAGTGCATCAATTAAAAAAAGTGTTGATTTCATCCACTAAATAAAAAGTTCTGGTAGTTTTTGTACCACGACTCTTAAGAATTCAGCACTTGTCCAAAACGGATAAACTCGATTGTTTCGTCAAAATATGAGTGTTACATCAGAACAATTTCACAGGGAGTTTCACTAAAATGCATCGTACTATGATGTCTTCCTTTGATGCAAAGAATATCGCAGTATCCTTTCGATCATGTGCTTACTGGACACCCTGTAGGCATGCCACCTTCAATACAATATTCATTTTAAATACTGTATTGTTCTATTTAATGACAAGCACGTGCAGATGGCTGAGGCTCCATACAAATAGAAACATTTGGTCATATTTTACCCAAAGCACAGTAAAATGCGATTAGCCGAATAAGCCACTTTAAAAAGCGATCTAATAAATGTTTCCACGTGGCAGGGATGCATTCATAACTGTTTTTACTGAGCAATTTTTCAGCGTTCACTGTCCAGCGAACTTTGTTCTGTGCCTTTCACACTGCTTTCCCAAATATGTTGCATGTCGGCCAAATCAGTTATAGTTACCTTATAATCATAAAATTACGAAAGACATACATCCTCGACATATCTTGGGCATGTATTAAAATGGTACCTATATGACTAAGTATATAAAGGCCAATACAAATGACTTTCTGCCCAAAGTAACAATGTTAAAAAAAGGATAAGAATGAACTGGGACAGCTTGTCAAAAAGCGTGGCATGCTAAGGCTACATACATATGCAGACATTTAACAATAAAAGAATCGGCTGATGGAAAATCTCTCACCATGATACCGTGGGCTGGCGCACACCAGGAGGTGACACACCACGACTTTGATTAAACGATTTGATCCCAAGTCGTGGAATTTTAATTCATTGTATGTGGTTTTAATGTTAGAACGTGCTTCTGTTATCGCATTAGTAACGCCTTGTTACAAAATTGAAGATACATGCCGTACAATGCGCATCCAGAAAGTTAAATCCTAACAGTCTGACTTGAGACTAATACAGTAGATCTAGCTTGTTTCGTTTTTGGACTTCTTTCGAAGTCACTTGATGTGCATTTTTCTATACTATTTCCCATGGATCAAGTGACTCAAAAGTACACGTGCCATCGAAACAGCCGATTGGTGATCTGAAAACACGAAACACCTTCCGATCAATTTCAGTAAGGAAGCGCTTCGTCATTTTTTAAACGATAACTCTGTGTGTGCGTAAAACTCTGTAAATGATATTAGAATTATTTTACTTGCTTCCACGTTAGCAATACCTCTTTTCAAAGTTGCACCTACATTTGAGTCGCCCTGTATACGTAAGTGTTAAAAAGTAGACTTTTATACGGTGCAATGAGAAAAACGTTTACACGGTGTTCAATTTGAAATTATTGTCCCTAATATCTATATGAACTGCTTAACAAAATCACCGTTACATCGTCAAATTTGGACCAACTTTAGAACTGGATACATTCTGATGCTGGAAGCGAACGAATGTCTGTTTTAGTGTTATTTACTGCCATTCTTTTTCGGTTGGTGCGCGTTTTTCCAAATAAATAGTGTTTTAGAGCAATTTTCTGCAGGGTCGCAAATAAAACAACGCAAAATTGGCGAAAGTACCACATGCCCTCAGGCGGACAAAAAAAAGTTTTTTTTTGCATTTCATTTTTTTTACAATATTTTTTCTTTTTTGGTCTTAAAAAACCAACTTTTTGTACTGCAGATATATTTTTTACCAATTAGCAAAATATGGGGCACATGTTTAACCTAAAACTTCACAGTCGCCTTCAGAAAAAAATTCAATATACCGGGTTGCATGAATAAACGAAATATTTGGAATTTAACTTCACTTAGTTGAAAATCTTTCAGAATCACATATTTCGGAGGTAATTATGACTTACGTCAATTTTCATGCAACCTTGTTTATCGATATTTTCGCCTAAAATTGTCTATGAAGTTTCACCTTCAATATGAGGTCAATATCGTGAAAATCGATCAAAGAACACAACAGTAATCACTGGAAGATCAAAAAGTGGATTTTTCGAGATAACGCTATAAATAGAAGAGATTGCCGAAAAATTCAAAAACCGTTTTGAACTATTTGGTTAGTCCTTAAAACATTTAGGAGCATGTCAAACTTTTCAAAATTTTACATTTTTTCACTTGTCGCTCTGTAGAAAGTTTATATGAGATGCTTAATTTGTATTAAAAAACCGATTAGCAGCAAAGAAATGAGACGAAATAACGCTTTAAACAGGAACCAAATTACTATAAGCAGTTATAAATAATCCAGCTCCAAAGCTGAGGAAAATTTGGGCGCGTAACGTTGATTTCGTTGAGCTATTTATTTTCAAAAATTTGCCATCTAACTTTCGACAGCATATAGAAATTATTTTAAGTACGCTAAAACGAATAGAAACTTTTAATTATCAGGAAATTGTATAATCTAGACTAGACCTTTTTTTTCTCAAAATTCTTATATTTTAATTTAAATCTCTAGATTTATAACAACTGTTTAAGTCTCTCGGGTTAATAAGATATTGAAGGTAACGTCATACAATGCGGAAAACGAATTATTCATTTACTTAGTCAATTATAGCAAATATGTTGAGTTATTTGGATTACTGAAAATTGCTACTAACTTATTGAGAAACAAACTACTTAAATCGGACCAGTTTGATTTAGATCTTGGTCAACTTTTGCAATAGAAATTGAAATCGAATCAAAACAATATTTTATTATTTATCCCAGATGCTAGTATGTTACTTAGTAACATCTACGTCGAGCAGAGTATCATTTTGAAATAATACATTTCTCAATCTTCTTGGATGTTGTGTAATTAATTCAATTGCTGTTACTGAAAAGTGAAAAAAAGATCTTCAAGGGCCAAAGAAAACCCTACTCGCAAGGTTTCACAATATTAACTAACCAACACTTGTACAGATTGGTCTAAAGCAAACCACTTTGGCGTAGTTGGCGATCTATAAAGTTAGCATAATAGACCAGTGAAATAAAATATTGATAACAAATATTAAATCAATTGGTTTTCATTAATAATAGTCGAGTAACACTTTTACGTTATTTTAGACCAAAGATGTCTGAGCTTCTTGCTCAGCCCCTTGAAATGTAAACTTACATGGCTACCCCAAATAATTGAGTGTCATAATGATTAATGCACCTCAATCGATTCCGGTTATTGAAGAGGGGCGAAAAAGCACTGCTTGAGTCAATACAAAGTATTATTACAAGAGGGAGTTTCTCGAGGGTGATGTAATGGCATCACTGGAGGAATGTTAACAAATTATGCAAAATTCGGAATGCTTTTGCTGTCGGAGCATTGTTGTCGAAATAACGAAATAAAGTTAAAATGGCGTTGCTCCAAGGACTACGAAAATTGTACTTTGATAAGAGAAAGGGAAACGGAGAACATGGAAACAGGTGTCAAAAATATTTAGAAATTACTAAACTTTTTAAAATAATGTAAACTGGATTCATGCCTATAATCTGATCTGTGTATGGTTCTTGTGGCTTAATATTGAAATTGTAATTTATATATATTTAGATTAGTTTTTAGAGAATCTTACCACTTTTGCCTGTAGATCAAACCTAATTAATAACGGTTAGTTCACGTTCACATGGTAGAAAACCAAATAATTGTAAAAGAATCAGTCTGATAGTAGAGCATTTTTGATCACGCGGCCTCGCTACTTTCCAAACATCCAAAGAGCTGTTAACAGTATCTACTAAACAAGTTTTTAAGATTTTTATTACATCATTGGTGCAGACATCAGAGATTAACAACACAGTGTTCCTGACAAACAATAGACAACTGATTAACACAATTAGATATTTTTGTGTGTTATCCACAGGCTTTGATTGTATGGACTAATATTCTGAACCTCGCTCTTGAATTATTAGGATGTTTTTCTTGTATTACTAAATGCAGGAAAGTAGGTAGTAGTTTCGCATCAGTAAAAAAATCTCTTTTAACATTAAAAATGCATGTAATTTTTTAAGCACCATCAATATAATCGATTTAACAAGTAAAATTAAAATTTAACGGGCAATTAAAGCTGCCGAATTATTCGAATATCTTCCAAATTATCCGAACCAAATATTTAGTGCGTACAAGTCCATGAATTTTTGCAAATTTTTTAAAACTAAATAGAATCATCCTGCACATACTTATCTCTCAACTGACTGGGATTTGACTCTCAATCCGCTCCGAAGGGCTTCTCACTCACAGGAGAATGGTACGTTCTAACCAAGCTAACTTCTTTTAATTAGAGATCAGTCTCATTGGGCATTTTTTAGTTTGTTCCTGATAAGTTGTATATTGGTGCAAAATCGGGTTTTATCTAACCGTTTTTTCTTCATAAAATGTGTAATTATATTTCAGGTAAGGAGCAACGTTCCCTTTCACATTCTTTTTTCTAGGTTCCGTGCTTCGAGCAATAAGTTCCACTTTTAAGAAGTATGCAGGCAAAAAACTATTCAATTGGTGGTGATGTAGGTACATTTCGTTTTTGTTTAATATTTTGGAATGCGTTTATTTTTGCCAATCGTCCTAATCAAAATAGGAAGAAAACTTCTTCGGCTGATGATCGGCAAACGGGAAATAAATTAGTGTTCAACTGCTCATATGCTTTGAATAAGAAAGACTGCAAAATAGTCGACGACTAATTTGTCAAAGAATTTGGCAGCAAAAGTTAGAGATAAAAAACAACATTTTGAAGGAATTGAAATGTTCAATTGAGAAATCAATGCATCAATATCTGTTTGAATTAGCATTTGGCCTATTCAACAAATTTGTCAAATAAAGAAGCAAAATACTGGATGAAAATGTTTGTTTCAAAAAGGTAAATTTGCTGCTAGATGCAGCCCAACAGTCTACTGAGGGAACACCCGGTAACTTGTTAAGTTTGGAAAATTTTAAATAAATATCAAGTTATTTGAGTCAGAAGCGAATAGATACGGGTGACATGAACAATAATAATATTGCCACCAAAAATCGAACTTGGTTGCTCCAGTTTAAAATTGTTTAATAAGAAATTTGAATGTCATTAATTATCACATTGAAAAAAAAAGGCACGTAGAGTTTACTAGAAAAACATTCCAGTCAATAGTCACTAGTTACTAGACTAAGTTGGATTCATTATCATAACGATCCGCTAAAATTTAAGCGAAAGGAGTCCGACTCAAGAGTTCAAGAAGTGGACGTGAATAGTTCTTTTTCAAAAACTGGCACAACAGGCAATTTTTCTTGGAACTAAGTGAGAATTTAGCGCAAATGAACTGTAGGAGCAAAATAGGGAATTATTGACGTTCTGCCAAGGTTTGGTAACATGAGGGCCTTATCGTGTGGAAGGAATGAAAGAAAAAAATCATCGGCAATCCGTATGTTTCCCAGAAATTCGGAGTGACTGATAAACCAATTGATGACTGTTCCCGTTCTCGACACACTATTTTTTTCGCGCAGTTGTTTAATGGCTGGCATTTTTCACTTTGGCGTAGGCATTCTTTAAAGGAATTGTTTTTATAATGGCGTGTTCCGGCCCGCTGAGGTGAGAAATTTTATATTAATAATATAAGGCAGAAACTGGCATTCGGCGCTATGGCACGACAAACATACTCTTTAATAATCAGTTTTAATCTGTTTGTTCCGGTCACAAAAAGGTTTAATACATAAATTATCGAAAGCAAATATTTTACTGAATAAAGCCTCCCAATTATTTTTGGGAAATATCGGCCCGCCGGCCACGGAAAGGGCAAACAAAGACCTGTACGTGGCGATAAATCACCTTCAACCACAATTTCTCTTTCATTATTCATAAGTGAAAAAGTAGAAAATGGAAAATTCGTTCATGCTTTCACATAAAGTGAATATCAATAGTAGCAGGGAGCTTATTTATTATTCAACCTGTTATTTGATACGTGGACTGGACGGGACCAAATAAATAATAAAACTTTAGCTTTCCTTCAGCTTGGGAAATTTGATACAGTCGATGGTAACTTGAAATGGTTCATTATTAGAAATACGGAAAAGATTTTGATTTCTAAACTCAAAAGTTACATTAAAAATAGCGTTCGTTTTTTAACGTACATTAGAAAGTACGGGGTGATTCAAAATTGGCGTCATTCCTTTTAAGGGGTGATAGAGGCTCCCTTGGGGGTTGACCAACAGTTGAAGACCGAATTTACTTACTTTATTATTAAGCATTATTTTGAAATTGTTCCATGTTTAATTGGTAGCATATTGGAATACTTAAGGATTCGAAAAGAAAAATTACGAACTTTGCTTAAAATTACGAAATTGTTTGATATTAAAAAAGTTCTCTTCTACAATTTTTTGATGAAAAGTCAAAGCGCCAATTATGTTTTTTGTCAT
>NW_026017110.1:22117520-22195968 GCF_020466585.1 Dendroctonus ponderosae
ATTTGTCAAACTGTGACTTACTTTGAATTTCCTTTCACGAATTTGCTGATATGCGATTAGTTCAGGGGAAATGCTACAGTAACATAGCAAAAGCTGTAAAAACTCACGCCAACAAAGGGCGAGGAGAGTGGTTTCAGGAAGATAGTGGACGACAATCGATGTTCGGGTTCCAGGCACAGTGGAACAACTATTGGACATAATCGAATCAGGGCCTTCCAGGGGTACTCAGAGCACAATAACTGGCACTTTCCCAAGCACCAAATAAATACCGAGGAAGGGCTACATTCCTACCACGTTTGTACGATACACACAGTACAAGGAGCACACACATGTACAAATGGAGCAGGAGGTAATTAACTGCATACGAGAAGCTGCTTGATAACAGTTAATAATAAGGAAATTACACAGGTACTAGCTTGTTTGGAGTTAATCATTCAACCAATTTGAGGTTATCAGAACAGGTTGACATTTCGAAAGTACATTCGGCAGTCAACAAATCTTGTTGAACTCTATATAATTCCATGGTTACCGGAGTAGTAAATAATTACAAAGCAACAGGTATTTGCGCAATGTTAATTAGGATTACCTTGAAAAACATTGCTGCCGTATTTCTGATATAGTTTTTTGCAAATTTCTCAGTTTTTAATAACAATTAATTTCTTTTACTATTTTCCTGTACTCCTGTAACAGCACCAGACAACACCTCCATAGGAATGACGCCAATTTTGAACTACCCTGTATAGTCAATTACCGTTTATCATTGAACGTAATATTTTTAGATCCTCAGATCTTTGCATCGAAGTAGATTTTAGCTGGGCACAGACTACTTTGAAGATCACTCTAACGTTTTTACTGCGCTTGGTTGCGCGTTCTTCAACTCAAACGAAATGGTTTAAGGTTTAACGTTTGAATGGTGGCAACCAGAACGTGGCGCAGAAAGCCGCTTGAACCATACCAAATTGTCTGAACCAAGCGGAATCTCGCCAAGGCCGCCCTGGCATTATCCTTTAAGGAAAGGTGCAATAAACCGAGCAGCAAAAAGGAGTATAATAGCCGATTTCAGTCCGAAGTGAAACATATTAATGGGCGGCAATTAGTTAGATGCCAAAAAATCTGCTGTTATCTAGCGAACGCACGTGTAGAGCGGCCCCGAACCTATACCGGGATTCCGATAGCTTAAAGCTTCCACCCGAATGGATCAGCGTGCGAAATTCCCAGTGTGAATAAATTGCACTTCAGAGGGACTTGTCCCCGATTCGTCAATGTCACTTTTTCTTTATTTTGTCGTCTCGAGAAAAATTGCCCGGGATCGAGTTCTCATGCGATCTGAATTCTTTAACGTCGAAAAATCCATACCGAAAAATTGTCTATGTAAATAAAATTCCTCCGCTCTCCTTTAAACTAACAGGAGGTAAAATATTCAGCGGCTCCACCAAAACTATTCGCTGCAGGAGCGTTTTCTATTTGATGTTTCTCTAACCGTTGGATACACGGCCATAAGTCAAACCGCATCATCATATGAATCTGAATGTGTACCGGGTCCTTGCAGAAAGTGGTTTGACAGTTTCTGTTTAATCTATCGATTAAACTCAAAGTCAAAGTTTCATTTAGAGCTTGGACTTTAATCGCCAGATTTAAAATAGTTTAACTAAGAGTATTTTTGATTTAAATGGTCTATTTCCAGCAGATTGTCTTTTTTTAAACGAAAGAATAGTGCATTTAATAAAGTCACAGGTTATTCCACCATAGGTCCATTATTATTCTGGTTTCAGAAAAGTTCAAGCAGCTTTCTTACAAACCATTTTAAAGAAGTACACAATAAGAAGTTGTTAGAACTTCTTTTTCAATTTCCCAAGTTTGTAACGTCTCTGGAACAGTGCCGATAATTTAGATTCGGCTTGTACATATAAGATATAACTATTAAAAAGAGGCAAATATTGAAAAGTAAATATAAAAGAGCAACCTCTTCAACATAAATTAAATATGAATGTTTCATATCGATATTTCAGCCTGTTCATAGATAAATGCATTCAAGGAATGCTTGGTTTCAATAACACGCGAAACTAAAAATGTAAAAAAATGAGGCATTTTAAACACTAGCACAGGTAAAATTCGAAATAATTACCCAAATTAATTAACACTGATAAAATTTACAAAGCGTTTTCTGCGACACGTTCGAGTTTGGAACAATAGATATATTGGCATTATTATTCACGTGATGCAATAGTATCTTTGAAAACTCTATCGTTCATTTGAGACCAAATTGTGCAATCTACAGGATTGAAGTCCGAACTTCTTGGTAGCCAAGCAATAACGCTCCCACGGCCGATCCAATGATTTGGAAAAGTTGCATCTAAGAAGGCACGCCCCGGCCGAGGAAAATGTGCTGGAGCGCCATCTTGCATAAATCACATATCTACCAGTAAAATAAGGGGAACATCTTCAAGAAACTTGCCCAAATTTTGTTGAAGAAATTGGAAATACATGTCTTCAAGTGCCGTGTCCTCCCAAAACATTAGCGATCAGTTCCATAATTTCCACTTTGCCAGCAGCTGACCTAAAGAGTGTCGTGAAGCCAAGATGTTTTTCGGCGCCCAGAACCACGCTGCTTTTCCTCTATTTTTCATCGAATAATAGTGTAGAGCAATTCATATTTAGGATTCCTCATTACGTAGGCAAAGTACTCCAGGTTTTTATGGTATTAAATACCTCTCTTTGTTTATTCACAATTGTAGAATGTCACAATTGTAGAACCGCTTCATTCGTCACCCTGTCCATCCTCGGCATCCTCAAAATTCTTCGCTATACCCACATTTCGAAAGCTGGAATCTTCTTGCACATTGTTTCAATGAGGGTTCATGCTTCGTACCAAGACATAGCGACGTATTAGGCGTGTTCCTAAGGGAAATGTCCTAGTTAAGTTCTATATTGTTGAGGCGGATTCATGTTTTCACAAAATGTCTATCAAACAGTTTATAATCTATTCTGCTTTTGATTTACTGAGTTAAGTCCTATTTTTCATTCACCCGGAAACCCAGATATCGGTATTTAACAATTGGCTACTTAATTTGGGAGGAAGTTCAAATGATCCAGCAAAACAATTGCCAATAACATCGCACCAATCATCAATTTTAAATTCATGTTCTGTTTTTATTTATTTATAATTCATGATCAACGTGTCTAGCTTTTAAAACATAGGGAGTCCCACAGATTATTTTGTCAGTTAAAAGCTCCACGGCCAGTAAACATCAACTCACCGGTAAACAAAATACTCTCTAAAAAGTACCATCAATGGTTTATTGATTTTGCAGAAACTTGACGAAACTTAAACGAGGTGGAAGATCTTGTGGCATCAAATTCTGTACAGTAGTAAAACGAAATGAATACAGTTTTTCTCTTTCAGAATTGTGCAAACCGTAGGCTACGTCTGTTGCAAAAATTCCTTTTAGGGTGCTCTTATTAAATCTAATATGGCAAAATCTTGTTTTTCGATTGTGTTTTAAGCCATTGCTTAAATTTTCTTCAACAGTTCAAACAGCTTCTGGTTTGGTTGCCTTCAGTTGGGATGAAGTCAAATTTTCTTGTGCAATAATACATAGCGTGTCGTTTCTTGTTTGGTGGACTGAAGTGAACATGCGGTTGGCATTTTCAAATTTATAACAGATAATTAGTGCTGGAAGTGTCACAAAACGCACAACACATTTAGTCATTTGACTTTCCAAATGTTTATTTACTTGCTTCTAGAGACGAAAAGATTATATTTTGTTTCGGAGATATAGCCTAGTAGTGTAAATTTGTTAGTATCGCTTTTATAGTTTTTGTAAACTATTTTAAATGCAATATATCGTCAGCTAAAAACGAGATTTTTATCCTCTTCAAACTTAATGTCTCTATTCCATTCTTATAGGTTGCAAGACTGAATTACGCTGGATTCTCTATTTGCTGTTTCTCATTGACGACATACTTTAGCTAAACTCAACCTTACAGGTTCATCCCATTGTTATAAAGATTGCTGCTTATTATTAAACATTTTGAGTTTCAACTAATTTATTTTGAAAACTTATGAAAATAAGGAAATATATTTTTTAGTCTTCTGGGCTAAAATAATTTTGCAGAAACTGTTTGTTGCAATTAAAACAATAGACAAAGTAAAAGCGTTAAACTGGAAGTTCTGACAAGGTTGAGACACATCGATATCAGGAGCACACCATATTTGCTCATAGAAGAATAAAAAAAGTAAAAAAAATGGTGACTGTTAGAAAACTATCTATTTGAGAAGTTGAGACAGTTAAAAATATCCGTTTTTGAACAATAAACAGAAATTTATCAACATCATTTTGAACAAAGAAAACAGATACTTAAATGTAAACTATTAATACCATAATCGATACCTAATTCAGGTATGATTCAGATCAGTCGGAATTTCTGATTCCTACTGCATGATACTGAAGTGTATTTAATTTTAATAAAATGTTCAGTTGTTCAAAATTTTAAATACTTAATATATTTATTAAGCAAACTTTGAGCTATTTGCGGCTTTTCGTTTTGCTGCTTAAGGTATAATCGAAATTCCTGCTTTCCAGACAAGGCATTTTAGGTAGTCGTCGCCTATAAGCTTTCGGAACTTTGACTAATTTGTACTCATTAATATCTTTCAACTGTATGCATCACATTAGAGGCAAACACACCTTTTAAGTTTCCGGAACCCGGCCTTATCCTTGACAACGTAGCATTTGAAAGAGGTGAATTAGCCAAATAACGACCTTGGTAAAAGGTATGTAAATAGGGTGACTGAACGTCTTCGGAGCGTGAAAGGAATGAAAACAGGTAAATTTTATTGTATCTTCTAAACGATTGTCTCCACTTTTGTTCGGTTTTTGACTAAAACTATTCATGTAGCCGATTTGGGATTTTACATTTGCCCAGAACTGCCTTCTTTGAAAGTCTTTCATATTTTCCTGTATTCATTTTAGAAACTGACATTGAAACTGATTCTCAAAACTTATTCATACGTGGCCTTAATCAAAATGAATATAATTGAGAAAACTTTAGATGATACAAATATACAATATTCAAAAGAATATTTGAGTTTGATAGAACGTAAATCTATTTTGTTTATTAAATAAAGTGGAACTAATGCAAACTATCTAATTTTTGGAAGCTGTAAACTGAAATTAAATTTTTCCTGCTAAATTGTTAGCCACATAAACCAACATTTCCAGCCACGTGCACAATAGGACAAAAATGACCGCACTATGTGGTTGGTTGATTCCTCGGCGGTTAGAAAAGGGTTTTTGTGGGTAAACAGTTGGGTTGGAGTCCGACACAACACAAGGCACTAGAATACCATCTGTGGATGGTGCGTAAGAAAGCATTTCCTAAACCCCGTCAACAACAGAAAGGCCAACATTTTATTATTGGTTAACCTCGTAATGCAGGTTAACTTCATCAATTTTGATCATTGATTAGAATATAAAAGTGTTGGCTGTAGCTCCTTAAACTAGTAATCCATGAACATGTTCTAATTTTAATTACCTGTTAGACTTGTAAAGATTGTACACAATTTAAAACAGCGTGAACAGTTCAAAATGAAAGTATTTTACGAGCAAATTAAGACAATATATAAACGAAGAAACAATAGATCCGACAATTGTAAAACACTAGGGTAGAAAAATCGATTGTACTGATAATATTTTGCAGAAAGACAATACATAAAATATAAAATCTGTGGCGACTTCGCTTGTGAAGTTCATGTTGTCATTTAGTTTACTGTTATTACAGTATTTATTGTAGATATTACCCATTTAATGAGAGAGTTGTTGTCTAAACACTTATGTATCTACTAAGAGTATGTTGAAGAGTACAGAAATAATTTTACATCATAAGTTAAATCTGTTTCTCCTGGTCGCATAAAACAAAAAACTTATTAAACGTATTTAATATTTTACACTTTTATCATTAATCTAATAGTTTATACCGTTAAATTCTTGGGAATGGATTTACCATTAAATATGGTCAGAGTCAACCACGTTGTGTTCTCGGATAATGCGATATATGCACAAGATGCATCAAGAATAAATCGAGAAGTGTAATGATTTAATTGAAAAACTGTTGAACTCAAAAATAAATAGATACTATAAATAAAGTAACGAAAAGTATGCAAGGTCTGTCAAAAAAAGTTAATCTGGAAATACTTTCTGCAATTCATGGACCAAAAAGGCAACAAAAGGATTCAAACTAGATAAAGTTTTGCTCAGTTACAAAAAGTTTTTTTTTGCTCCATCAAAAGCCATCAAATGAGTTTGATTGGTAGTTTCCAAAAATGTTCCAGAAATAGAAAGGAGATTCTGTGATTCATGTTTTCTCAGCGAGGATTTAGAGAAAAGTTTAAAAATTTTGTTTGTTGTCCTTAACGCTGAATGCCATCTGCTCGATAAATTTCCTGGCCTTTTGGCCTCGTTGGGTACGTCCAGGTCTACTCTTGTTTTCGATAATTCCGTTGATGATTGGCAAAAGTTTCTACTAGAAATTTAATAATATCCTCAAAAACAGAATCCTCCATTTACTATTTATCCTGGACCAATTAGATTATATCTTGTGCCAAGGTAATACCTATGGAACCAAAATCAGTAATATTATGGATAACATATACCGAAACAAACAAATGTACCCATATGAACTTTTCAAGCAACCAACATTTGTGGTGAGTTATGTTCTGACTGATTGGAGACTAACAATAATGGAAATATTTTTTGGGGAAAGAACCCCGATGTTTTTGCCTCTCCACAAGCGAATGAAATATCCCCAGTGGTTGTTAAAACGGAAAAATAGTTAATCGCTGTTCATTGTCAGACTTTCCGCTCGAAGTGGTCCGACCAAAAGGCAAAAGAAACGGAATAAAACTCGGTTGGCATAGAACATCCCTGCGGGAGGGCAGCCAGCGCACTTCTCAATGCGGAATGGCGGAATCATCATTTTTCTCAGTCCTGCAAACAACAAAGTCCACTTAGTCATAGTCGAAGCCTGACCGAAAAATACAAGGGAGAACGCCGCAAATTCAACACCAAGCAAAGATTGAAATATGAGCCTTTATGTATTAAAAACACATCCTGCTATCTTTAAATGGAATTAAATCGGCTGTGGAGGAATTTATGTGGCAATCGTCGAAAAGTTAAACAGATTAGAATGCTAAATAGCATCTTGTTTGTCAATGTGAAATAGTAAAATATACCTTTTTGAAGTAGCTGCAAGAGATGGAAGGCATTAAGCGACTATTTGCCCTGCGGCAAAAAAACTTTTTCCGAAGTGGCCAATCAGTCGTAGTTCTTAATATAAAAAGTTATGGGCAGAGTGGTCCGATTTTACTCATGCTAAGCTACATGATTTATTCAAAAACTGCTCATTTTGATTAGTATCTATTTATACTAATATAAATGTAATTGTTTCAAATTTAGTAGTTCCGCCGAAATAAATTTTGCAGTTAATGTAAATTTAGCAAGTTCAACATTTTGCTATAGAAATTTTATCTTTGTATTTGCTTTTATTGATGGCAACCGAATGTATATTGAAGTATCTGATATTAAAACGGTCCAAAATTAAATTTGCTCGGGCATTTGGAGACCAACAGAGACATCACGACCTGCAGAAAATTCATCTGAATCAGCCTTAATAGGCTGTTCAATAAATATAAAAATATTAAATTATCTGATTTGAAACATCAGATATTGATTGAACATTGAAGATAATTTTTGTTTATGGACTTAACGGCCGCCATGAATTTGATAAAAGTTCTATTGAAATCTAGCCAAGGCACTGCGGAAGTCTGAATAATAAACATAAGAGTTGATAATTGTAAATATCAAAATAAGAAATGAAAAATTCTCGCCATCGTTCAGTACATTTTTGGTGCCAAAAAGGTGACATTTACAGATGTAGCTCAGTTTATCATCGCTTGTTAAAAATGTTATAGGTGACAACATGAATTTTTTCTTTCAGTAATTTTTTCTTATATGAGAACATTAACTCTTAAGCATTTGAAATAGCGCAGGCTGGTAATGCCTGACGATAGATTTCCAGACTTTAGATACCTGCGGAAGTTCATATGATGATGCCTTAGCTTTTACCGGATTCTCCCAAGTGGTTCTTTTTCGTCGTCGCTTTCGAAACTTTAAGTGGATTTCTAAGGTATAATTTCAAAAACTCGTATGAGAATTGACTTCAAAATGAGGTTTCGATGGTAATGAAAATGTACAAGATGTTTCGGAAATATATATTCGGTCAGTGACGGTACATTTCCATATCTTATCGCTCGTTGCCTACATTGCTGCATGTAGCAATGTAATGTTCCTTTATTTGCTGAACAAATTGTTACAAACAATTTCAGGCTTTTATCTTAATTAATAAAAGTAATTTTTTGACAACAATTTGAAAACAGTTCAAATTAGGCCATTTAGTACCACCAAAGGTTTCTCTATCAATAAATATGATTACAAGTTATTGTCCTAACAATTATGTTAAAAAAATCAATCATGAAAAAAATATATCAAAAAATAATATTAGCATATTACGTAGGTATGTTGTGCCAAAAATCACTAATGATTCCATGGAGTGCCGCTCAAATGATCATGATTCAGAATCCAAGGAAAAAGTCTAAAGCTGTTCCCTATAGATTCATCATTCAAATTTTCAAGTTTGCAACCAATGTTTTGGAATCTTCAAAATAGTGTATGTCAATAATTTATACAAAAGTTCGAACTAAAATGGTTTTCACATTCCAAATCAGTTTTTGCAATAAACACGCACAAGAAAGCAGGTGCACAGACTAGTGAATCACATGAGCAGAGTTCTAAGAAAAGGAAAAAAGCATTTATGTAATCGTATACTAGAAACTATTGACAGTATAGTATATATTTCAGTTAAAAACCGGTATTAATAAAATGATCAGCTTAATTGCTGGACGTTATTTTCAAGTTTGCAAAATGGTCACCACAGAGCAAAACTGCAACAAAAAATCCTAATACTGTATCTTCCTGAGAAAATTTAACGTGATTTTTGTTGCAGTTTTATTGTTTTAGCTAGTTAAATGACGTGGTGATGAAAGCTTTGGACATAAACCTGCAAATTATTCTACATAAATTAGAAAAATGGGCAAAAAGTAGCGAATCAAATTAGGAGAAGCTAGAAGCTTTCTCTTTGAATGAGATAGGTGTGACACATGTGACCTGAAAAAATTGATAACATCTTCAACAAGCAGAAAAAGAAAACTTACTTGGTATGCACTTGCACAGACGTTTAACACGAAGAAATATATTAGACTGAGGAAAATTGGATGATTGGAAGAGTCAACGTTCCCGTTGGAGAGCGAATTGCAGTTACATGAATCAACTCATGTAGTCATGAAGTCATGAAGTCATCAACCCTACCTGGACTTACGGGATACCTACAACTGCAATGTTCCGCTAGCCACTCTAATCTCGCTAAATTTCCGGTGTCCCAGAATAAAGTTTTTTGCAAATTTGGTCGCGTGCTTTTTACATTTGCGATTAATTGATTTCGGCCGAGATCAGGAATTGAATCAGGACTGGTGGAAATCCATGGTCTCAACGTAATACACTGTTAGTGTATGTGAATTTCTTTGCATTCAAATGAAAGCATTTCGGTTAAAACTTCTAAACTTCTAATGCCATTGGATCTAACTAGAGAACCCCAATTTATATTAGGCTCCTTCGCGATATATTTGCATTAATTAATTTGTAGAAAAATGGTAGTTAGTATTTAGATATTGTTAAGAAATAACTTTTAACATATTCTCTGCCGCGCTTGCATAAATTAGCGATGCTTATGATATGTAAAGTGAAATTGTAGTAAATCAACACAAATAGGAGCGAATCATGTATGCCTCAAATCCGCTTCTATCATAATCTACTTTAATATTTCAACACTATTTGTTTCAAAAGTTTTGACTTATCCATTAAAAGCTAAAACTTCATAACGCTGTGCCTAAAATGATATTATTTATTGAACATTTCTTGAAGATTCCTAATTATTCTACTCAATTTCCACAAAAATCAATTCATTCGGTAAAGCGAAAGCTAGAGAAATTTCAAAACGACGCCTAATGTTTATGGTCCCCCTGCATTCACCAGGCCCGTAAGTCAAAGACTGATATCCTCATCACAAATAGAACCACAATGGAGATTTTATTGAATTATTAATGAATATCTGCGAACAAAAACCGGCAAGGACCGAGGGAATTTTAGCCAAGTAGGAGCGGATAATTTATCATCCTTTTAATTTTAAATACCATCAACATTTCCAAACAAAAGCATAAACTGAAATGAATAATCGAAACAGTGACTAACGGCTTGTTATTGTGTAATAATTTTAGGGCATTTATTAAAGATGGAGAAAGGGAATGAATAGATAGGGGTAGGCAGTGAATTACCGGAAAAGCAGCATTGTTGCGGACGGGAATTGACGAGAGGGCATTATCGCCCTCATCCATCACAGGCGAAGAGTATCAATGGTGCGCGCCACGCCATCTTCCCACAGGAGACCCAAAAACTCTGGCCGTGCCAGCTTTTTCTTTTTGTGCTCTTCCCGTGCGCCATTTTTCATCTTTTCTAGTTTCGGGACCCGTGACGTATGTCATTTATTTATCTGGATAAGAAATGCTTTTAGTCCCTTTTTGTATGTGAATTTATCCATTCAAAAGACCTTAGCTGGCACAATGATAACATGTTTTAGCTAATGACTGTTTTATACATTGTATATACTCCCAATTTTATTATTCAGTTAGGTTCAAGTCAGACTATTTAATTTCTCGAAATTAAGACCACTTGAATTAATTGTTTCTGTATGAGTCGACCTTTTCACTAATTAATTTCAAATCACCCTATTTATATTCAAAGCTAAACTGATACAATTAGTGTATTTATGTACGGTCTGTAGTACAATTGGTACATCCAACTGTGTCCAAACAGAGCTTAAATTGTGTTTTTAATACGCATTATCCGAAAAGGAAATAAAATCAATACATTTTTTGTGAGAATTTGTTTTTTGTAGACACTTATTTATGGGCATAACTTCAAATGGAGTGGACCCTCAGCCTAATTTACATTTTTTGCTTTTCAGGCAAGCCGATTACGAAGTCACGATAATTAATTATAAGGTCATTTGCTTCAGCGCTTCTTGCAAAATCTCTTCTTAAGTATATCGTTGAAAGCATGACTAAAAATAATAATTTTTCATATAAGAAATTTTAATTGTATATCGTATGTCGCTTTATTACGATATTTTGAAGACATTCAAAAATAAACCAATGCAGGTAAGTATTAGTATTCCAATGTTGTAAAACGTTTTTGTTTGGTTTTTACTAAACGATTCCTCATTTGGCTTCAACACACGTGCAAGTACGGTAAAATATAAAATGTTCTAATCGATTACTAAAGGAAGCTCTTTAGAGGGTTCAAAATAAATAACAATAATTTGCCCCATCGGATATCTCGGATATCTCAGTAAATGTGTCTAATATTATTTTTTGCAGGAAATGGCTTCTTTCTTTGTGTACGCATAGATTCCCTAAGCGACAACCCCCCACAAACTAATCGATCAAAAGAAAAAACAGGCCGAAAGTTGCCTAACCTGATATCCGGCCAATCATTAATTACGGAAACAGATCAGCGAAGGACCCATAAATAAAATTCGACGTGCCACTTGGCAACGTCGCATTGGGGTGGGACGGTTGTGACGTGATGATGGAACGACTCCAAGGAAAAATGATCACGTCAAAGGAAAACTCTCCATTGTTGCCGATTGTTACCGCCAGCGTTGAACCTCGAATGGATAGGGAAAATGCAAATGGAGTGGAATGTCATAGAATATTATAGTCGAACTATTGACGATAGAAAGATTTTCCTCTAATATTGTTGGTCTATACCTGAAACTTGTTCCAGACATACCTTTTCTAAACATACAGGGTGATTCAAAATTGGCGTCGTTCTTTTGAAGGGGTGATTGAGGCTCACTTGGGGTGTACTAGAAAAATATTGAAAATATTTTTTTCAAAAATTTCTAGAAGATATTAATAGTTGAAGATCGAATTTCACCTTTGCTATTAAGCATTATTTTGAAATTGTTCCATGTTTAATTGGTAGCATATTGGAATACTTAAGCATTTAAAAAGAAAAATTACGATCTTCGCTTCAAATTACGAAAATTTTCGATATTGAAAAATTTCTATTCTGCAATTTTTTTTGATGGAAAGTCAATGCGGAAATGATGTTTTTTGCCATTAACAGATCGTTACAGGTGGATAGCCGTTGTCAATTATAACAATAATTTGTCAAACTGTGACTTACTTTGAATTTCCTTTCACGAATTTGCGGGTATGCGTTTAGTTCAAGGGAAATGCTACAGTAACATAGCAGAACCTTAAAGAACTCACGCCAACATAGGGGAGGAGAGTGGTTCCAGGAAGATAGTGGACGACAATCGATGTTCGGGTCCCAGGCACAGAGAAACAAGTATTGGATATAATCTAGTCAGGGCCTTCCAGGGGCACTCAGAATAAAATAACTGACACTTTCCCAAGCACCAAATAAATACCGAGGAAGGGCTACATTCCTACTCCGTTTGTACGATACACACAGCACAAGGAGATACAAATGGGGCAGAAGTTAATTAACTGAATACGAGAAGCTGCTTGATAAGAGTAGATAATAAGGAGATTACACAGGCACTAGCTTGTTTGGAATTAGCCATTCAAATGTTTGATGTTGTATGGATTACTTGTAAACACCAAACCCCGTAGACTTCGAGGTTATGAGAACAGGTTGACATTTCGAAAGTACGTTCCGCAGTCAACAAATCTTGTTGAATTTACCGTTTATAGTTCTTATCTTATTGTCACTCTGTATAATTCCATGGTTACCAGAGTTTTAAATAATTACGAAGCAACAGGTATTTGTGCAATGTTAATTAGGCAGATTACCTTGAAAAACATTGCTGCCGTATTTTTGATATACCTTTTTGCAAATTTCTCAGTTTTTAATAACAATTAATTTATTTTACTATTTTTTCTGTACTCCTATAACAGCGCCAGACAAGACCTCCAGAAGAATGATGCCAATTTTGAATCACCCTGCATGTAGGTACAACAGTTTGTAAGCTTGTAGCCCTTACAGTTTGCGTGTTACCTGCAAAAAATACGCACTTTTTACATTTTTTACTTGTTAGGTACCTTAAACGCACGCAACGTCACGCAGTTAAAGTAGTGCGTTTTGTAAATCTTCATAACTTTCAACTGAGCGGGACTTTAACTTTTGAAAGAATCGTTACAAACTGCAGCAATATGTTTCAAATATTTCATTGAACTAATTAAAAAGCAATTGAGCGAGAGCGCTTTCTGAAGCTGATGGAGCCAGCTGAGTTGATACATGATCCGAAATCTTCGACTTTAAATATTCTTTCGTCTTTAAAATCTTAAAAATTTTTGGAAGAAAGTCTGTACCTTCATCGGCAGTATTTCAAATCCAAATACAATCAAACGGGTCTTAATTTTACAGCGAAGGTCTTGACAATCTGCCAGATAAAGTTATGTGCTGTAGAAGCAGATTTAAGCAGAATTAGATATGTAAGTCATCAGGTCTAAATTTAAGAAAAAAATTCATTAAGAACAACGTTTGACTGAAAATTAGGAGAACATTTTTCGCCTTATTTGGCAACGATGGCTCAGAGCTTTTCAATGTACCATAAGGGTGGTGCACGCCTGAATGGGGGTGTTTGGACCTTGATGGATTACTGTCCGTTTGGAGCGGGGGTGAGTCCGTGCGCTTCTGCGACACACATCTCCCCTGCCAATTAGAATTCCTACGATTGAATCGGTCTGTGATTAGATCAGCAATTTTGATTTATGTCGGTTTAAAAGTTGGCATGGACAGTAATTTTATTCGATTTTCCATCTTAAATATTAATACAACGACGAGTTTTTAATGCCCACCCCTAAATGCATTGTAGCGTGTCGTTTGAATGTTTTATTAGATAAAGAGTCAAATCAGTAATTACTCTAAAAAATGAACTAATTTCACTAACAGAGAGTGTTGTTATTATTTGACCAAACCTCTGTTGCAATTACTCGCATGCCTTATGCAAGTTTCAATTATTCGAGTACAATAAATAATAATTCGATCTAAAAAAAGTTTAGAAAATGGAGAATATTTGTAGCGCCTTTTAATGGAAAAGAGATAATTGATTGATGATGATGAACAGTGCATGAAATGAAAAGAACAGACTTCCACATTATTAATAGTGCAATTCTGCTAGAAACAATGCATAAAGAAACTTTATTAATAGTGCAATTAAATTTTTGTAAATATAGCAATTCTTGGATATCACCTAATTTGATGAACTAGCACTAACCTCACATCAGTAGCTTTAGATTTTCATACCAATAAACTCTGATACATAGGTAACCTACGATTTATTATTTTATTTTGTCGATCGAACCTTTAAAACGCAGGTCAACATCACCTGCAATCTAAAATGATACAATTAAATTTGGAAAACATTTAGATTTTTAGTTAATTTATTGTATTTTATGTATGTATGTTTGCTTATACTTGAAGATGAAGATCTTACAGACTAAGTGTGTGAAGAGCACCATTAGTGTGTGAAGAGAACAGATCACTTTCGGTGAAAATGTAATTTGCAGATGAAGGTGGCTGCAACTCCACGCACTCCAAGAGCAGAAATGAGGTCAATGATCAATAGTTCCTGTCATAGTTTTTATGGATTAATTTCAGCGTATCTGTAATTATTGAACTACTTTTTTTAGCATCCAATAGCTTCACAAAGTTTGGAATCCATCAACCTATTAGACGTTACCATCTAAATAATTTGGTGCTTACACTTGCTTTGGTAAAATTGATTCTCTTCATACCTGAATAGTCCAAATACAGTTGAAAAAATCGCCCATTATGGGTAAAACGAATGTAAGTGTCTGTTCGACCCATTCATTCACATGTTAATTATATGCAACAATGCTTTCAAGATGAAAGCAATTTTCCCCTGGCACATCTCAGAAATGAAAGAGACAAATGCAATATAGAATCGCTGGTTTAATTTATCTTAACCATATAGGCACAATAGGTATCATGGAAGCCGCGTTTTCCCGTTGTATACCCTAGACATTTGAAACTGATTGAATCCATTTAGAAATTGTCTCCGAAATCTCGACGACGTTGATAAAACGACGCCGACGACGCCCCTAAATAAAACCAAATTGAAAATATATATAGAGAAATGAGGAAATGCCTCTTTGGAAAGCATTCGGAATAGATGTTTCTAAACTGAACGTTGCTCAAATATTTTACTACTTTATATAATGTTTGATCGCTGCAGGAACAGCACTCGATCACATATTTAATTTAATGTAGCAATCCAGAATTAGAAAAATCAATGTTTTCTTAGTAGTACCTACTAACCTAATATGAGTAATTTAATTATCTGGGAGCCTATGCTGTTATCCCCTATCAACTAGCTCCTATTATTTTATTAAAATCTCCTACAGGCTCCTTACACCATTTGTTAGTAAGATATCTTGAACCGTCCGGACATACACAGGTTCTTGGGACATTGTTCAGAATTCCACATTTGCTAAGGTATAGAGAAAGTATAAATTTTGAACTCTTGACAGGGTGTCCCGTAAGCACATGATCAGTAAGTTATATGCGACATTCTTTGGCTCCAAGGAGGACTATTTGACCTAACTTTTATTAAGAAAACTTCACTGACTCCTGTGGTATTCTGTCCAAATTACGTGTTTTTTAAGTTAGGGTCTTGTTGTGTATGCACCAGAATTGTTTCACAAAATCTCATTCTCTGATGATAGTCTTCTGGCTTCAGGGCTTGGACTTTTGTGAACTTGTACGGATGCATTGCATGCTTGATCAGGATCCTTTGAATAGCACTATAGGCTGAGCCCAAATAATCTGCGGCACTTCGAATAGAAGCTTGAGGATATGCACGGAAGAACGCTAAAACATTTACAATATTGTCTTCATTAGAAGTTACAGGTTTCAGTAAGTTCGGTTCTTCTTTCAGTTTGGTGCCATAATTAAGGAAATTATGTGTATTCGCACAAACTTCTTTGCATTCATTTGCTTTAAGTTTGGAAACATTTCGTTGAATTTTCTGCATGTCCTTGCAACAATTTGGTCACAATCTCAATGGAGAATAAATTGTTTGATTAAAACTTCGCTTGAATTTGTTTATGAGTTTGAATTGAAGTTGAACTGAATTGTTGCTCTCCATTCTATGAATAATTAAGTCTAAACTGCGTTAAAAAGTGCATAAAAGATTTCTCGACTACTTTGTTGACTTCACAACTGGGTTGAAGAGTTTCAAATGTTTAACTATTATGACATTTCATGGCTATTTTTACATAATCGAATTTTTGCAAAAATGTCCATTTATTTCGGACATTTGATGCTTTAGGTATAGAAATATGATCTATCGTTTCACAGGGAATTTAACGGTATTCGCGTATTTGAGCTAATGAGCAATTGGTTGTACAAATTTGCAGATAGATCGTGCATCGGGTTCTCCTTAAACATCTAATACGCCATCGACCATGAATCACCCTGTATATTTATGTTTGTTATGTATGGATCGCTAGGTACATTAGATCCACATTTCTAGATCCACCAAAAGTAAAACTGCCTGAAAAGTCACCACTAACGAGGAAAATATCGCTTCTCGTCAAAATGTCTTTAACAATCATAATCAACTGCGGATGTAAAACATGGGGATGAATAATATATAGAAAATGGATTTTCTATGACAAATGTCATTAGAGTGCTTTCGGTCGACCGACCATTTTGTATGCATGATAATGGATGTTTTATTTATTTAAACGAACATAATGTCAAAATGCTTTTAGTAGTTTGTAATGAAAAATATGGTGCCCTAATGGAGATGGCTTTGAATGTTGTAAGACTTTGTGTGCAGTTATGGGATTACGGAAAAGCCAAACTATTTCGGTTAGACATACATTGGGGTAATAAATATAAGCAAAACGCGAAAAGACGCTAATCACTCTTTAAGAACGACCACGGAAAATAATACTTAACCTGCTGAAATTGATTTCCGGAACTTTGAAGTAAATGTACATTTTATCAAACACCTAGCAATAGTGGATTATCGAACAGGCCTAATTAATTCTAATCAATTAAGACCTGACGATTCCCCCAAGCTCCCAAGGGTCTCTGCCTCGGTGTCTTTTCTATTTTTGAATAGCCATTAAAGTGTCGTTGGCGGTCAAATCGGACGTAATCATTAGTCATCAGTTCCCTCTTTCCCCAAGGCGGGATTTAACATGGCTTACTTGGCTTAATGGCGGTCCCATTGATGGCTTTTTAATAGCTGCACGAAAAAGGCAGTAAGAGAAGCCACTGTTCAAATGGGGGTCTTTTAAATTGCACAAACCCTTAAAGTTCAGCAAGCTTTTTTGGTAACAAAATTTACCAGGCTTTAACAAATAGCACATGATTAACAGATACGTTATGTGTTTGTACTTTTGCTGCACTGGATGTTCCGGGTTCCCCATTATCTCGCCGAAAGTTGTCTCTGGTGTACTCAGGAAGACTCAGAAGAATTCGCTTATAAGGGGTTCGTAATTGATCATGGGTAAAAAGTACTGCAGCTCCAACACTGCCTTAGATAGGATTGAAAAATCAGGGAACTTTTTTATATTTCTCGAATAGTTTCAAGAACTGCATACTTACATATTTCTTCGGGTCAAGTGTTTTTTTCCATTAAACCTTTGGTTCCGGTTGGTAAGTGCTGAAAATTAAAACGATTTTTTTGCTTCTACTTCAATTATTAAATACAACAAAGACTAGAAAGACGAATGAAACAAAAATGGAAAGGAAAAAATTAATGGAAATTCCTAGGACAGCAATGATTACACACTGGTCTAGTATTATTAAACCCAAAGCTTTGAAGATGCACACAGTTGAAAAGTATAATGGAGCTAAAAATAATTACTGAAAAAAGTGAACAGTGGACACACCACAAACCAGATTCTTAACGCCAATGAAGTTACTCATTGGTAAAAAATAAGCCCAGAAAGATATGTTGCTTTCAAGGTATAAACAAACCGTTTGACATATTAGTTATTGGTCAATAAAAAAACGACTGAATCGTTACAGAAGCGGATTTAGATAATAAAAACATGCATACAGTCATCAGAGAGGTATAAATTTGCAAATATTTTTAAAATACCCACAGTTCGAAACAGTAAGAAAATAAGATGATTACAGAAGGTTGAAAAACTTAACGATTATATAGACAAAGTTTCGCACCGAAATGTGCGAATGATGAAAACTCTCTCTTTGCCCAACGGTTCAAAATATGTTTACACTTATTTGCATGTTCCAAGCAGCGGCGGATCCAGTTTTCAAGTCAAGGGGGGGGGGTCATGTAGTCTAAATTTTGTCATCTGTTGTCAAATTAGAAAAATTATCGTTAGTCTACATAATCGCGGCGCAAAGGGGGATCATAACCTCTATGACCCCCTTCCCTTTTGGATCCACCTTTGGTTTCAAGTAATAAAGCAATAATTTGCACCAAGTCGCTCATCGTGAAAATGGTGATGTCACAAAGCTGATCGTTCTACTGCTACTTGCGGCATTCCTCGGGCCCCTGCTATTGCTTATCCTTATAAATAATATGCAGTCTAACATATTAATACAACAGATTCCACCTCTTTATGATAATCATTATAAAGCTTTACACCAAGATTTGAATTTCTTGGAGTTGATGCAACAGTATCAATATGTACATAAATCCTTCCACGTGCTTTAAAAAGTATAACCCTTTTAAAGACCTACATCGCATTCGACCAAATGCTTTCTTTCGGTATCTACATTGCAGCACGTGGAGTCCTAGGCTGTATTCTCCAAATGTGAGAAACTTGACATGTATATAAGTATGAAATGCAATAAAAAGTTTTTTCGAAACTAATTTGTTGCATTTTCTATTCGATCGCTGACCAATTGAAGCCGGTCTAAACAGTAGCCAATGAAATATTTTCTGACATCTATCGTTTTGCTCAGCTCTCCGTTGATGCAAGACGAAGTGAAACAACGGACTGCTACTGTTACAATTCTGGACCGAATAAGGACAGGACAAGGTCTCAATATTAATTTCCAGCATCGAAACGGTTGTATATAGTCAATCCTTCTCAAATATCACATAGCTCGATTGTTGGTCTGTGCATGCCACAATATTAATCGAGTGTCAAGAGGAAACAACCTGGTGATAAACTGCTAAAAATGGACTTAAGCCCCATGCGTTTGTCGGCTCGCAACGAAATGAAGACGTTACAAGATTCTAGTTTTAGACGGGTTGCTTTTTTTCTGTTTCTCGCGTTCTTCGATAAAAGGTGGGTACGAGCCGGTACAACGCAATGGCATTTTTATTGATTACTCTATGTAGCATGCATATCGTTGCCATCCAAGTGTCTTTGTTTTTAATTATATAGTAGGTTGCATTTTTCAACCTCTTGGATGCCATAAAATACATATTTTTGTTTCATTTTTCCTGTGTATTGGTATTTTTATAACTTTCATAACTGAGGGTTGCAGTTTTTAGATGCAATCTTTAGCTGTGAGCAAACTCGAACTTTGTGATCTCGACCCATCATGTGCAGGGGGATTTCACAAATTCAAGCTCCAATCCGTAGTGATAAATAAGGACAGATAGTGCAATATGATTGTCTAGTTGCTTCGGATGAAGCTATTTCCAAATGCTCTAGGAAGCTTTTTAAATGGTATGTATGAAGGAAAACTTAAGTGTGGAGGTTGAAGTAACTGACGCATCAAGGCTTTGGAGAAATATAATTGAAGATTTTAAATTTAATAAAATTAAATAAATAAAAAAGAGAATAAAAAAAAATAAATTAAATAAAAAAAAAAGAGAATTTATTTTTCAACAAGGGAAAGCTTGCTTTTGCATCAGTGTTACCTCAATTAAATGGTGTTGACTGGAGTTTTTTAAATTTATATGTACCCACCATCGGCAGCAAAAAAACTGGCAAACATCGGGAACTTCAAAGCAAAATTTGCAAAACGCACACAAACAGCAAATTCCATAATTAATATACCTTTCCAAGTGCCTCCAGCGCTTGATCTTAATGTTAAGCACCAGTGGAGCAAATTTGAAGCTAAAAAATCTCCCTGCCGGCACATTAAAAGATAATCATTTTGTGGTTTAATGTTATTCTGGTCGACTCATTAAAATTCATACAAGTGAATAAAATTAAGAAGCAGAAATTAATCTCAGGCAATGTTTTCGAATATTATGGGACCGTCAAACTGGTTAAAAATATGCACGACATTAATCAGAGGATAACACACATATAAGAGTAGGTTTGATGTATTTTCAAAACCAGGAGCGGTCTCAAAGGAGTGTAAATGAACTTCATGTTTTGTTGCTTCAGTATTGGGGCAATCTATTAAGTGATCTGATAATTATAACTAATTAATTCAAGATACGGACTACATGCATGAACATGTTACTGTTAGAACGAATAAGCTCAACAACATTGCTTATTACATTTAAAAATTCATGTAAACAACTGCTATTCGGAGTTTGGGACGTCTTCGTGTTAACATGTAATAGTAGATACCTATCTCTATATTATGTTATTACATATTTGTAAATTTTAAAATATATTGATATTTTCCTTATTCCGAAATTACTGTAAGTATTTGTTTTTAGCCAAAGTCTGGATCTGAAATCGTTTATTTCCCTAGACTGAAACCGTTGACCATGGAGGCAGCTAATTTCTCCGGCCGTTCTTGCCATTTATAATTCTTCCTCCCTCTGCAAACAACTGTGCCTGCCATATTTCCATTTCTAGTTCATGCTTAGTTTAACATTAATCGAATGTTAGAAATCTCGGTTCTGTGTTTTAGCGCTGCGTCGTCAATTTATTTTTAGAGGGAGCCAAGTGCAAAAATTGCTATGCTGTCTGTAAATGCCACATTCAACGTTACTGTAATTAAACAAGTTATTTTTATTTACTCAGTATTTCATAACTATTTTATTTATTACCTAATTATACCAATTGGAAATCTGAACCCTTAAACGCCAATAAAAAAAGTTTATTTGCATCAACATAGGACAGAAGTACTAAAAGACATAAGAAAGCAACAAAAAGGAATCATAGACTTCGAAATCAAACTTGATATTCCTTCATTTTGTCAAAATACATTTACTTTGTTTTGTGTAGTTTCAAGCGATCATGTTGACTAAATCAATAAATTTCGCATATGGATAACAATATCCAAATGAAATACAAATCGATTGGTCCTAAATGATTAGAATACATTTTAGTGCGTCCAATAGCGTCCAAAGAGTTTTAAAGTAGAATAACTGTAAGGTGTTTTGTAAGGGCATCTCCGTGAGCAACGCAGATATAACTCATTGCATAAATTATATCTGCATGAAAGCAGCGTATAAACTAAAACTTTAGTTCCAACACCCTGTAGATTGGAAACTATTTGTACAACGTCTATATAATGCAAGTCTGAGACATGGGATCCGTTTGGGGGTTCCACTGTTAATGAATCACTCTGTATATGGGAGAAAACCATTACCAAAATTTACCAGAACGGGACTAACTTCAAGTAATTTAGGTATATTATATTTAAAAATTTCAATCCACATACATAGAAATAAGAAAACAAAAACTTCAACAAATCGATTTAATTTAAAGAAAGCAAAAGTATAACTTATTTCCGGACGTGCCTTCTGTCTTAATAAATGATAATTAAAATAGAATAGAAGTTTCGGATTTTAGCTGGGAGTAATTAATAGCTGACATAATGGAAACAGCTACATAGGTGTGACGGTAAATAATGTTTTACTTAGGATTTCGGGCAGCATTTCATTCCTAGGTGTGTCTCTTGTGGAAAACGTAATTAGTATAAATTTAAATTAGGTCATTGTCAATTTGAAAGGAGGTACTACAGATAACCACTAAGTCTACAAACTAAGAAAGAGGATCTGTAAAATAGCAACAATGTGACTTGGATATAACAAACATTTTACTATTAAATGGGTTAATTAAAAAAACGAAAATCAAATAAATACATTGCCAACAGAGCATTAAATTAAAGGCAACACGCATATAAAACCCCGCACGTACTGCTCCTGTTTAACACTCCATGATATTATTTTATCGGTAAAACAAGCCATGTGTAGATGGGGACTAATTAGTTTCTAAGAAAATTCGAATATATCTTTCTGCAGTGAAATCTTAATCAACTTCAAAGGTTTTTAGCCGACGATGTTCAAGCATAAATAAAAATGGAGATTAATATGGGCTGCTAACTTCATGTACACGAGATGAGCTCCAGCTGTAAATTTAAACCAAAGTGCTCTTTAAAAGCATGTGCTTTTATACATACCTAGCAGAAGTAGAAGTAGATCTGCAGGGTACGTGTTTATTTCAGTGTTAAAACAACGAAAAATTGTTGATAATTGCAGTTTTGTTTGTATCTAAATTATTACGTAAATGTCACGTTCCATATCAAGATGAATAATAGATACGAGTAGGTACCTACATATCGTGGGTTTAAAGTTAAAGGCGATCAAGTCCAAAATATATATTTGTCTTCAAAAACTGACGAAGTCCGCCAAGGCCACACAAATAAGTGCACTGAAATATGTTTTTAAAGCACAAGTTTCCAAAAGGATTCTGATATAATTTTTGTCAAACAAATTTGTAAAATATCAAAAGTTGATATTTTAGACTTGGTTAGTTTTAGCTTTAAGCCCACGATATATACCACTGAATTTAATTTAATTAAATAATCATATAATACTATTTTTTAACCGTTGGTTGGAACGAAATGTGAGTTGCGATATTTAAGTTAACTATTTTCGGGAAAAAATTAATTTTTCCTTTTGGAAAATATTTAAGCAGCCTTAGATTCTTAACCTTTATTACAATATTTAGTTGCATTCGAATGAGATACAATTTTTGTTCAAATAAAACAACGAATATAAGGCAAGTGAATCATTCTTCAAAATTACGTTATGAGGCATTCCCTACAAACATTGATTTTATATGCTAGATAAATTATATGGCATATATTCAATAGTTTGTTTGAGTTCTCAAAAGAATAGGAAATCCTCTGTTAAAATGTTATGAAGCTCATCCAAAGAACAACTAAGAACAAATTTGCCTCTCTGTAGCACTGTTTTCTGTAAAACAAATTAAATGCAACTTGCGGCACAGTGAATAACAGACAAGATAAATTCACCACTGCATGTTGAATTCATCAATAGGGATCGGAAAAAATGAACGGATTCAATGGAACTGTTTATTTCTGCGAAAAATATCAAAGTTATAAGGTCGATAGAAGTCAGCATTTAACAAGTCGATAATAAAATGGAAATACTGAGAAACTACAGAATCGATCAACGACATTAAATTAAATAGACCAACAGAAGTACGTGCAAATGTAGTCGAATGATATCCTGAAATTACCAAATCTGGATTAGTCCACGTAAAAGGCATTCAAACGGATAGAAAATTAACCGGTGCAGACCATATTCACTACAAATCCTCAATATTCAATACAAAATATTGTCCAGGAAAAAATGTGTTGAAAAAAACATTAAAAAACAGTAGCTAAAATTTTTGCAATGAATAAAAATTTTCATTGTTGAGAAGGCATTTTGTTTAACAAATAACTAAACTTTACTAGTCGAAAACCCGAAGAGTTGTACTCTCTGTCGTTACCAACTTTACAAAAATGCCCATGTTGCTACAGTATTTATGGACTATTATATAATTAGGAAATTCGATAATTACATTGAAAACCATAACAATATTTTGGATTTGTAATATAGCCAATTTTCTAAAATCATTGCAGACACAAGCTTTAATTGTTATGGCTTGGTAGGATTCTGGTTTCTACGTTATTATGCTACGCAGAAGTTATTAAATGTTGTTATAACGAGTAGTTTTGTTACTACTTGTTGCTGTAATTAAATGTTACATTGCCTCACATTGACTATGTCAAGACGTCTTGGTATGTTCACAACTGACATTCCAAAGCAAAAAAACACCGTTACTCAAAACTCTTCTTGAGTTGGAAAAAATGGGTTCCTATGTCGCACTCGGAACTACTTAAATGAACAGCGACAGCCAACTAAAACTTCCTAAACATATTAAGTAAAGAAATGCCCAATTAATGATTACAACTGAATATACATTGACTCTGAAACCTAATATTGATGAACCGTGTCTCATCCTACATCTTCACCCGTCCCCCAGAAGTAATGACGCTCATAGAAATCCACTTAAGCTAAATATCTTCATATTAAGTTAATCTTCACAGCCATTTCCTGGCGTATGCCAATGACTCTATTTTGTTAGAATGCATCTGAAATTTATTGTCGACTGCTTTGCATCTGTTCAATTTTTACATTAACAGATAAGCCTAATGGTTTAAGTAGAGATTTAAATTTTCTCTGTTATTCAAAATTCCAACCGACGTGCTGGGAAATGGTATTTAATAGCATATTTGTATTAAAGCTGAAGAGACCTAATCGGTACAGAAATATATTCTCGTCTAAAAAGACCATGCCAACGGTTCTCAGAAAAATCGGTCTTCATTGCAGTCGCAAACCTAATTTTTCTCGTTCAGAAGAAGAGGGTGCTTGCTTTTTGTTCGAATTCAAGTAGAGGGATGCTTTTATCGACCGCCCGACTAAGAGCATTAATATGCTTTTTTTGATGACGTGTTCATTTATTTTTCCTGGGAAAACAAGCATTAGTTAATTGTTTTGCTTTTGCTGGCGGCTTCTAAATATTGAATGAATTATGATTCCACTTAGTTTATTTTTTGTCGTTATCAGAACCTGGAAAATGCCGAAAGTGTTTGAAATGTTGTCAGCATTGACTGATATTTCAAGTTGTTCGCGCAAGGGAATACATTTTTAGACAAGTTTCCCGAGAGCGAGTTCAACAGAGGAAGTTAAGAAACAAGTTTAAAATCTACAGCTTACACCAGGTTTTGATGAAAACACACCTAACATGAAGGATTGGATGGGATATTCGGGTGATTTAAGTACCTACATATTTCAATAGAAGATTTCACAAATTGAAACTGAAACTAAACAGTAAAATCAAGGAAATGTATTGGGAGTGGCCAGTCAGAATAAGAACTCTGAACTCGAATTTCAAAAATTGCTGTTTTCTAATATTTTGTAAGAATTATATGTTGTAATAGATCCTTAATGGCAACGGTTTTAACGACACCGATCCTTATCTGGAAATATGAATTAATATACCTATAATTATCCATTTATGGTGTAATTTTAAACTCGAGATTTGTAAAAACATTTTGCATTCCTTTGGATTCTCTATTTAATTCCATCGTTATCATATTTGGAAGTCGATGTTAGCTTTATGTTCATAAAGGTTTTCTAGTAGTTCTTTGGCATATGCTTTCTTAAAATTCTATTTAAAAATATTAAAGCATTTGATACTTAAAACCGATATTTTTATGGCTTCTTTGGCTAATATATCTATAATTATAATTTAGTAATTTAATCGAGAACTTATTTTTGCAAAACATTTTATTGATGAATTGATTAGGTAGTTACAAATACCTAATAATATCAATAATTTAGGAGCACGAAACTAATTCTCAATTTTTTCAGAAATTATAATCTACAAGTTCCTATCAAGCAGTTTATTGCGATTTAAGCAAGTTATTTGCGTTGACTTTCTCTTTTGATTGTAATACATTTACTTTTAAATCACGTATTCACCAAAAACAATAAAACGGTTGCTCATTAAGCAAAAAGTATCAAATACGTTTTTTGGTCTTAAAGCATTTTTACCTTAAATAATATAATAATTTAAAGGGAATAAAAAACCTAGTGATTTTAACATATAAAAGTTAAAAATTGTTACCGGCAACTAGGCGAGTTTTAAATTTTCACTTCGTTCAGTCCAGAACAAGAAACTATTTATACTAAATTCTACAAAGAATAAAACATTTCCTAAAAGTGGTAAAAGTTTTCAACTGTATCCTGACGATGATTTTGAGAACTGGAGCTGTGTCATAATCACAATTAAAAATTTGTAAACCGTTCCGGATTTCCAGATTTAGATTCCTAATATCAATAGATAGTGGGAATAAAAACAAACAATATACATCAAGCGTTACACTATTATCTCAATAATATAAACAGGAAACATTTTTCCAACGATTCCCTGCCTGATAAAATCTCAAATATCTATATTTTTCCCGCTGACGTAATTACTTGGCGATGTAAGCGGCTTTTTCTTTGGTTTACCACTATCAAGACCAAAGTGACTCTGACTAATGATCTTGAATTAACGGGGATGGCTACCAAGAAAAAAAGACGTTATTCAGATCTGATTAGCGTTAATTAACATAGAGTTTTTCGTTTCTTGTTCCACGATTTCTTTCATTTGTATTTATGTAATTAAAGTGGTTTTGATTTATTCAGTGGAATTCGAATGAAGGCTTATTTGTAACAGAGTTACATCGTCTCTTTTCAAGAACAAAGTAAACAAAACCAACCTTAAACAGCCATTAAAGGCACTTCTCTCTCTGTGCAGAGATAGATTTAACAGTAAGCTTATTTTGCCCATGAAAGCATCTGGATCAGAAACATTTCAGAGAAACAAATGATCTTGTCATCAAAAAAAGCATATTAATGCGTTCCCCTAAGATCGATCCCTTGAACCCTTTTTTCCGAGATCAACGACGAAAGAGAAAAATGGTGTTTGTTTTATTTGGCCGGGGTTTTGACTAAGTGTCTTCTTGGCAGATAGCGAACTTTGGTCGACTGGGTGTATTTTCAGATGGATGAGAGCAAAAACTCGCCTTTGATACGCTCAGTTTAACATCTTCGCGGAACTTTGCAGTATCCGTTATGAAAATATTTCAGTTAGTCTGGTGTCTTTGAAAGGTTCTAATTTCTACCGGAAAGCTAGGAACTATTCGCGTTTGAAAATGGTGGAACAAACGAATAGATTGAAAATTGCCCTGAAGAAAGAACTTTTTTAAATTTATTCAAGGTTTGTTTCGGTTTTTTTTAAAGAAAATGAGTTATTTGGTAGCTAGTGAGATTAAACCATAAAATCGTTATCGGATCTTTAGCATTGTTTAATAACTAATAATTCGAAAAGTAAATCTGCTTTAACCATATGGCTTTTAAATTATTTTCATCAAAAAAGGTTTGATGCAGAACATTTGCATTGGCGCAGACAACAACCATTCACGTTAAATCAAGAAACAAGCAAATATAATAAAACATAGTAAATTTTCACGGAATTGTTAAATAATTTTTGCATAAAGCTAGCGATAAATGTAATAATCAAATAAAAAATTGCAATTGCATTTGAGATTGCCTTAATAAGGTGTTATTTGTATTTGGATGATTTTTAATGAAATATAATGTCGGGCAAAACTAGCAAATGTCTATCAACGAGATTTTCCAGAGTCGAGAGATCATTTTAATGCTCGATTTGTTGCTCATATTTTTTTAATTCGGTGGACCGGTAGTTTCTTAACTACAATATTGAATGCAGATATCCAGGTATTGCATATACTTTTCAATATATATGCAGGGTGACCCAAATAACAGAATTAACTATTAATATAATTACTCGAGACTAGTTTTACTACAGCGATTTTGGCAATCTGAAAGTGTGACCTGAATCAGAATAAATTTGATGTTTAAATAATATTTAACTCACTTTTAATGGAGACAATTTTGTTACATTAATTCATATCGGAAGTATCCCTGATATTATTGATTTTTTTTCGTGTTCTATCTATAAATTATCTCAGTTTCTCTAGAAAGTATGTCTTAACTGAGAAGAAATGCACATGGATGCAATCAAACTTTTGTTGCTTGAGTATAATAAAGGTCGAAAACAAAATCTATGCCCAATAAGAGTGTGTTGCTGTAAAAGTGATTGCTTTAAACATACATTAGCTTCATTACGTACAAAGCAATATTAACGGAAACTCTGCAACTGCTACTGTCAGTACCTAGTCCTAGGCCTTTACAGATTTCAACGAAATATGTAATAATGTTAATATAATTAAAAATTGCGTTTAATTTTTATGTGTTAGTAGAAAGTCATTAAATAGTAGACATGACAAATAATTAATTGCGATTTTATAATAAATAAAATCCTGAGGTTCTTAGCAAATACAAACAAGCTTCCAATAGGCGTATTTAAACTGGGTCCTTCGAAGACGAATTTTTGTGGTGATAGATGGGCTGAAATACATTTTCGCTCGGTTGGCCCGCGATCCAATACTTATAACTATTAATAAAGATCTGCACTGCCACAGCTGAAGATCGATTTATATAATGGAAAGCCTGGTCAAATTAGTAATTATTTCGGAAGATCCGTCTTCATTTGCCTGGCGTCCCCAATCATCTATCTCATTGGTTACTGAATAGTAATAAATGTTTTCTTGGTTTTGACGTTTACCCATCCAGGATCGGAACAGTCCTATTTATATTTCTTGATTCCACAAGCCTTCAATCGCATTAGAATTTAGTTAATTAATTCATCTATTGGTGGTAGTGTTTTAAAGCATTAATGGTGTGGGGTGAGAAATTCCGTCACTACGTGCTCATGTATTTGGGATTGAATAACTTACTAGCGCTCTGGTATGGAATTAGTATTATCCATCCATTATTAGAAGAAAACTCAGGAGGAAGACAATTACGATAAAAACGGGAAAATCGTAAACAGGGCAATATTTGTGCCATTTTATATCCGGAAGTGAAACTGGATCTACACCATCATCGGATCCGAATTCTTGAAAATGTACTGAAACTTAACAGATGACTAATAATATCTGATGATACTCGAACCGACTGCAAAACTGATTTAGAAAAGGCATCGCAATTGTTGAGTTGAAATATATGACAAAACAAAGCACACATTAAAGCAAAAATCAATTGATAAAATTCTGATAATATGCACAGATTGAATCTACGTAATCAATTTTCCAGTCATATTTAAAAGCCTTTGCTGTGAGAATTGGTTGTCCCTTTCTTTGAATGTTCAAATTTTTTGACCATGTTTTATATCTTTACTGATTAATAACTATACAAACTTTTCTCTAATAAATTTCTGATTCAATGGCCTGGATATTTCCAAATATAAACACGCGTTCATTTATTTGTTCTTAAGGAAATTTGATATCAAATCCTCAGCATTAAGTATGGGAACACATCTTTTACTATATGGGCAAATACCCAATACGCGTCTTAGATTTTCTGTCTAACTGCCTACTTTAGGTTCTCTGACTATGATTCTTTAGGTGTATTATTATGTGTAAATATTTTTTGTTTAATTTTTTGAGACTTCAATTCTCAATCATCACGCAAACAATTACACTGATTTCGTCCCTGCTATCCAAAGCATCCTGCTTTCACCTACTGAACGAAGGCTTACCGAACACAGCAGTGGGTACCCAGAAACTGTACAAAGAGGACATTTGTATTTGTCTGTGCCCAGTTTATGTAATTTCCTATAGACTTCCCCTTCGCTTCTCTCCGTTGGAGATCGAGCTCAGAATGTGATCGACCTCCCTCTTTTCATCATAATCACGATTCATTCTAACTCCGGCCAATATTCCAAGGCTTTCTGTGAGTCTGCATCGCATCCAATTCCGGGCGGCCGTGTTTTGGCAGTGACGGATTTGAGCGTATTTGTCATAGGGCTGGGTCGGCCGCAATGCTGTCGTTCCTCTTTCCTCCCAAACTTCCCCCATGGAGGCCGCCCCCTTTCGATCTGTCAGGGAATAACGCAGCCAAACATCCATTTAGCGTCAGTTCAAACCTTCAATAATAACACATTTTACGTGTTTTACCAAATATTAATATTTTAAGCTAATGCTTGTGGTAGCTTTGAATATATTATAACAATGTGACTATGCCAAGTATTCACGTGAGAAAAGGGCGGTACTTTAGCTTAAAAAAGTCGGGAAGGGTCGCAGTATTATTTCTAGATGGACACATGGCAATAATTTGAGTTAGAAGGATGCACTAAGAACAAGTACAAGAGAAGAACTAGTAAATTTCAATTTGTATAGTGTGTTGACGAAATCAAGTGTTTCATAACATCAAACTGATATTGGTGCTTTCTTGTATGCGTTGCATTCTGGGTGCTATTTGTTCTTTCTAAATAATGATGCAAAATTCACGAAATGCTAGGAACATTGGGGGAATGCAGCCAACTCAAGACGAAAAGTTACACAAATTGAAGAAACTATTAGATATTTGCAGAATCTGCAACAGATCTCCAATTTTTTCCGCAACAGATCTCCACGATGATCAGCAAATGAGAAGCAACAACAAGGCCAAGCTTTATTCTTTTTTGCTCAAAAATGGTGAATGCTACAAAATTTTCCAAACGGCGCAAAAAGTTGAAACCGACGGGGGGGGGGACATCAGCGTGAAAAAATCAATTGATTCCAGCCCCGAAATGAAAAGTCCTGGTAGTTTTAGTTCCAAGACACTCAATCATTTATCACTTACTCAAAGAGCATGAATTCGGTTGTTTCATAAAAATATGAATCTCACATAAAGCACAATTTCCATCCAATCATTAGATGAATATTTCAAAAAACATTTTTTGCTGAATTTTCATCATCAGCAAACATTGTTTCTTGATGTTGAAAGTTAGGTCAGATCCGCTTCTCTTGAGCCAAAAATGTTGCATAACCTTCTTGAATCTGTGCTTTAAACTCTTTAGTTCTAAAAAAACGTTCTGTTTTAAACCGACGAAGAGATTTTTCCCTTATATCCTCATTGTCCCATATCGCCATTATGTTACCCGAAAGTCAAAACTATCGCCAAGTTTGATTGCCAGCAACCTGCCAGAGATTACATCACTGTTACCTGGGGATATGAACTTCTCGGTATCTGAGCTCCGTCGACAATACTCGGGTAGCAATTTAATTGGACTCATTATCGGTTAGTACCTTCATAATGACGAGCTATTTATCAGACCGATTTGTTCTCCCCCATGTCTTGCCTACATAGCTCGATTATGAGGTGTTAATAGCTCTAATTTTTGGAGCTTGCGCCAATTAAATGCTGCAAACGTGGCTGCAGCTACTTTAATGGTTTGTCATAAATCAATGCTGAATTTATTTGAATAATTTGATTGTTTAAATTTGTTGTACATAAATCATGTGAAACGTTCTTAGCTTCAACTGCAATGTTTTGCATTTAATCTAATTTTGAAATGTTTTGCAGTTCTATTATTAATAGCAAATTCATCAGCAATCTGAGTTCTGAGTACCTACTTAGTAAAAACCAGGCTGCAGGTAGTAGCCTTACTTTAGATATAAGTAGATTTCAAATTGTAAAATTTAGTTTATATTTGTTGATTTACAGTCTTTCGAAAAAATATTACTTGGCGGAAGAATCTTACGCTGTAGGTAGGTACTACCAGCAAGAAGACCATTTAATAAGTTAAAATTTCTTTGAAAATACTTCAAAAAGTTTTTCCTTGAAAGCTTCATATGGAAAGCAATATATTTCAGACCAAGTATCCTTTTCACTAATTTGAAAAACCGCGATTATCATTTTGTCATAAATAAATGTTGACCTGCTAACTTGAAGTAGGTACCCTTTGATCAATAATTTTACTTTACTTCTAAGGTAGGTTCAAGTAGTTTATTTTAGGTCTGATGCCCAAAAGACTCATCAGATTATGTTGCATTGTTTACAGCAATAAATTAGTAAAAATACATATATTTTACGTATATTTTTGAATCGTTCATTATGATTTCGCCATAAATTTAAAAACCTTTTGTGTTTTGATCAGTTGCAAAGCCATATAATAAGAAAAAAATTGTTACAATTAATTTAATCCTTCTACAATAATAAATAATAAACACTAGTAATCGAATAGAACTGGAAATAATCAACTGATAAAAATAAAACTTCACATACAAAGTTCATGTTGCCAGTAAGCATTTAACAGCAGTACAAAGAGCCAGTTACAGTAAGCTTTGCTGTTAACAACAGCCGCCTTTGCTGTTGCAAAGTTAACATTGAAAACCTCCTTCGAAGAACTGTCCCGCGCTTAAAAGATATATTTAAGATAATTCTTGAATTAAGCAAAAGCTACTTTTTGACTCCGGAAACCATGCGCTTCTCTTGGTAGTAGAGTAGCATTATGTACAAATTTGCTAATTTATACGGGAATTAGATTCAAGCAGGTGAAGCCACACCGTACTTCCAAACTGCAATAATGTTGTTCTTCAGTCAGCTTTTCCATATACGATAAAATTAATATCTACTTGTACTATTCTGGCACTATACTTTTTTGGGTTTGGGCTTAATAGGAACTTCAGCTATTAGCATTTTCGTGAAATCAGTTTGTACAATATTTAGTACTTTCAAAGTAAGCTGAAGTTACTCGTGAGAAGAAATCGCACCAGAACAGTTAGTTACATTTAGGTAACTATTTCATGAAGGACAGGAGGACATAAGAATGCGACAGGCGCAATTTGCGATTGAAGATGTAGTTGTGTATATTAAGCAGCTTAGAACCAACTGTAAAGCAATCACCATGGAAGAAGGTTTGCACAATGGTCGTTAGTTTAACACCTCGTAAGTGCCAGTTTCTCCCCAATTACTTCTTGATCAAGAATATTCAAACATCTACCTGTTTTACCTACATTATTTAGGCATAAATATTAAACTCGTTGCACAATTGCTGCGTAACGAATCACTTAAATGCATTACGTCCACCTGACATGGTCTTCATCTCAAATCCGAACGCCGCAGCATGCCATCAAATTCATTTCGGCCGAAAAAACATAGTATTAAAAGTGTTCGAAAAGAATCTAATGAAGATCTCCATGAGCTCATCAAGCGCACAGCGTGCCAATCAATCCCAAGCACGTCCCTTTCTTGTCCATCATTCGTTTCCATTTTATAAAATGATCTTTTTGTTACACCCGAAAGAAATAAATGAGCTCCGGATTATTTTCAAGTTCGGCGCCGCGTTTTGAAGGGTTCAGTTTTTACTTGGGCTAAAAATAAAGATGTTTTGCTACCTGAAAATTCAAAAAGTAATGGCCACTCATTTGTAAATGTTATGGTGTGAAAGAAATTTTGTATATTGGTTCCGTGTCATCAGTGGGAACAAGAACTTCTGTGTTCAACATTTGAGGAGAAGACTATTTTTCTATTATTTAAGAAGAAGATTAATTTTGCCAGACAAAATCCAAAATTGTTACCCAAATCCATAAAAAGGGAACAAATTTTGATGCTATACTCAAGCTCACCGTCATTGGATCGAAAACTATTAGTTTTTTGCAGGTGCAATCATGTTTTTAGGTTATGCTGTAAACGTTCTTTAGTTTATTATTTATATTTTTGTATACATACATCTTCAAGAGTTAACATCAATTAATTCATAACCAAGTTATACTTAATGGCATCAATCTTTGAATACATTTTAAAATTAGAATCGAATTTCGAAATTAGTTAAAAATAAGATTAGTGATTTATCAACGTTAAATGTGGTCTTCGTCTTTTCCTGTTGTGATCAGTAACTAACCATAGATTATCATAAGAAGAATGTCATATTACAATATTATACTTTTGCTGAAAAATTTCATAAAATTTAAACTATCGATCAGCCATAAAATGGAGAAGATTTTTTACAACTAACCATTGCTAACTTAATGGGTTTCTTTGTTTGTCTCGTGTCCAGCGCATGTTTATTAATATTCATCGCTTGTTAGTAGAGCGGATCACGTCGAAATTTATTGAAATAATCGAAAACAACAAAAAATTTTTATTTATTTGCAAATAACTGCAAATTCCATTCGATAAGATGATCCTTTGAACTGGAGCAGATAACAACTCAAGAATACATACAATACCAGAGACAATGTTATTTAAAGGACAGTAACAACAAAAATATAATTAATGTAACATAACTATAAATATCAAAATAAGACAGAAGATCTGAGCTTTGTTTCAGTGAACGAGTGACTTGTCTTGCTTTCAAACCATTGACAAAGATTTGGAAAATGGAAAGCACAATTGATGAATTTATTCCTGACAATTGATTAGTTATCGTTTCACTTATTGAATATCAGATATTACAAACGGCTCCACTATAAAGACAGTTTGGATTATTGCCATACTAATCATCGAACAAATTTTACTACAAGTAAAATTAAGGTAATTTATGATTGACAATAACTGTGAGAGAAGATGTGTATATCACCTAATCAGGGGTTTTTATAAATGGTAAGCATTCCTATGTGATGGACATCAGGGGCGTGGCGTAGCTATCGTTTACACCGACCAACCGAGGAGCCTGAAGTCGCTAATCGTTTCTCGATACACCGACTAGCCGCCGGCCATTAAACAAACGGACACAGGCAGACCCTAATGGACTTCTTATGTTGTCCCCGATTTCTTTATTTTGGACGCCAGGCATTTCTTTTCGTATAGCCAAAGACAGTTTGTGTGGACATCAACAAAAAATCATGATTGAGATTCAATGACCCGCTGACACTACTAAGGCTTCAGCCCATTACGAAAATAAATATTTGGCAACTATAAATTTATGTAATATTTCCTGAAGCTCCTGTGGTTTTTATATGAATGTGGAGAAAATACATTTAGAAAATCAACCCAATTCAAAACCCTCTTATGTAAAACAAGCTTAAAATAATTCATTGTTTCTAAGCATATTCAAACAGTAGGTGTCCTATTGTCAGCCTAAATAACACTGAGTACACTATGTAAATTCAGCGTGGCTTAATTGAATATGTATTAAAGCTGACCCTCTTCAAGACTAGTAGTGTTTGATTGGAACTTAAGCTCAGGCCAGATCTTCTTTTGTTACGTTGAATTTATAATTTAATTACAGCTCAGATGGGCGCTTCATCTGGTTTAGTAAATATATTCATAACATTTGATACCAAAGTTGAAAAGGGAAGTTGGAGCTTTTGGGAATGAGTCCATGTATTGACGAGCCTAAAGATTGCAAGCAGACTAAACACATTCTGCCAATCAATTCACTTTCTGCAATCGGTTTTGTGTTCACGAATTTAATTAGTTTGCATAGTATTGATGTTCAAATCGGTTTATATTGAAAACTAAGTGGTTTACAGATATTTTAATGTTTTTTTACTAGCACCTGGCGAGTATTACACTATAGGTACAATGTAACTTAAAGTTTTTTTAGGTCAAAATATACGATGGCTGGTTAAGTGAGTTATAAGATCTATAATGTGATGATCAGTTCTTCTAAAACTGAACCAAAATGATTCAATCTTACGTAAAAAGTTGGTTTTCTGAATTAACCGCAAAGGAACGCCTTGGACAGATTTTGAGTTTCTACATCATCTCGGATGAGCAAACCTACAGTAAAATAAAACTTTATAATGAAAACTAAGTTGAGTGAAAAACTAAATTGAGTGAAGTAATTATTTGACAAAGAGCCAATTGAGTCTACCTTTGATCGGAAGTAACGGTCACAAAATGAAAAATGTAACATACCTACTAATTAATGTTTTATTTGTATTCATACACATAAACGAGTTTCAAATAGAAATAGGAGGAAACGTTCAACATGATAGACGACCGGCCGTTAACTCCGGCTTAATATCCACAGCGCAATATT
Organism: Dendroctonus ponderosae; assembly: GCF_020466585.1. Classification (NCBI taxonomy): domain Eukaryota; kingdom Metazoa; phylum Arthropoda; class Insecta; order Coleoptera; family Curculionidae; genus Dendroctonus; species Dendroctonus ponderosae. The sequence goes on from NW_026017110.1 coordinate 22,153,276, forward strand.
ATATTTTCAGTACAAAATAGCAATTTATCAGCTACCTGTTTTCAGATTAAACACTGACTAAATGGAAATATTCAGCTTCCATTATTGGCTATAGGGGCCTTAATGTAGATGTTGCGTGAAATGGTCATACACTGTAAGAATTTCATTCAAGTCAAGTTTCCTTTAACATAAACATATTAGTTTTCATCCTCGAATAAACAATCGTACAAAACTTCAAACCCGAACATTCAATTTCCTAAAGCTGATATTTTTAATTAAAAAGCAAGAATCACGGAGAGCATGATAAAACTATGACGCGTCTGCGTTTTTCATCGCAATCCCAATATTTTTCACAGTCCCAACTGCAGAAAAAACTTTTTTAATTACGTTATACAACTCGAAAACTCGAATTGCTTTTTTTAATCAGGAAAAGAATATTAGCAATTAGACAAGGCAGGCAATTTATACTGAAGTCTACAAAAAATATTAGAATCGCATTTTTGTTCCCGCTTTGGAAAGGATACAAGGCAGCCGAGAAAAATGACTGGAAATTTATCAGTGTTGCTCGAAAGGAGATTGAAACCAGGGGAGGGTCGAGGTGACGGGAGAGAGCAACCATGCCATTGGCAGATAATGTGATTTTAGTTACCTACTCATTAAATGGAACAGAGAAAGGATTATTGAACATTAGTAGTGAAGCTTCCTGCCATTCATCTATTTGCTGAGTGCTTTTTAATTATCTTTAAGAGATGTTGGGTACTTTTTGGCGGAATATGAATAATGGCATAAGCGGTTTGCCCTGAACCTTAACGGATTTACTCACATCGGAATACTTCCTTAATAGCAAGTCGGTGCATACATTCTTTATGAAAATCTATTATGAAGCTGCACTGTTGTGGTGCAAGAGTCAAAGGGAGCAATGATGTGTTGCAATAGCTAAACTGGATATGCAGAAAGCTAAAAGTTAGATGTTCAGTTGAAAGGAAAATAATTATTCTGGAGGAAGGCAAACATATTGAATTGCTGTCGGCATCATCGTATTTAACAATCCTTCATAGAAGTCATTTACAAAACTAATTCAACCATGGAAATTGTAAATAAAAATGTAATACAAGCATCCAATAAACAAATGCTTTTGTGGAGTCGAACATTTAACAAGAGGTAATATTTTTTGAGGTATTTTTTTTTAATTATAAAACTTAATTTTATCAGTAAACTTTCCCGAATCTGATGACGCGGAAAGTTTTATTTGCTGTTCATAGTCCTTTTTTGTCGTATTCGCAACAATGAGGAACGTGATTGTGCTTGTACTGAGTCTGTTTGGACCCTAAAGCAAGAACGATAAGAGGCGACAATAACTAGTTGCACACCGATGTAAAATACATGAGAAAAAGATCGTTTTCGTTTTAGGTAAACGAGGAGAAGAAAGCTTATAGACTAGGGGTGCCTGAGAATAACTCTGAGGTTCTGAGGGTGTCTGAGATTAGCAGATCTGAAGTTATGTTGATATTTATATGATGTGGAAATTTTAGTATGTTAATCACACTTATCTAGTGCTCAAGTAATTTTGAAAATTATCAGTATCGGAAGATATTATATCTACTGATAAATATTGTATAAAAAATCAATAAAATTGACGTTGGCGAATTTGTTTTTAATTTGGTCGTGATTGATGCTTGTGGAAGTGATTCTTTCTACGTGGATAAATGTTTCCACTTCGTCTAATTCATGCCCCTTTACTAGTTATCCTGAAATGCGGTTCTCTACGGTATAGCCCAAAAATGCATTTCTCATAGACGATTCACTAGAAGAATAAATAAAGCTTAACTGTTGATTTGAGCCATCGATAGTAAATATGAAGTTTAGAATAATACTAGACGTTCTATATGGAAAGTAATGAAAATGAATTTACTTCATTTTCTAAGAGATGGTTGACAGTTTTTCACCTAGAAAAAACAATCAAAATAAATACGAAGAACGCCAGATTCAGGTAGAGAATTAGTTAATTTTTACTACTAGTAGATACACACATCCAGGATAACCAAGTGTGTTGTAAAGAAGTTTTGAGCTTGAGAAGACAAATCTTTAAACTATGACTAGAATGAAACGTAAAAAAACTGTAAAATTTTTTTTCGAAAAGTAATGGAAACGCAGATAGTAAAACTCTCAAATCAATCAATGGATGAGTATGAGGGAGGTAAAAAAGCGGTTTCTTTAAATACTCACTACGGATAATATAAATTTGAATAGTTTGTAAAGTTGTGGTTTGTTTTGTCGAATCGGTAATCAATTTGATATACCTATATGAGTAACAATCACAACAAAATATCAGAAAATGAAAGCAAAGGGTGTACATTATGTAATTGTTAACTTGTTTTATTTGTAATAAAGTGCAAATTGTAATTACAAGAAAACCGTGATTAAATATTACACCACAAATGAGGGAAATAATTGAGAGTAAAATTATGGTAAAGACTATGTAATTGACTCTTTCGACTCTGCAATTACTTGACTTTTTGGTGTTCATAAGTGATCTTAATAAACTGCTACACTAGAAGTCATGGCGAAAGTCATGTTAAATATAAAAGTCAATAGTCATATGTAATCCTTATTGCATCGTACCTAAATGCTTAAAAATAGTACTTCTATCCCTGCCACCTATTTTTCATGAATGAATTGCCGATTGATAATAATAAGGCTTGTTGGCAAACAAATGTGGATTTATGAATGACCAGCTTCGTCTATCTATTAATGTGTTGGGGTTGGGCAAAACGAACGATTAGAAGTGAAAGGCAAAAATGTAAATACGTTTTTTATCGGTTTTAGATATCACGTTAATAAAATCGAATTGAAATTGTTAAGAAACATAAATTTTACATCTTAACAGTGGTACCTTCTCGTGGTGGATGGTCGTGCTGGTAAGAACAGATGGGTCAAATAATAAATACATATAAAACTTGAAAATCTGAAAGATATATATATAATTAATTTAAAACAGTTGATCATGGAGATGATTTCATATGGCAATTGTAAAAATAAAAGTTTTAAAATTGTCAAGCAGTTCACCATTGTCATATACCTACTGGAATTGGAATTCAAAAATACTCTTTGAATTCATATAATGGAAACTTTAAAGCTTTCTGATCGTGCTCCAGTCATGATATTTTTAAGCCGAAGTAAAGTACCTAAACCTCGAATACCGGTAGATTTTTCTAGTTTTTAGGCCGTTGTAAAATGGAATTTATTCCTGACGTTTCGCAAGCATGAGTGGCTTGCATCTTCAGAGGAGGTTAGCTGCCACTGTATTGAGAATATCAGATAGTTTTATCTCTTTTTATACTAGTGTTTCTGTTTGTTAATTAGAATTGAAGAAAAGTAATGAATATGCAATGACAACTTGTGTATTTTCTAAGATTATTGAATTTCCAAAGCACCGGCAAGTAATATTAATCTGCTGGACGTCTTGTTCAACATTAAAGCTCTGACCAGTAAGCAGCCTAGTCAAACGAATAAAAATCGGCTGCAATGTCTGCAAAGACCGGTAGTTATTGCATCGACGACAAAAACATTAATAAGAGCGCATAAATGTCAATTAAGAGAACCAATTAAAATGCGCGATTTGCGAGTGATTAACCGGCGGCATTCTGAAGATAATTGGTGGCTGCTGATGACGGTGGCAACAGACGTAAGAAACAAACCAGACCCTGTCGCACTTTTAATGACCGCGATTTTCTTAAACGCTCAAAAGTTGTTAGCGCTACGCGGTTCTGAGGCATTACGAAAATTATATTACTATCATCACGGTTATTAGTTCTTAAGTCTCGAAGCTGTTATAATCATGACGAAACATCAATTTTCCGCGGTTATTATTTTAACCGATCGTCCTTTTAGCTTGGGATTAAAAGTGGTTTTAATCATCCACTGCAATTGTTAGACATCTTGGCTAAAACCATAAAGGCAATCAATTAGTACGCTTGAGCTAGCGAAAATGTCGCTATTGTTTCAGCAGGAATGCCTCCTTTACTTCCATCCACATTTATTACTTACGCCCAATCCGAGAAAGAAAATAAGCAAATTATGTTTAGCTGATGTTACTACCGGTTCGGAGTCTCAGAAAACCTGCATGCTAAGTACCCTGTACAGGTTACTGATGGCGGATTGTGAAATGTATTAAATATGTGCGAATCTGAAAGCCGTAATGGGAGTTGACCACGTACGGTATGAAAGAGGGACCCAAAAACCGAAAATGGCAACAATGAGTGTACCGCAATATGACGTTGGATTAATCTACCGCCTGGAAAGCCTTACACGTAAAGATGTTGCTCCGAGTCTAATATTTATATATGCAAAACGTTACAACGTCCCATTTGTCATAAACTTTCATTTTCCTGTGCCGAATAGAAGCTGCCATGACAGCGACTAATGACGGGCATTTGTCAGCGGGTGTAGCGGTATGACATGCTTTGGACCCGATGCATTTTTAATAGTACGAGGTGCGATCCTGGAATGTAGATTGCCTGAAAAATTCAATGTCTGTCGTAGGGGATAAGCCGCTTTGCAAGAAGAAGCCGGCCTTGCAATAACTTAGACTTGAATAGCATGATGCTGCTTTTCAAAATTTTCAGTTTCATTTCTCGTCCAGGCTGCCTGCTTAACACCAATTCAAAAGTAGGTTAGCTCAACTGTAGAGTTTCGCAGAAAGACGCAAACTTTACAGTTATCAGAACATGTGTTCAGCTCAACTGCACATGTATCGGTCTCACTCAAATGCGGTTATAACGACAGCAGCGCCTCACTGGACTATGCCAAAACATATTCGCAAACTAATCTTTTAGCAAGAGCACTTTTTCATGCTCTGGCCGGGGGCGTCCGTTTACCCCATAGTCGATATTACGAAGGGCTCCTATCGATCATCGCCGTCGTCCTCCACCCAACTCACCCTATTCGGAGTTTCTACAACATAAAGACAGATGTCGCGACCATTAAAATTAATGCCCGCAAATTTGTAAACAAAATTCCTGGCGATTTACATAATGACCAACGATTTTTCCGCTATATTGCAGCTATTCACGCAAATATAAGTTTTCTCCCCATCGGCGAAAAATGAACTGTCATCGATGAGGTAAAACAATAGTGAAACTCGTTTTGAAAAGCGCTTTATTTTACCTGTGCGTAGGTATATCAAAACCACTATATGTTATTAGTAGGACTACGGTGATAGTTGCGATACTATGCATTAAAATTGTCGCAGATTTTGCATTGATTTTTATTAAAGAACACCTGAGCATTTTGAAGCAGTTGCTTCGCTGAATTTTAGTGGAAAAGGTTTTAAGTAATTACTTAAAAAAAGCCTACAAACTAATTAAATCAGCTAATTTCAATAATATTCCCAGCTCTATTAATGCTGCAAACGTGTTATTCGATATAAGACATTGCTTTAACAACAATAGATATTAATTGGTATTTCTGTGCAAACGATCAAATAATTTCTCCTAACAACTTAAAATTGAAACGTAGATGTAGACAGCCTGGCAGTAGTATGCATTCTGATTTCAGATTAACATTATTAAAAGCCTGATTGTTTTCATTTGGTTTCGGTCCTTTTCCATAAATTTTAGTACGTGGAGTTGCAAATGATCCATAAGAACTCTAGAACCAATAACTTGGATTGTTGATCAATTGGCCTGGTTCCACATGAGATTTGAAAATTTGCTGGTAATGAAATGCCGAAAATCATTCAGAGCAGATGAAGACAAAAAATACCATCTAGAGTTTCTGTACTAGAAGAATTATTGCTAAATAAAGCAAAAATAAGACTGCGGCGTGTATTTAACAATTGTTACAAGACAGGACCGGAGTACACTTCCGCTAACGAATTTTTTGTTTAAGAAACGTATAGGTATTTAAATACCGAAACGTTTTAGTCATCTGCACGATATGTTTCAGAAATGAGTCTGTAACTGAAAATATCTGCCCTTAGAAAGGATTTAAGGAAATGTTACGGTAACGTTGCGGTAAAAGTTATTTAAACGTTGCAGATCAATATTTTGTAACATTATACATGGCCCGTCGTCCGCAGCAGGACCATCAGGTTCCTTTTTCAGTTGACCAAAAACTATCGCAGAACTTCTATGTATTGCTGCGGACTGTTTTCCCATGTTTTGAGTTTCTCTGAGATTTAGGCCACATTCCTCCTGATCTTCCGGGCATAATAAAGGGATGTTTTTCATAAAAAAAAAATTTGGTAGTCTTGCTTCGAGATCCAAAATGCTTCAGCATGATTTCATGTTTAGACTCTCAGAATAACACAATTTAACTTTAACAATTGGTTTATATCGGTTCTGTTCTCAAAAAGGTTGCGTTGTGGATATTCGGACATTCACAGAATTAAATCAATGAATATATTTATGATAATTTATTTAAAAAAATAAATGTCGATATGCGATATGCCGCGCACATCCTCTATTCTTCTATACGGCAAATATAACTCTGAGTGAAAAATAAATGCATTGCAAATGTGGCAATAGAGAACGTTTCCCACAAGGGCGTGATCACTCCAGACCAAGAAATTAACAACAGATAGTACTGGAGCGACTCACCAAGACCTACACAATTTTAAAATAAAGTGAAAATTGGAGAACCCTTAAGATACGAAAAAGACGACGAAGTAATGTTAGAAAGCAAAGTGGTTGGAATTAATAGATATCACAGGAAGAAAGTGATTATCCTGGTTAAGCGGTCAGGGCAAAGTTCTACTGTTCATCAGACCAGCTATTTGAACCACGGATTGATAGAGTGAAGAGAATCAACGTCGCCAATGTTTAAAATTTGAAAAATCTGTTATGAGGGAAGCGATTGACGCTTCAGAACAAAAACAAAAAAATGTACACCACAAGTTTTTTTTTAAACTTTAAGCTATTACGTTACAACTCCTGCAACTTACTTGTTCTGAACATTTAACAATATCTAAATCCATATTAAGTTGAATAGAAAAATGCCATTAAAGCAACACTTTTATATTAACCTAGAGCAGGATTTCGCAACCTTCTTCGATAACGGAACACTTTCCAAATACAAAAATTTTAACGGAACACATACTTATTTCTATAACAATTTAAAAAAAGGCCACCACATTTTTCATGGGGCCCACATCAGGGCGTATGAAATGTAAATATGTTCCAGGAACACTAGTTCAGGTGCCACGGAACACAGTTTCGAAACCTGTGACCTATAGGATAGTGAGTGGAAGAGTATAAACCTGATTAATAAACGTAGACCAATCAGTTTGTAACAATTGGTGTTCAACAAAAGACCAATTCTTGGATATTGACATAATCATTAGAGTCATTGACGATTAACAGAAGCTACAGAAGAAGAGCTGTTTTTTTTGTAAATATCTGAGTTTTAAACATTATGACGCAATTATAATACCGTAATTATAGTACTGTTTATAACCGATTCACATACGTATTCATTCCCATAAAACCACAAAAAATACGAATTAAAAACTTTGTTTACTAATTAAAAAAAATATTTTTGCTATATTGCACACTAACTATAATTTGTACAGCCTTTATTGCACATTCAAAATATTGCATTACGAGAGTCATAAATTTATTAAATAGTCAAATGAATGGAAAGGGTTGTATACCTTTGCGTTCTACCGGGTTCTACCTAATTATATTCCAGCGCAGTTTGTTAACTTGATGATAATTCTGGTGCTTAATGTAGCTGCTCTTAAATTTGAAGAATCACCCTTCTAAGAAGAACTCAGCGGTAACTATTGGGGCTTAACCGTTTCCAATGTTCAATTCGCAAAGCATTCCCTAGATGGAGCCGACTAAAGCGGTTGCGTTTACTTTGGTTCAAATTTGATACGAGCTCTGGCCGAAAGAGGGTCAATGTCGTTGCAATAGTATGAGTGGACATTTAAAAATGATCGGCTTTACCATGTTTCAGTTCGGAGGTAATACTTAAAACAGTATCTGTATATTTTAATCTAAAGTTTTAATATTGCATAACCATTGTTACTATTTAGTTTTATTTCATATTATATTTAATATAATAATTCATTCTTTTTTGTTACTACCAGGGTGGCAGAAATTTTAATGGATAGAAAAGGGGTTGACGCAAAATGTTTGTTTAATAAAGGATGTGCTGGCTGCGTTGCCGCCTCAATTTTAAAGCGCGATAATAACATTATTTTCGCTAATAATAAACCAGCAAATCAATGCGGTATAAATCAAAAAATTTCATATTGATCTGTAAATATTATTTGAATAAGATTATACACGCACACTACAGTCTACCTGCATCATAATCAATCATATCACGCAAGGGTTGAAGTATTAATAGCTTACATTCCAAAAGCTGCGAATTAAGACATATATGAATTGAGTTTCTAGCAGGTCTAGCTCAAAGTTGTCCGTCGTCAGCAATTTTAGAATGATCCTAACATAAAAATGGGACTGACTGAAGAGAAACCAAATTTACGAGTGTTCTATATCGATAACCAATATCTAATAAATATCATGCATCAAAAAAATTGATATCGAAATTTAGAAGAAAATGTAGTATGAAATTAAATTGGAAAGGTCGAAAAACCAAGTAAACATTGGGGTTTTCGAAAATGAAACAAATTCCTATTGGGAATAAAGACTTCTTAAATTTAGAATGTAATTCATTTCACAACAACAAATAAATACCAACAACTTACCTTCCAAGACAATAGAATGTGTAATTCACACAAAACAACACTTGTTTTACTTGTTTGCTGTTCCGTTCATATTAAAACAGGAAATGGGAATAATGCAATAGAGAATCCAGATACTTACTCGTTTTTCCTCCTAGCATAAATATTACAGGCAATAATATAATAAAATACAGTAAGTCAACAATATCTAAAAGCGATCTGCCAGGGAAAATGTAAAGACGAACTTACCAAAAGCTGCATCGTCCCTCCTGAAAAGAAAAGTAGATGATTAGTGTTCAGGAAATAATTCTGAGCTACGTTGAAATAGGAATGTAAAAAAGTCGTGAAATATCTGTTTGTTATCAAAACACCTTCGCCAGTTCAAGAGAAGTGTTCTGAAATATTCCTGCATTTTTCCGGGTACTCTGTATATTAGATATCTATCTTACCAGGTTTCTGCATGTTGGGGCCAAATCCTGAACCATTTCCGAATCGGTGTTCCAAACTAAAACTAAAATAACAGTGTTCCAACGTGTAACCTGGAACCGTAGTCACACCGAGCCGATTTAACCGGTTGTTTTTGAAACCGTCTAATAAAACCGAAACAGTGGTACGAACTTCGCACAGAACCGTAATGTTGATTAAGTAATGTTTTAAGGATAGACATGAAGAAGACTTTTCAATTTTTCAGGATTTTAGATTTTTCATACCATTTTTCTCATTTTTCTTATTTTTCAAAGTGGGTGCCATCATAAAACAGCGAAAAACTAGAAATTTAGCTTTGTAAACATGTTCGCATGCAAAACGTATATTTTATTTAAACCATTCGATTTTATTATCAGTTTTTTTTCTTTAAGTAGTTGCTTATGACCAATGTTTTGTTTTCGTTTTTAGAATATATTATTTTTGGTTTACCAATCCCAAGATTTGTTTTTTTAATAAACTAAATCTTTATTTATCATCACTATTTCTACCATCATCATTGTGAATTTTTAATGAAAAATTTAAAAAGGAACATGTTACTTTTAGAACCGCATTTTGGAACCCAATACCAAAGTGAAACTGCAACGTTGTAACCTTCCAGAAAAATAACCGTTAAGCACTCCTCTAGTTGTGATCCACTTGCTCCAAAAGTTTACTTTAGATAAACCCGTCAAGTTACTCACTTAGTTTTCAGAACCTAACGGCCAATGTTTCGATAGGCGATATATTCCCGATTTTCTACAGTGGAAACATGATGATCGTAATCGCTGAAGACTCGCTAAAAACACCTCTAACTCGTCTATCAAATCATCGAATTCATAATCAGTGGATAATAAAATAAGGTGGATACCACTGCTTAATATTTAATGGCTTGTTGTCAGGTAACTGAATCACTCGGATTCTAATGGGAAGTCGGTACTGTTAATAGAAACATAAGTAAAAGTTTATGTGCCGTAACACCGGTTTCTGGTCGCCTTTTGCCCCCGAACATCTGATACACCGCTCCCGAATAAATTTAAATTCAAAACGAAAAAAGTCATACTCCCGTACACCCAAACCAGAATTATGGCTTAGTTATGAAACGAGTTCCAACTGTTAGAAGACTTCTAAACTTTAAACAATTTCTTATTCATTTGCCGGTAGCGGATTCTCTTTCCTAGCAGCCTATACAGTCAATAAATTAAATCCATGTTTATGAAATTCATACACTTAAAATAGCCCAACACCAATAATCAGTACTTAATTTGAGGACAAACTAGTTATCCATAGGTAGAGTGTTAATAACATGAGCCAAATCTTCCCGAATAACGCGTAATACTAGCTTTAACATCAAACCTTTCATATATTTCAACTTTACTCCTCTATCCATTCAACCTTTCTGGCTGGTGATTCTTTGTCTTACATGATTCTAATGGGTCTTTTGGTCGCGGTTCAAGATGACGAATGTTCCGTGTAGGGACGCCATGCAATTTATGTTCTTCCGTTCCCCTATTTTAATTTTTATTTACATTCATTTAATTAAATTTCAAATCAAAGAACATCTTTATCGCTGCGAAGAAGCGGTTAGCTCCAAAGCCGGATTCCCGTAGAAGATAAAACATACCAATGAAGTGGGTAGACTGTGTTTGGCAATAAAATATGCCAGATTTAAATTAATGAAACTCCATTCCAAATGCAGTTTTAAAAAGTGAAAACATGTGTATTAAATAGTTAGATGGCTTAAACAAGAAAAAAAAACATTAGGTACCATGTGGAAGCCGAGCAACCTTCTCCAAATCAACAATTTGATTCTCAAACGAGAAAAAAAAGTATAGAACGGACAGAAAAAACTTAAAAATAATTAGCAGACTAAGTTGGACACTTTCAAAAATGTTTTTTTTAATGAATGGGACCTAACGATGTTTTTATTAAAGCCTAGTAGAGAAAGTATGTACAATGTGCATTGATTCAGAATCATATTGTAACCTACCATGCAGTCTTAAACGGTAATTAATCATTTCAAATTAGAAACTATTATAAGCGAATGTTCGCTTACGGGACTTAATTATTGGTCGTGTAATATCTGATGCGTTTTGTTAAATTGAATATGGAGGCTTATCAAGACGAAATGATTAATGTGTGTCTTTGAATGGATACCAAGCAGCTTGCAAGAAATGGGTGTGAATGTAATTATTGTTATTTTGTTGTTCACAGATACTATCTGGTTGTTTGACGTGATTTTCCGATAAAAGAAATACTATTTTGTGTAGTAGCCATTCATGTCAACAACGCTCGATGTTATTATGTTAGCAATAATGCAAACAAGGTATAAGTGTAAATGTGAATCATAAGTAATCCCGGATCATTCGGTTTCAGTTAGATGAAATAAACAACAAAACTGTTGTCCAATATATACATTTGAAGTTTAGACGATAACGTAAAAATATGTTAGCGAAGAGCACTTCCAACTTATTTATACACATAATTTTCGACGTTAACTAAAGCTTAACGAATATTGTAACTAATGTAATAATTCAAAGATCATATTTGCTTCCCACAGTGTAGAAAATGTAACACGTGTTCTTACTTTTTATTTTCATATAATTTAAAAAAAAAAAAGAAAAGACCTGCTGCTGTATCATTTAATGCCCCAAAGTCCAAAAGAGGAACATTGAGAAAAAATATTAATTATTATAAGCAGGTACTAGTGATTCTACTAAGGGACTGAATCGTCTCATGTGGCAACTCTTAATAACACGATTTCCTGTCCTATTTTTATTAATTGCAAATGACTTAAGAAGTTTACAACATAGTACACAAAAACATTGTATGGTTCTTTTTATGGGTTTACCTAAAACATTTTTGACACCTCTCTGTAAATTTCTTATGTTTTCCCGTCATTCTTAATTTCCTAAGGAACGAAACTAAATCAATCGACAATCATCTTTTAAAATATATATAAAAACTCGATTGCAATCGTCATTAATTTTAAATTATTAAAATATTGCTAAAGTCTCACGTCAGTGTTTTTGAATTGAGGATTTATTATTTGAACAGGACACAACAAGAGGCAAAGGACAGCCAAAGGCAGTTTGAATAGAGAAGGGAAATAACAATGAAAGACGAATTCATGCAAAACTTGAGCCATAATGACTTCTTTGCGTGAATATACCTCAATGGAAGCCTGGCCGTAATTTTCGTCTATTGCGGGTATTTTACTGTTTTCCATATCATTATATATGCATACAGAACTTTGTGTTTCAAATAATGATACTTGTCGCATATAAGTAAATAATTTTAATTTCTGCTTGCAAATACCATATATGAACGAAGGAAACGTGTCCAAAAACACATCAGGATTTGAATGAATATATAAATTATTTCATTAGTAGCTACCGTTTAAAAATACCATGAAGATCGATCAACCGCAGTCTTTGCCTAATTAACCATGTCCACTTTTTTGGGCGATCTTATTGGAAAACATTTAATTTGGTGCTCAGGCTGAACTTTAAATTAAAAACAGATTAAATCGATCAAAAAACTTAAACATGCCGCCAACTATCCGGAAAGCCTTCATTTAGGTTTTGTCATTGATTATAAACTTTATAAAACAAAGCAGACTGTTCGGCACAGGATTGAATTTCTCCGAAAGATTGCTGGTTCGTTTACACCTGTTAAACGATATAGCACGGACATTTTCCGGTTGTTTTTTGCTTATGATGAGTTTTGGTTATCGGTAAACGAAATTTATGAATATAATTAGCTACGTTTTTTTTTCGGTAAAGTGTCTCTTTATAATAATTTGAAAAATGTGTTGAAACTTTCACAAAATTGATAACGCATTTAGGGACTGAAAATAAATTGAAAATAATTTAAAATTTTGTTTCCAGTTTAGCAAAAATATATTTTTATTACTGATTTATTGTCACGTTGTAACTCTAACAAGTTTAAATCTTAGATTTTCAATGGAAAATATCATAATAAATTGTGCTATATAGAATTGCAGTACCAGAAAATATCTTGAAATATCGAAAAATTGCCACAACTATTTTCTTGTCTCTTCATTCACTGACAAATGTTTTTGTTCCAAATGCGTGACTAGATTGTAAATGTAACTTTCTTTTAGCTTTCGACTTACATTTTGCGGAATTAATTATAGATACAAAAATATGTAGACATAGGAATAATGATTTTGCATAAAGTCGCAGGCGATGTTGGTGAGAAAAATTAATTTCAACAAAAGAAAATACATAGAAACTAATTTTAACAGATAAGTTGGGCGAATATATTATCCATGATATAAAGAGTCATTCAGAACTATGGGATTAGACGTCTGGAAATTATTCAGTGCAAGAATTGAGGACATTTACGTATAAGAACACTTACGAGGAAAAACGTGTTTCCTCGATTTCTAATGCATTAATTTTAATGTTTTTTGCACAATGACGCTTACAGTAAGTAAATGTTTTTTGCAAAATTTCGTCCTAGAACTTGAAACTCCAATCGAAAACTTTATCTTAATTCAGTTTTCCAGAGGATAATCGAATTTTGTTAACAATGGATGATGGTTAAACATTTTTTATTCTTAACGTCTCGTGCTGTTTTACCTTCTTACTTACTTTTTTACTTTTAAACTTTATACATAATATATTTTCTGACAAAAAATTAGTGGATCACACATACTTAGTTTTTTCGGTGCTTGATTACCAAATATCAAGTCGCAAATGGCAAGACGATATTATACACAAACTCTATTTTTTTATGGTAATTAAACGCTGTCACATATAAAATAAACAAAGAATGTAATATAAAGGAAAGTTCCTTGATTTCTAACCCTCGCTCGTTTGCAAATAACTTGAATTATCGATATATTGATTGATAAATAAAGGAACAACTGCAAAAACCCAACAAGTTGAATTGGAATTTCAGTAGATATAGCTTTCAATCCTCTAAATAAAGCGACGATGAGATGTAATAACTAGTCCAGGAGAAAAATACTTGAACATTTCTGATTTATTTGCGACCGAATTCTCCCGAATGCGTAAAGAATTTAACAAAATATAGAGAAACATTTCTATAAGTTTCAAACTTCACAACTTTTGCATAATTTTGATTGCCTTGTCCTGTCACATATTTTCAGCTACTTACTACATATGTTTTTTACTTAAAGTTTAAGTAAAGGTAAAGGTAAAAGGTACCTATATGAAGGGTATGCATATGAAGGGCACGAAATGCATAAATATATTTTTTAATAAATAATTTACAACTTCAAGCAAAGGTTCCAAATAATGAATAAATGCATGTCTAGTTAATAGTCTGAAGATTTATCATTACTACTAATTAACACAAATGCTACCGTGGTAAACTAATTATCTCCTTACAAAGTAATACGATCAATTAAGCGTTCACATATTTATACAAGATTCCCTATTTAACAAAATATTGCATAAAATATTTAATGGAAATTATAGAAAATAAATGGAGGTATTTCATATATTTATATTATGAATTATTTTATAACTATAGTTAATAATAAAGATATGCTGAACACGATAATGAATGATAAGGCTAATCACTCTTTATTTATATAATATTTATTAATTTATTTAACATCTTTACTTAGACATAATGGAAATATTATATGTAGAATAAATGGCTTTCGAAATTCGTTTTGACTAATTCCTCTGGGCATCATGGTGAATTAACGCTACAATTCTGGTCTCTTTATTTAAATTTCGGATGGTAAACTAACCATTAGTAGTAGAGATGAGTAATGATCTAAAGAAGTACGAAAAAAGAATGTGTACCAATTTCGCAATACAATTTGCATGGGGTTGCCGCTTTCTGTCTATTCAGACTTCAAGGCTCGCTTAAGTGAATTCCCGGTCGAGAGCTGTCTGTCAAAGGTTTGATTGTTGTTGGATGGAATTGCTTTTCTATGCTGATTTTGATGAATGTATTGAACTGTGTAAAATTTTGTAAGCATTTGGGAGGAATACTACAGAAGCCATTAATCGAACAGAATTCTCAATTAAATATACCTAAAAAAGGTAAAGGCGATAACAACAAAAAATATTAGTAATTATTGGTTCACTACTTCCTGGTTCACAAAAATATTGTAACCAAAACGTAAATTCGAAAATTTATAAAAAACATCATAGAGGATAACGCGAACATGAGAGTACAAGGATCTAAAATGTCAGCAGGCAAAACTAAGGTTGGAAGTAGTCCTGGGTTGAGTTGCACTATTGAGTTGTTGAAGCTCTCTGAGTTAACGAGTTATAACTCATCGGTTCATGAGTTATGAGTCATTTATTAAAGCTTTACGAGACTCGAGACTGGAATTTGCACATCTAAAAAACAGGTCATCAACATTTTTTTCTGAGCGTTTTACTACTTTGTTCAAACAACTAAAAAAAAGTAATCTAGATTCTCCCAGCAACAGAAGTGAGTCCAAAGAAAGTCGACGAGTTATCCTGTAAAATCGATCTCTTAATTTTTCGCATAGAAGATTCAGTCTATCTGTATTTAACAGTCAAACGTCAGGAAAAACCGGTTTTTCCCTTTAGTGACAGTGTTGTTTAGAAATATTGACCTAAAAGTGAAAAAACCCCAGTTTTTACTGAGTTTTTCAAATAAATTATTATAAACTTTCGCTTTTTCAGTTCGGGGAAATATTTTTGGAAAAATACCCAGAATTATTAGGGTTTTGTCCATATTTTACGGAAGCTGCAAAAAGTTTTCCAAAAATGTTATCTATCTTAAAATATTTTACAGAAAATTGTCAGTATTTTAGCTAAATAATAATGCCACTTTTGCGTAGAAAGAATTGCTTAATAGCAACTTTGTTAAAACTAGAATGACCTGAAAATTTAAAGACACTTTAAATTGGTCAGAGCTACGTGGCCGGCGAATTTTCCAAATATTGTTTGCAAACTTTTGCTCCCTGGCCGTTTTTGCCGGATAATCTTAATTACTTCGGTTAAAAAACTGAATAAAATTATTCGGTTGTTCGAATAGAAATTCGAAGCAGAAAAGGGTTTTCTAAAATTCCCTGCAAACCGATGAATGAGGCGAATGAAAGTTTTTGCGTTTTCGATTAAAAACTTTTAATTTTGTGATCGGTTGAAGAAAATATTAATGGTTTTCAGGAAAAAAACGGGAGGAAATTTATTTTCGTTTTTGTTTCAAATTCGACTCTGAAAAAAGTTTTACGAAGCTATAAATTTATCTTTCTAATTATCTCAGATCGCCAGTATTTTTAAGTGAAACTCTACAAAATCAAAGTCAGTCAATCTTCAGAGGAATTGAGGTGACGAGATTTCCAAATAATGTGTTATCAACTTTCGCTTATTCTGTTTTTTAATAGAAATTAATAAGATTTTTGTTCCAGTCTCGAAGCTGGAAAGGGATTTCAAAACTTTTTGCAAAGCGACCAACGATTCGAAATTTATTTCATAAATTTTCACCGAAAATACTTTAAATTTGGCAGCATTTTTAAGTGAAACTTTAGAAAAATTAGCTTTTAGAAGACAGAGTAACTTGACTAAAACTGGAAAATTCTGAAATTTTGAACAAATTTGAAAAATATTATTAATAAAAGGTCCTTAAAATAAATCTAAAAACAAATGAAAAAACATCATCAACATTTTCTGAGCAACAGAACTGAGTTACTGCACTGGTGCGTGGGGTTGGCGCATCAAGCCATTTGCGTAGCACTGCGTCAACTCCTAAATAGTCAGTGAGTTACGCAGGCCTAGTTGGAAGCAAAAGCAGCAGAATTTTTGTTAAGACACTGCTTTTATTTTCAAGAAATTCCTCTTTTAACAGTTGGGCTAAATTTAATCTTATATATACACCTACAAGGTAACAAGTAATTAACCTAAATGTTAATAAAATTGGTTGCAAGAGCACAAGACGATAAAGCTTCTGCCAAAATGTTTACAAGTTTTACGACTTTTTACACCCTTTTTTTAGTTCAGGGTTTTAGGCTACTGTTTCAGATGGGTAATCAATCTAACCCAAAGCTTAGACGGGTACAGACGCAATTAAACGTTGACACTATGGAACTTTTTTCTGTCAGACAAGAAAAGTTGAAAAATATAAGAAAACAAAATAAAACGTTTGTTTTTGATATTTATATTTACATACATTATCAGGAACCTGCACAAACTCCATGGTATTACTGTAGCGTCTCGCACCCCCAAAAGGGATTGGCTTGCATGACCAAAGTGTAGAGTCGCAAAGCCAAAATACTTCGGCTCGCAGGACCAAAATGTATGCTCTAGCAGGACCCAATTCGTGGATGGAAATGTGTGTTCATTCGAAGGACTAAGGTGTTTGAGAGTGACTTAGAGAACCGTGGGTGAAGTTGGGCGCAGCTGCAGGATAACAAAGCATTCGCGATGTTTTCCTTGCCCAAGTAGCACTAGAGAGAGAGTAAACTTAGGGAAGTTGAGAATAAATTTCCCCAGAAAGAGGGAGATCTTTCTGGGCTTGGATGAATACTAAACTCGAAATAATTTTAAGCGAACTCACTTGTGACGTTGATGTGAAGTTGCACGTGCAAACCCGATCATCACATGCAAGAACGCACGGTTCCCGGAATGCCGCATTAAGCCTGATTCACACTATCAGACACCCAACGGACCGGCAAAGACACGACAAAACATTCTTATTAGATGAGTAAATGGTGGTGTTCACATTAAAGTGCAACGCCACAGTAACGACACTTATATGCAACGACAAAGGCGACCGGCAATCGTGCAAGAATGAGGAGAAAAATTAGCTGTCGTGTAATTGTTTCTGAATATTTATTTCGCTATAAAAAAAGTAGAGCCTAAATTTTAAATTAAGTGGTATTATAATCATATATATAATTATTCCTGGTTCTTTAGACTTAGGATTTTCATGATTTTTTAATTCTTTAGTTTTAGGCTTTTATAAAATGTGTATGAATAAAGCAATTCTAACAACACAATGCATAAAAGTAACGTTTAATAACTATGTTCTTCTTGATATGCAGGTTTACAATCTGTTTAAGTACTGGATATAGGCACTATCTCGCCTAACGCACAGGCACTACACTGCAAAACATGTTTGCCAAAAGTGATGGTAGGCTTCGTCGTTGCCTGTATGTGTCGTTACCGTACCGCTGCCGGTTAATATGAACACCACCATTTACTTATCTAATAAGACTGTTTTCTCGTCTCGTTGCCGTGTCTTTTCCGGTGGTCGGGTGTAAATCTTCCTTTAGCCAGAATTTAGCATTGAGAAGATTTCTATATAATCTATAAGATATGTGAACATTTACTTTGTTTTACTATTATTGCATGATATATATAAACGTATTAACTCTAATTATCAGCTTATTTAATTAAAAGTCTTTGTGGACTCACTCCGATTAAAGATAACGTAATAAAATACCTACATTAGCCAACGTGCAGCAGAAATTAACATTATGTTATTTGCCATTACAATATCGTTTTTTCATGGCTCGTTATCAAATGGCATTATCAACTGTGTCACAGACATAGACCACCAACGCAACTGTAACAAAGATTAAAAAAATCGAAAACCGGCTCTATTGAATCTAAATAAAGCCGTCGATGGACATGTGATAAGGGGCTTGGTGTGACAGCTTCACAATGTAAAATATTCTGAAATGCGATCTTGTCAGTAAAAATGTAACTTCGACCATTAATCATCAACCGTTGATCGTTTGATAATATGAAAAATATTCACACATCAATGAGAGAGAGAGTATTTAAAGTATGTATACTTGAACCCTTTTTTGTTCATAATTGCATGTGCCATTTTCTTATAGGGCAAAAGTTGTTTTGCATATTTACCATTTGAAAATAACAAGTTTCGTGTTAATTACGCATTAAAGCCAATAATAATAATTCGATTTTTTGGATTGCATTTGCAAATTGAAAGACTGTATGGTATGAATGCTAAAATGAAATATCAATTTAAATGGATATCACTGACAAAACCAGGCGTCTCGGCGCCTACGATTCAGCCGGACGGAGATTGATGTTACACGGATGGACAGAATCAATTGAGTTTAATTCTTGAAAGGCTATTGGCAAAACTTAAACCATTTTGGGGAAGCCAGACTGTGGCAAATATGTAATAATTCAATTTAAATGAAAACAGTAAATTTTTACTAATAATTAAAAATTAATGACATCCTTTTTTCTCTTAATTATTTACGTATATTTTATTTGGTGTCAGCACACGAACATACATCTAACTTTGCCGCTGGGAGCTTTTAAATATCAACAGTTGATTGCTTCCACTGTTTGGAATGTAAAGTCACATCATGAACTGCAAATGGTTTAAAAAACATTAAAATGCACCCTGCCTGACAGTTGAACAAGCAAAGTGTTTAATGAGTTGAAATTGTTTCTATTTGCATGTAACTGGAAGGAAAGTGAACTGATCTGGAAGGTTGACAGTTGACGGGCGAAGGAAAAGGCCTCAGCGGCTGGAATTTGCTCATGAAGCACAGAAATGGCAACCGGGGTGGGACTTTATCGCCAATGGTCGATTTCTGCAAGTCATCTTTGAATCCCTCGGGATCATGCTTTATGGGATTTTCATGAGGATTGGGAAGAACAAAATGGTACATGGTCTTTTGGAATAAAATATGTGGAATCAATTCGCATTGATATGAAAAAGTCACACATTCCAAGCGAGCGACATTTTGTGCACCCAATATTTTGTGGAGAGCAAAAACAGCAGATAGCGTCTTTAATTAGTTCAAATAAATATTTTTTTCTGCTGTATTATCTGATACTGTTTTCAGAACGTGTACTCAATGCACCCAAATAAATTTATACTTTTTAATTTCCATAATATATGTAATTCGTAGATCTCAGGTTTGCAAGTGGTTTTATAGGTGTAAAATTTCACTGAAATTGAATTATTTTTTAAATTGCGATTCCGACTTTATAGGATTAATAAGCAGAGTGCAATGTCAAACACATTTTTTGAAACGTGTTTTATGCAAATTAATATGGGAATGGAAAGGTAAATATAGAGTTCTAAGATCAGTAATTATACTAGAAACGAATTGCATTGTAGATTTATTATGTATATCAACGAGCTGAACTCTATAAAAATTATTTTTAAATAAAAACTTAACTAACTTATTGAATATGTTGCGGGTTTCTAACAGCTCTAATATGTTAAAACATACATTTTGCATTTTATGAGTTGTACCTTCATTTCATTAATGAAGTTGAATGTTGTTCATCGGATAAGCTTCCATATAAGTCCTACCTTGCGGTGCTAATGTGATATATAGTATAATTCAATAAATAAGTCAGTTGTTGCTAAACGCATTTTCGAACTTATTTATACATATATGACTGAGTAAAATGAAATAACTTCCCTCAAAACAACACGTAGATTTAAGTAGTTTAAATAAGCAAAGATTCAAAGCTTACCTACTTATGGACGTTACAAAAACGAAATATAGCGTTATGTATATTACAGGAAACTCACGAGAAGGATCGATTAATAAGTTCGTCAATATACATATATGTACTTACCTCCTTTACTTACATTTAAATTTTAATATTGAACTTAATCAAATTAAAATTCATCTTAACACATATTCAAAATGTCATTAATTATTACTATTTGCCTCAATGTCTCAATTGTACATTTTGGAAATTAGTATTTTGCAATATTTTGTTTTTCACTATGCCAGATTTCATGTGTTGCATGAAATCAGTAAAATTAAAATGGCGTTATTCACATAATTTTTTTGTATATAAAAAATCTAAAGCTTACATCCGTATGATATGATAACATTATACAACATAATAACAACAAAATGCCGTAATTATTGTATAAAGAACAACCAATAACGACGATGAAACGCAGACCAATTAACTCGAACTTAACACTGGCGGAAACTTTTTCTACCGTTCAGCCCCTAAGTTCGCTGAGAAAAAGATTTATGGCTCTCAATTGAATGGACCTGGAGGAAATTGTAGAGGTGAATATTTACCGCATACATTGTGCTTTATAGTTATTTAAGTGATATAAGGCGAAATAACTTTTCGAGCCAGGTTGTGCTATACACGAAATAATTAGTAGCAAAAAACAAGTTTTATTAAAAATATATATGTAATTCATTTAGTGACAAAAGTATAAGCCGTTATTTACTTGATTCAATGTAATTATAGAACACTTAATTAAACGAGTTTATACAATTATCGTTCAGATCGCCAGACGGTCTGATGTCGACATTCTTATAAACAATATGACAGCGGCCCGGTGGGTCTTAGATACAGATTTTACAAGACATGATCTTCTATTATTTCCTTTTGTTTCACATCACCATATTAATGAGATTGGTACTGAGGAAAAACACTGTTCTTTGCAACAGGAACAAAATGAATTATTGTTCCAGTGACCTTAAAATAAGCTGGTGAAGGTAGTAATTCTCAAATATTATTTTGAAAATTTGCAGTTTCAAGTCACTAAACTAATATGCAGTATAGATATATTATGAAGACAAGTATCCACCCTAGGTAGGTCACGTACAGGAGCATAAAGGCTCATCTTGTTTGACTTTCACCTTGCACTGCTTGACGTCGAAAAGAAATCGTCAGAAGATGGATTTTTAAAAGGCACGGTTGATCATACAAACAGTTCTATACTGCTGAAGAGAGTGAAATCTATAAAAACTTGCATTTGTTCGTTTCTTGCAAATTGTACACCTGAGTTTTGCTTGAAAAGAAAACAAAGTTGAGAAAAATGAAACTGGGAAAATGCTTAATCATTTTATATACACATTGCCATTTTTTCGTCTATGAGGTCCACTACC
Source organism: Dendroctonus ponderosae (assembly GCF_020466585.1). NCBI lineage: Eukaryota > Metazoa > Arthropoda > Insecta > Coleoptera > Curculionidae > Dendroctonus > Dendroctonus ponderosae. Next base: position 22,175,256 of record NW_026017110.1, read on the forward strand.
AAAAACGAATATGGGGCATAGAAGACAAATCTAGCAAATATATAAATCAGATATAAAACTTTTGCTTTATATCTGAGTTTAATTTTGGTTTCTCAAACAGCTAACAGTTACGAGCAGGTGCAGGTTATTTTCGTTATTCAGTTTGTAGAAGAATAAAAATGGACTTCTTTTATAGTGATTGAAGATGTATAAAATTGAACTCAGATCAAACAAAATGGTATCAAAGAATCGGTATTTTTGAATTGAACTGTGTAATTTTCAGTGTTTTTCAAACCTTCAAAGGTACATTTGGCCTAGCGCTTTCGGCTATTTAGTCACCATCACACACCCATTCTTATTATTTGAATATGGTTTGTCGTTTTCGATTTAAGAAGATTTCATAACAATATAATAATAACCACTGGGTTTATATGAATAGGAGGCCAAGAAATGATTAGCATTTCACTGGTATAAGAAAGACATGGAACACACATTTCGACTATGCCACTAATAGTGCCGTCATCTTATTGACATCTATACATTTCATGTTGAGCATTTGAGGCCTGTCACTAATAAGGTGTGGGCTTGACCTTATTTGCGCACATCTTACATTTGCACAATTGGGTTATTTTTTACTTCAGTTGATTCCGTGACGTTATACACGGAAAAGTAAACACTAAATGGGTAAAGCATGGCACATTTTATAGGTTACAAATTAAAATTAAATTCCCACAAGCCCTTATTTTTCCCATTGTCATAACACCACCAATTATTATTAGATTACATTAAATTAGTACTATTGAAAAAGGCTTATATATTACGGTTGCTGAGAGAATATATTACGGTTGCTGAGAGGCAGGCATGGAATAGTTTCTCGTACATGCCAAATGTGTTTTAAATTAAAAGTAAGCGTTCAACCTTTATAGAGCATCCGAAAAGAGCGTTCCTTGTTACTCGGTTTTCCATTAATTACAGGACGAAACAGGCTAAATCGCGACCGATAATTGATTTAATCGCAGCTCGTCTGCATCCGCCGTTCGTTCGTCTACTCTTCTTTTCACAATTTGGTGTTTGTACGGAACACAATTCATCAACGTCAACAGTCGAGTTGTTTTCTCTCGTGCGCCCCGTCGGCCCCCCTTACCCCACACCGACCCGGAAGCCGACAATAACCCACTGGTATGGATGGACGATTTTTGTCATTTATTATTGGCTGCCTGTGACGATTGATTTTTCCACGAGCGACGTGTTAATTTGCGGTTGACACACACAAATTATTCCCAGTTTAAAAGATGTGCCACCCGAAATATTGCTCGTCAGTTTTAGGAATGTGTCTTATTCGCGCTTATTTCATTTTAACTGCCTGTCTGATAGCATTTAAGAATATTATTCCACATGTTTAAGAATCCAAATTCCTCTAATCAATCCAGACAGGCATTTACATAATATATTGCTTGAAGTAGAAAACGTAGATCTACAGTAGATGTCAGGGGATTCAACCGAAGAGGAAAGTTGGTCGCATAGTGAGATGTTCGGCCTCGAAATAGATACCTAGCTGTATTTTGGGTCAAATGGCACATGTGCTATGTAAAAGAAAACATGTCCTAGTTAAGCTGAGTGGGGTAGTGAAAAGGTTGCATCTCCATTTATGACTCTCCTGGTAAAGTTCGAAAAAACGCACAAACATGTCAACTTTGTTTTTAAGGGGATATTCTCTATCCGACTATAATTGCATTATACGGTGTGTTTCAGTAACAAGACACTAATTCATACTTTCGATTCTTAAATGGAAACCTACCAGTTATATGTCAATTAAATCACTCAAGTATTAAGCAAGAAAAATATTTTTTAGGCAAATACATGTGGTAATAACTGCTGAAATTGTGCCTCTTTTACCTTCAAACAGTAATAAAAATTCCTTATAAAACGAGGAAACATTATCAATTTGGTTCCTGATTAGAATATTGTCCTTCACTGACCCTCACTAACACTCGCACAAGCTATTTGGGTCACACGTAATTCTACGTACAAAAGGGAGACACTAAAAAAGACGTGAAAATTGCGTTAATGATGAAAGTGATCTGTTTTAATCGATCAATTTCCAACAAAAAATTACATTTGATCGAATTCAGATGGCGAAACAATTGTCTATGTCAAACTAGCAACATTGTTCTGATTAAGAAGTATCTTATTAGAAGTGAAAGCTTTCGATACAAATTTTAATTCGAAATATGCTATGATTGTGTATTGGAGTTCATCACTCTGTATGTGACAATTGCACTAATTGAAGTGGATCATTAATACTCATTATTTGTGCTTTTTCTTTACCATAATGCTCTCTACTTCAACGTTTCCTATAGACGTTTGACCCATTTCAAAAGAATTAAGAATTTTTTTTCTAAGGTTTGAGCTCCAAAATCTCTATGAAGACGTTACTAATGTGGACTGGATTCGTCTTAACTTGCAAAATAAACAAAAACCACATTTTCGGCGCAGTAAAATTTTACTTACATTTTCGACACTTATAGGACAACTCGATAATTTGTTGGTGCTATAAAAAAAAGTAGTATAAGTGTCATGTACTCGTTTTGACTGAATATGAAAATGATAAATTCAAAATTCTAAAAACTGGTAGCTTAAGAGGGACAGGAGAGAAAATTGTCAATAATAAATGACATAATATAAAAATAATTATATAATGAGTTAAACAAGATCTGAAAATTATTCACCCGAGAACAACTTTATCAAATAATTTATAAGTCTTGCTAGGAATAAACCTTTACACATCATGAAATGTAAAATTCGTTCGAAGAAGGTGATGAATCAAACAGTTTTATTTCTTTCCTTTAACTAAGAAATTTTGGAAATGACAAGCCAGAAAAATTTCCAAATTTTGTACTTTCCAATTTTCATTGTTCTGGAAAGAGCATATTACACCAACAGTACTTTTTTGATACCCCTAATAGTTAGAAAGTTCGTCCTATAAAAGTAGATCACTGTTGACAGTAAAAAACATCAATCAAAATAAGTACAGAGGAAATAATAGTGGCAAAACTGGAATGTTTCCTATTAGAATGTAAGTTTTCTGTGATTATCGGGTGGTACTTTTAAGTAATAGTCTGTCTACGTCTGTGGGTTAGTGCAAGCACATGCCTTCAAGGTGTTTTCTCTCATTTAGTCGGGATGTTCACCTTTCAATTGTCGGGACGCAAACTTGAATTATGAAATTTTCAATATTGTTTTTATTTTAACGAATTTTAAAAGTTGGAAACTATTCACACAAATTCCGGTTTCTATTCATGCAATTACTCATTCTTCACTACTTAAAGCTTTTACACATTTCTAAACTTTCCAAAAAAAATTTGGTGGCGGTAAAAATTCAGATCTGTAGAAATAAAAACCGAAACCATCGACCTCCGAAAGCGATGAGATTTAGGTGCGGGTTAAAGAACCATTTTTAGCTTCATAACGATGATCAGTAAAATATCTAATCTGATGTGACCAATCATTTGGCCGCCGATTCGGAAGGCAAATACGGTGCCGGCCCCGCTTTGCTTCATTATTCATATTCGCACAATCATCGACCGAACCAGATGATCGACCTATTCGATCTCCAACGACGTCCAGAAGATGTAGATTTTATGAATAAGGAGAAAAGACTTGTAGATTTTGTAATATAAGCAAACTTTTATAAAACTTCTGTATTCGTTTAATGAGTTTCATGCAATGTTATGCTTCCTATTCTTGATGTTCTATTCTGTGCTATTCTGCATCGTTCAATTCGTGGCAATGACAAGTCGAATACAACAGACAACTTTGGGACAGTCTTACTGCTAGTTTGTCTGTCATTAGTTTATTGCTAATTCTTCCAAATTGTAATAAAAATTAACTTCCCTGTCAGTTTAAAAAGCAACCGTGTAGTACTATTATTTAAGTTTTCATTTTACTTTTTATGTCTAAGACCTTAGATGTCTTTCGCAGGCGGCTTTAGCATAAAGGCTTCATTCGTGTAGGTGTATATCAGAAAATGATAATTTCTATTTGTCGAAAATAGTAGTCCTGCAAGGGAGAGAATGTGAAAAATAATAAATGTATTACATGATCAACTGTGAAATATTGAACTACATCATTTTGATCATAAATGAATTTTGAGGAGGCGTTTTTAATAGGCCTACTAGTCAAGCATCCAAGAGGAAAATTTTCCTTAATGTTCTGCAAATTTATCAATTTTGTAATTTTGCGAGAGCTTAGTATTAAAACTAAAAAAATCTTCAAGGGAAAAAGTATGTAGGCATTTAGCGATATTCAGGAGATCAGTGATGTTGTCATCAGTACCACGAACGTTCAATTCAATTAAAACGCAATTTTCACAGCCATAATGTCAAATTTTGTGCATATGAAATAATCCTAGAGTCATTTTTCTTTTCCATACTACAAAAGATTCCATTTTAACTAATATCCCATACCAAAAAAATGACTGTTTCCATGATTTTTTGGTTTAGTTGAAAGTTGTCGATCATTATTCGTCTTATCAAATACAAGGTTTGCGTATATGACGAAAACTTCACGAATGTTTCATGCCAACTCCCTTATTGCTGTAGCACCAAGAATCGACAATTTTCCGCTCTAGTGCGATAGACTCAGAACTTAAAATCAAAACGTATATTTTTCATTGTTATAGGGTAATAATGGCACTCCAACCTATTCAATATACATAAATTCAACCAATCGAAATTCGGCTGTTCAATAGCCAGAAGAATGACAGGGTTATTTAATCCGATGTTATTTGAGTGACATCCGATATGGCCGCCTGTATTGACCCTCCTCAGCCAAGCGAATTACTTGCAACTTTTCCGAATGAGAACGACACTAAATGGATACTGTTACAAAGCCATGTGTGAAAAGACAACATTTTAAGAAGCAATTTCCAAAACAATTTCTAATTAATTAATTAGTGTAGTATGCTGACGATACCGCTCTCATTGCAGAAAGTGAAGATGACTTGCAAAAGTTATTACACTTATTCAACGTGACCGCCAAGTCTCTAAATATGGAAATACCCCCGACCACAACAAAGTGCTTGACAACATCAAAAACCCCTTTAAGATGCAAACTGGAACTTGACGGTAGAGTAATCGAGCAGAAAATGAAATTTAACTTCCTTGGCGTAAAACTTTCCGGTTTTGAGGATATTGAGGCAGAGGTGAGAGATCAAAGAACAAAGGCAATTAGAATAGCTGGCTGTCTGAATGCCATATGGTGCAATAAGAGTATGGGAACGGACACCAAATCGAGGATCTACAAAACTGTCGTGAGTCCCCATTCGAACGAAGATACGTTGGGCGCCCCAGGAAACGATGGAGCGACAGCCTCACTCAAGTGAACGATAATTGAATAGACGATTCGCCTAAAATCGAGAATGAAGAAGAAGAAGGCTTAAAATCCTCCATTCTTTGTTTCAATTCTTGAAGATTCCTTTTTTAATTGATCTTTCAGCTTCTAATCTAAGCTTGTTGATTTTTCAAATGACTAAAGTGTCTGAATATTATCTAATCATTCCATAATCCAGGAGCCTACTGATTGAAGTTGCACACTTATGGTTGTTTTGACGATTTTTCTACGTATTACCTGGTTAAGGTCATAAACGCCTTGGCTAACTGTGTAATTCTCAATTATTTATTTGCTTATTATAATTAACTTTTTTCATAGCGTGTTTGCACACGCAAAGGCTTCGCCCTCATAGACTAGACTATAGTCGTACAGCATCCACCCATATATAAACCTACCCACTATAAATTAGAATGTACCAGAATCTTGACGAGTAGTGATGACCGAGACTGATCTGATTAAATCCAATAATTAGTTTGAGCCGCACTTGATCTTGGTCTTGTTCTTGCGTAGCAGTCTTGGTATTGGTCTTGCAAACCAAAAGTAGTCTTGGTCTCAGTCTAAGGCCCGTATTTATAAACGTTGCTCAAGCATGAGTCGAGCCTCAAGTACGATACTTGGCTTCGATTGCGATTTATAAACGATTCTCATTCTCAAGCTAGTGCTTACAGCTTTGCTTGCTCAAGTATCGGTCGACGGTGGCTTGAGTATTGCTTCAATCGAGATTTTTCGTTGAACCGTCAAACGGTTTTTGAGGTTATATTATTGTTTATGTTATGTTCTTACATATTAATTTTTTGATTCTACTATCGTATACAATATAAGAATGAACAAGGTTTTGAATATTTGGACGTAATAGAGGAGGAAATTAACGAAGACCAACGTGTTAGTAAAATATATATACGAGATGGCAAAAATCCTTTTGAGTTTTTCCCGCATGTAGAATTTCGGAAAAGGTTTCGGTTTTCAAAGGCCACTATTATTGAGGTGATATTACCTTTTTTAAACGAACCATTATTGAAAGCGGATAATCGTGGACTACGAACATGGAATATCACTCATTACTCAATTGCTGGTATGTTCAAGATTCATATACAAGTAGCTTTCTATTCTAGAGATTCTATACAACAAGTAGCAATGTTTTTATGATTCCATGTCTACTTTCTTACATAAAGTGTATATTATATTGTAGCTTGTGTCCAGTAATCTTCGTGATCTTTGCCAGTCCTTCAGCGATTCAAAAGACATATTTACGTAATAACATTAACTCCATCTTAGATTCGCCAATAGTCCCAATATAAAATTACCAAATAAATACGAAAGTCCCTATACATCTATACTCGACCGATACTTCACCGATAATTCACGAAGTACTGTTTATAAATGGTCTCTCTTGATTGAGAACGATCTCGTACTTGGCCAAGCATGAGCTGAGTATCGGCGTGAGTATCGTTTATAAATACGGGCCTTAGACTGAGACCAAGACTACTTTTGGTTTGCAAGACCAATACCAAGACTGCTACGCAAGAACAAGACCAAGATCAAGTGCGGCTCAAACTAATTATTGGATTTAAGCATTACGATAAAACTAAACGAAATGCGGCCAATACGGTAACCCGATACTGAACCGCATTAAATCTGACTTCGTAGCCCTTAATTATGATGAATCCTTAAATTAGAAACTAAAGCTCTGAACAAGTGTCACATCAATAAACAATACGTACTTAAAATGTGATTGATTCCATATGTTTTTCCTTTTCTTTCAGATTACCTGAATCGGCGGTAGGTGATATAAATGTTTGCAAAATAAAGTTAGGTAGTTGTCGCTATTGCCTATATACAATTGCTTATTGCTGGATATAATTAGTGTTTGTGCCCCTACTGTTTGTCAAGTACAAGCTGAGTTTCTCTCATAGAGTAGTCCTTTTGACTGTACCTGAATATATATTTATATTTTCTAGTATTTATGTATAATTTCCCTAACATCAATTTATCTTTATTTAATATCTATTTATCATTTACTAACTTTTAATTGGTTTTGCTCAGTACCTACCCGTCTAAGACGAAACTTTTTTCAAAAGAATCTTTAATTATTATGAATCATCGTCACCGATTATCCAATGAATCAGTGTTGGTTACTTTGTTTAAGTTCTTGGTCATCCACATTTTGAAAAGCTTGCAATCATTTGCATCATATTATTTGTATGTAGTTCTATGTAGAAAATTACTTTTCATTTTTGATCCAGTGATTGGTAAATTTTAATTTCAACCTGTATTAGTTAACTAATGTCATCATCATTCACATTCTATAAAACTATAAAACCTCAAGTAACAAATAAATTTCCCTGAACAGTTTCCCATGTACACTGTAATAATTATTTTGTCAACGTCCCTTACCAGAGTCCTTACATACCTACAGTTGCTGTATAAACAGTAATATAATTTAATCCTTGCTGCTAATCATGTAATTTATTAATAATTGAGTTTGTTTTCTATCAGTAAAATTCTGTAAGCCCAGTCAAAATATTTAAATATCTACATTTTACTGTAAATATTTCATAGTTGTTCTAGTTTCTTTAGAGAATGTAAATTAATTTTAGACCTTAATAGTCAATGAAAAAGTACGGGTCAACAATTTTGAATTAAAAAATAATCAAACTTATTAAATTAGCCAATAGTCTGAGATTGTTTTACTGTTTATTTATTTATTTCCTACAGAAAAAGCTATCGACCCAATCGGTCTTTCTGTTCTTCAATTTCAATTCTTCAATCCACTTTCAATCTTTTAATTTACTTATTATTCTAGTTATTATTAAATTAATTCCGTTTCATTTTGCGACTTGTATAAAAGCAACACTTGCAAGTCTTGCTGCAAGACCAACGCCAAGACCAAGACCATGCAAGTCTTGATCTAGTTGCCGCTTTGAATTTTATCGAAAAACTGTAGAAGAGTACTTTTGTAACATCAGAAATGTTGATAATTTGTCGATTGTTTAAATATCGTAATTTTTATTTTCAAATATTTAAGTATTCCAGCAGGCCACCAATCAAATATTGAACCATTTTAAAATAATGGGTACTTAATAACAAAGTTGAAATTCGATTTTCAACTGTTAACCACTAATAGGGATGACGCCAATTAAAATAATAATCTCAGACTCACAAATTAGTCTTAAGTCAGTTGGTTTGAAAAACGTATGTTGAAAATTATTGTATTATTTATTATTATTTACTAAAACAAGTCAAGCATGACCATCAGTTTTTATCTGTAATCTTAAAAATAGGTAGTTAACTAAGTAAGTCCATTGACTTTCTCAGCTTTAGCCTCACAGGAGATTGACAATATTTACACGCACACCATGCTCTGACCTTAAAACATTATATCAATTCAAAGGGCTTAGTTCTCTTCAATCTGCGGAACAAATTCCGATCATCTAGCAGCTGGCAGGCTTCTGCGTTCGGATGTAGCTGTAGTCTAGCTTGGTGTTTCTTTGCATACCGTTTGCTTGCCTGTTCAACAGTCAGGATTTCAAGGTCTTTGTGAAGTTCATTATTTCTGATGAACCATGGGGCATTGGCTATTTCACGTAATGCCTTAATTTGGACCGTTTGAATCCTGTTTATGTGTGTGCTTTATGTGCATTCCCATAGCTGAATACCGTAGAGCCATATAGGTTTAATAATTTGTTTATAAATTAAAAGTTGGTTATACAAAGTCATCAGGGAATGCCTGCCAATCAGCCATCTATATAGCGCAATTTTAATTTTCAACTCTTTTACTTCCTTTCTGACATGTTCATTTCATCTTAATTTAGTGTCCAAAGTCATACCAAGGTATTTCGCAGTATTTGCATATGGTACGCCTGTTATTAATATTTATTACTGCGGGATCTGTCAAGTTTTGGTTGGTTTTGGATAGGTCGATTTAGCTTCGTTAAGTTTAATTTTCCACTTGGTGGTCCATTTATAAACAGAATCGCTCGCTTTCTGTAGTTTCTGTGCGGCTGTTACTCGATTTGTGTCACTTGACATTAATCCTATGTCATCCGCATATGTTGCTATTGTAACTTCTTTCGGTTGGAGTATATCACTGCTAAAAAGTAAATAGAGGACAGGCACTACGACGCTCCCTTGTGGCACACCCGCTTGGATTGTCTTCAACTCTGAGTAAGCTCCTTCTTGCTTGATTCTGAATAGCCTATTACTGATATATGAAGTAAGAATTTTCACGTATGGTTGGGGTAACATTTTACCTAGTTTGTAGACTAGCCCTTCATGCCATACTTTGTCACACGCCTGCGATACGTCGAGGAATAGTGCTGAACAGACTTTCTTTTCTTCTAGTGAATTCTCTATTACATCAGTTATTCGGTGCACTTGATCAATTGTAGAGTGGTTTGATCGGAATCCAAATTGGTGATCAAGAATTAAGTTTTGTTTCTTTTATATTTGTTTAAGTCTTTCCAGTTTTTCAAAAAGGTTTGATATTATTGGCAAGAGGGAAATTGATCTATACGACTTAACATCGTGTTGAGGATTACCAGGCTTGGGGGCAATGATGACTTCAGCTATTTTTCACATTGCCGATACATGTTTAAGCCTGATTGAGGCGTTAAATAGATGTTTTAACATCAGTATCTCCTTTTTTGGCAGTTATGTCAGGATTTGTCCTGTAATTAAATCAAACCCAGGAGCCTTTTTTGGGCTGCGATTATTATTCATTTCTTCTGCTACTTCTTTCGGAGTAATAGGAGCAATCATGTCGATCGTATTGGAGGACGTAAATTTAATAAAATTATTGTTTAACGACACAAAACAAAATTCTATAACGCAACAATTAAAATTGTTGTCTATTTTGGATAATTTTCGTAATTTGCGTAAAAGCGCTAAACAAATTGTTCACAGTCATTCCGATCAAATTAGTGTCATAATTTCCAACGATTCGGCTAAATATCAGTTCCAGGCATAACTAAAATCAAAGAAGCCAGAAAGCTACTGGCTTCTAGTGTGACTGTCCTAACTGGATTTACTTCAGTTCCTTCTTAGCATTTCAGGACACTTCATCGACGTTGACTTCAATCAACGGTCCATTTGACCCGCTTCTTCCTGACAAAAGTGTTTGCGGTGAGACTAAATTTTTTTATTATTTAAATGGTCACTACTGATTGGCTGTTTTTTAAACTAGGTACTGATTATCTCAATGAAGATGCGAATGGTTTACTAGATATTTTCGATTATATGAGAAGTTGCCATTGGTTCCAGTTTTATATAAATTACTCTCTACTTTTGAACATTACTTGCATTTACAACTCTTTCTCCGTAATATAGAAGGAATATAAATTAAAGTTTTTTGCTCAAGGAACGACGATTAAAAAGAAGCAAGTAAAAGCAAACCGATGGAATCAAGAAACAGCCTTTTCAGTCGAAATATCAGAATGATTGACAGGTCGGGGGACGGGCCGATGATTAACGAGATGTTTTACAAAATGTCGGTTTCCGAACGACGGCCTGCCAAGAAAAGCGAACCGGGAAAAGCGCATTCCGACGCCGACGGTGCCTGACGTCCCTGTTTGAGATCCGTAAACAAAAACTGTCGGAACGTCGTCGATCTTTATAGCAATTAGTTGTTTGCTTTACGACCGAAGCCAAAAAACGCTCAACTTTAAAAAAATTAATTTTGGGTTACTATGGTTCTCTGATAAAATAGTCACCGATTGACCGAGTTACTCTATGTTCTACAGTATTCGGAACTATTTCTGTGCCTGAGAAGTTAATTATTTCTTTAGATATAATTTTCTTGTCCGTTTTATTTAAGCACATAGTCTCACTGTCATTGGGTTAGCCCGACTATATTAAAATGTCTGCTTAATTCAGAAATGTATATAGAAAGTAGCTACTTAATAAGACCACTTCCACTTTCGTCTACCACTGGAAAAATATGCTGGCTAGCGGTTTGTTTATTTGTAATGTTGCCATATTTGTGCTATACGAAATGGAAAATTAATGGTGCGAATCTCTTACATTTAAAGCGCTGTGAAGGATATGATAGTTGACCTCGAGTCTACCAAGTCAGTCATATTAGTCAAAATAGGGTAACAATCTCAGAATTGAAGATAATAAGCTGAAAACTCGTACAAACCTTTATTTTAACATCCTAAAACTTGTCCCAAAACCTACTTTGATAGCGTGGGCGCAACTGCAGATAACTAAGATTAAAGGTAAAAAAATTATAAATATTGTAGCAGATTAGATGCTCTACACCTTTGAGTTCAAATTTGTCAGTTGCAGGAGTTACAGGGCTGTACGTTATCATTCAAGTTCAACCTGTAGTCCAGATCAAAAATACGACGTATTTTTACAGGGCGATTTAAAATTGGCGTCATTTCTTTTAGGGGGTAATAGAGGCTCACTTGTAAGGTACGATAAAAAAATTGAAAAATTGTTTTCGATAATTTCTAGATTATAGCACTAAGAAGATATTAGCACTTGAGTATCGAATTTCAACTTTGTTATTAAGCATTATTTTGAAAGTGTTCCATGTTTAATTGAAAGCATATTAGAATACTTAAGCATTAAAAAAAAATTGTGATCTTTGCTTAAAATTACGAAATTGTTTGATATTAAAAAAGTTCTCTTCTACAATTTTTTGATGAAAAGTCAAAGCGCCAATTATGTTTTTTGTCATTAAAAGATAGTTACAGGTGGATAGCCCTTGTCAATAATAACAATAATTTGTGAAACTGTGACTTACTTTGAATTTCTTTTCACCAATTTGCTGATATTTACGATTAGTTTAGGGGAAATGCTACAGTAACATAGCAGAAGCTGAAAGAACTCACGGCAATAAAGGGCGAGGAGAGTGGTTCCAGGAAGATAGTGGACGACAATTGATGTTCGGGTTCCAGGCACAGATAAACAAGTATTGGACATAATTGCAGCAGAGCCTTCCAGAGGCACTCAGAATGAACATTGCACAACCACTGACACTTTCCCAGGCGCCAAATAAATACCGACTACATTCCTGCCACCTATGTAAGATCACATTAAACCAATGGATTACGGAATACCGATATAAACTGAGGAGGAGTTAATTAACCGAACACGAGAGGCTGCTCGAGGAGAGTGCATAATAAGGTGATTACACAGGCACTTGTTTGAAGTTACAGACTCAAATGTATGTTTTTGTAATTTGGAATCAAATTAATAATTCGAGGTTATGAGTTTCGAAATAGATTTTATCATTCAACGATTCCTGTTGAATAACCGTATATCCTTGTGTTTACGAAGCAACAGGTATTTACGTAATGCTAAGTAGGCAGATTAGATTGAAAACATGGTTGCCATTTTTCTAATATAGTTTTTTGCCAATTTCTCAGTTTTTAATAACAATTAATTTTTTTAACTATTGTTCTGTACTCCTAAAACACCGCCAGACAACAGCTCCAGAGGAATGACGCCAATTTTGAATCACTTTCTATGCATGTATTTATACGCATTACGAAAAGCGTTCTTGATCGTCTCAATAACGCTTTTCATAACTAGAGAAGTTTTACTTTCTGCAGAGCGACCAACATATCTAGCCAAGTCCCAGGACATTCTGCGGCGTCTTCTTATACGTATTGATCTATCAACATCCCATTTTTCAGAAAGAGACTTCGCTTTTTCTAATGCCTCGTCACAGAGCTTGTTTCGAATTTCAGCTAGTTCGGTCGCTAATGATTCGAGGTTATGGAACGCTTCTCTAAAATTTGGTATAGGACCTTGTAAACTGAGCTGCACACGATCAATCCTCTTTAAGATTTCATACCAGAAATGAAGTAAAGTCATGAAACTGAAAGTTTGTATATTTTGCAAGGTAATTGTAGATTCACTTCTGATGTCACTTGTAGGGGTAGTGTCATCAGCTGATTTTTCTAATATTTCTACTAAATTTTCTAGTCCATCAAAGATAACGATAACGAAAGCATTTTTTAATTATTGCTATTGTAACGTTGAAGGTGAGGAAAAGGGATACATGTTTTCAACTATTCCAAAACATGTCACAATGAATGGATCTTGTTTAGCTGCAGTCACTCCTACTAAATTCATAGAGATAAATTGCTAAATATACAATATTACTAAAACTGCTTAATATTTTTCCATTTGGAAGAACTTTGTTGATCTAGATTTTGTATGTAAATGCAGTGGCAACCATACATTCCCGCATCAAAACGTTCCTTAAACATAAAACTGTGCCAAGAGATTCGAACATTGGCACTTGTAAAATATGAAAACTGATATGTCTGTGACCACACTTCCTGTATCCCTTGCCGAAACGAACAAATACTTTCAGATAAAAAGATTCCCTTGGAACCTTTTAATTCTGCATAACTCCAGTAAGCAGATCATTAAAGATTTTTAAAGTAAACTGTTTAGATACTGGTCCCGAGTTTAAAGAATAGTGTGTAAATCGTACAACAGCCTAGTTAAGTGCTTTCAAGAACCTGCAGAATAAAGGTTAATGCGAATAATAATTAACGAAAAATTAGTGTGCAATAGGCGCAATTTCCATTATTACTCGGACTAAATTAAATACTTAAAATCTTCATTTTCAACAGCGCTGACTTGGAAGAAGCGGTTGACAAAACATGACTCCGCTTTCGTCAGATTTGACTACTACGAATTTTTTAATGAGTATCTGTAAAAGAGTAGTCTATAACAAGGCCCCAACAACAAAATAAAATAAAACACGAAGGAGAGGATCATAGAAACTTCCCAAAAGAACAAGCTCTGCTATATTGTCAAATGTCGTTGAAGCGTTTAAAAAATTAGTGCATTTTTGTGTGAAGTCAGACGGGCGTCATTTTTAACGCTTCATTAGAAGTTATTTTTTGTTATTGGGATATCTGAACCAATTGCTGAGTGTTTGTTATAATTTTAATTGTCCCATTTGATTTGAAATTTTATTTTAAATATTATACCATTTTTTGAGACACCTTGAATGTTTTGCTAGTAAAGTAGTATAATAGTCTTGCTGCCAATGCCGGGTATTTGTTAAAATTATGACTATTATTTGATTTCAACTACTATTTTAATTAGTATGTCGTATTTAACGCATCAATCCTGAAACTATGCGATTTCCATGAAAACCTGAGGAGTTGGGTATGGGAAACTTCCATGGTGTTCAATAGAAAATTAAAATTGTCATGTGTTCTTGTCATAAATTACAGACCGCTGTATTTAAATGAAGCAAGTTTACCGTTCAAAGCGTTCAATTATTTGAATACAGTTTTGGGCACCCTGAATGCCTCAGTATAATTTTTCTTATTTTGGCACATCTACGTCTATTAGTACCCGCAGAGTAGAATTTCGATTACACAATCAAATCAAAATGGATGTTGAGAATTAAAACCTTGAAAAAGGTCATCATTTTTCAAAACCCACCATAATTTCTATCGTGGACACTATTAACATAGCAATATATAGAGTATTCTATTTAAAGAAGTGCAACTTTGGATTGCATCTAGTAATTGGGATACTCGAAACACTAGAAAATAATTTTTAAATGTAGGTACCCCCTGAATGATACTTTTTATAAAGTAAATGGTTCAGCCGCAATCTTCCGTGTTGTATAATTTGAATAACCCTGTATATTTAATTATTATTTCAAGTGTTCGGCTAGGTAATCAAAATTAAAAATGTAATCACTAATATTCAACTTACCAAATTACGAAGTACCATGTATCCATACTTCATATAGTAACGGATGCTTGGAAGAAAGTACAATCACATACCGATTATAAATTATAGCAAAATGTACCTTTCTCAACTTTGACTGAATAATAAGAGCATTGGATAAAATCAGTACGTACGTGAACAATATAGTTAAGCTCAATATACAACTTATTGAGTCCAGTAATGATAGTGAACGCAATGATTTATTGTATCCCAATAGCATTTACTGTCTGTTCCAATAGCTTAAAACCCAAGAGAGTCGTTGGGCAAATTAGTTCCGCAAATTTAAGCCGTTCTAACAGCCACGCAAAACATTATGACAATATTGTATCAAGAGTGACAGGACAAAATGTGAACAAAAGAAGCGGCCTACACGTATTCGGATGCCGCACATTAACGGCATATTACAGAGAACATTCTGTTAGTGGAATGGCAGGTAGTTTGCTGATTTTACCAAGTTTAGTGTGATATCTAACAACCGTTTTAAATACAGCCAAAAGACACTAATGACACTCGTGACTATCAATAAAAGCCATAGATGCATCAAACAATATTCTTAACTTTACTTGAAACAGAATGGTCACATCTATTTTATACAGCATCAAATACAATTTATTGAAAAATTTGAATATTCACAAGACATTAAAAAGCGTTGTATACAAAAATTGCTGTCTTATTGCAAGATGTTCTGGAACAAGTGAGAGAAAAGGGAAAAAAAGTGTATTTCGATTTGATACAGTTCCGAATGCTGCTTCAACAAAAAATCTTTGTTAAAGTTTAAAATAAACTCTTATCAGACTTGTCAAGAAACAGTTGAAGGATTTCGTTACAATCGTGTCGAATAATATACTAATATGTATCATAATATTTCTTCATTTTCGCACATTGTCAACAAAATGCGGGGCCCCCAAAGTTCGCAATCTAAACAAGCCGTTAAGGATATAATTTCCGCACAACATTTTCCATATTTTCTTAGGGAAACTGATAGAAATCCCATTATGATAATACTGGCTTAATGCTTGATATTAGGGGAGCAACGATAGGCATGTGAATAAAGCACCCCGGCTACTCCTATACAGTTTGAAAATCGACATTGGACCATCGTCTTAATGATTCATGATGTCTGCCATTGATCATTAATCATTTTTTCCAACGAATTTCTATAATAGAATGGTGCGTATTGATCTTAGTAGCTCACCCTGTATCAAGTCGCACTCGGACTTTTAATTTTAAGTAGGTAATAGTTTTCGGTTTTAAACAATAACTGCCTGTATTGAAAATGGCAAGACCATGAGGTCGGAAATAAATGTCGATGGACGAAATTGCAGAATATAAGTACCAAACTGTTTTTACTATAAAACCAACGCTAATAAAACATTCATTTTAAAAATGACATTTTATTATTCAATTAAAACGATTTTTTTCTTTATAGCAGTTCAGGTTTTCATGCAAACTCAAAGACAGAGTCCTCAAATATTTACAATTTCAAATTTTGCAATAATTCAACATGCATTTCATAGGGCATAGGGCATCCGATTTTATTTTTCCGCCTTCTTATCAATTATTATCTAATAACATCGGGCACGTAAAAAAGCAAAACAGCTTAAACCAAATGGCAATATGAAAAATATAAACATACAAAATCCAGCGGTATTTTAAAACAAACTTCAATTCAATTTTAGGACGTTTTAATTTAATATGGTGTTATACTTGCATACTTACAGCACTGAAAAAAGTATTATTAAACAATTATATTCTTTTCCTTCCTGGGTTTCAGTCAAAGTTTGAAATAAAATTTTTTATATTGTTTATTTTAACAGATTTAACAGTCAGATTAACAATTCATACAAACTCATAATTAGGAAATATTAGATTCTTGTAGGTCTTTACTGTCATGAAACCTCAAATTTGTTCGAATTATTGTCTACATGAAAATGTAGTATGAATTTTAAATCTGGTGATGGCGCTGTTGTCTCGCCGAAACGTTATGAAATAAACTATATAAAAAAAATTATTTCACAGTTTGACTGAAACCCAGGAAGGAAAATAATGCAATAACAATTACACGCAGTTAGGAAACTAAATAACAAAAAAAAATTATTAAACAATTCATTAAATAAAAACAAAATTAAATAAATAAATTTATTATATTGCGATATAAATGTAATACGTAGTCTACGTATTTATGCTCATTGATCACACAGGCAGTAATACGTTAGTTGCAGCATATTCATTTGGTGCGTGGCATTTTAGCGGTTTTCCGCTGCATTTGAACAGATGTAGACTTAATGCTACTTTCGGACACTATTTTGTTGAATTGAGTTGAGTAATTATCCTGAACGATTAACATCCCATCTGTATCAAGACCACAATGCTGACCCTATTGGGGACCATTAGAAAGGAGACCTAATGCATTTTTCCACTTGGTGTATGGAATCATTTCTCCATTTGCCAGTTTCAACGTTGTGCGTTAATAGCAAATAACTGACAAATGAGTTGCCGGAAATGTTCATTTACACAGTAATATTGATATATTATACAGGGTGATTCAAAACTGGCGTGATTCCGCTCGGGGCCTTGCATGGGGATGTTTAGTGAGTCCTACAGGAAAAATTGTAAAAACTTTCATTCTTATCAAAAACTGAGCTGTCTGTAAGAAAACGAGATCAGCAGGTCGACAAACATTTTTATCAAGGTATCATGCCTTATCAAGTGTTATTTCATTATATTTCAAACTCATTTTCTGCGTTTATCTAAGCTTAATTGAACTTTTGTAATTTAAGAAGCAACAGCTTTTTACGTAGTGTTAATGAGGCAGATTACCTTGAAAACAGAGTTGCCAATATTCTAGTTTTTGCAAATATCTCAGTTTCGATCTGCCGTCTCTAAATATATAGGATGTTCCATAAAAACTACTGTATGCCAAATTTTGATATATCTATACGTCGTTTAAGTTGTTATTTTAACTTATGGTCTGTGACTATAGAGTAGCTGAAACTACACTGATGAACAAATTCCCCAAGTGGCTTTCCGTGGTGCCTCAATAATGTTTTGGGGTGGCATTTAATGGAGGCCCTTACGGACCTTGTGGTGATCCGAGGAAGTTCATTAACTTCCCAGAAGTACATTTAAGAGATTTTAGAATACCATGTCGTACCTTTTGCACCTCAAAAAGGCGAAAATTTGGTTTTTAGGAATAATAATGTCAGACCGCACCGAGCTCTGATCGCGCGGTCTTGACCTTGACGTGATTGAACATGTTTGGGATCAGCTCAAGCGGCGTACCGACGACGAGATCCTACTCCTGAGAACTTAGCTGAACTGCGAAACGCGGTTCTTCAAGAATGGCACAACATACCCCAAAAATTCATAACAAATCTTTTTTAGGGCATTCCAAGACGTTTGAAGTACGGTATTCGAGCTAGGGGCGGCAATACACGCTATGGAATCGGTTAGAGAATGTGATAAATTAGTGACACATGTTTTGTTTTAATTTTCCTTTCGAAAACATTTTCATATTAATTCAAAAGACAATAATTTTAATTTTGATAAAAGTATGTAGGGTTTATAATATTTTTTCTTTGAAATTTATAGATGGTGCGCTAATTTTGTCCATCAGTGTATAAAGACTTTGGACTACTTTATTTACGCCCATCAGGTAGTATTTGAGGCGTTAATTTATTTGGCTGGTTTTGTGGGAACGCATTGCATACCTACTACGAGTAGGTACTTGATGGCGTTGGAATTGTTCGCTTTCGGATCCTTATGGACACTTCATTGTTTGATCTGAAGAACAATCATTGATTAAAAATCCACTCATTTGAACAAAACTGAAATATTTAGCTGCAAATAACGGCGTGCTGCGTTTCTTTACCGAACATTGTATTCTGAAATATCCATTAATATAAAACGGGATGCCCTTACGTTCAGTTCGGATAGTACGTAGGGTTGCCGTCTGTCAGGGGTGTGTATTGGAACATAATAGGTTCAGTGACGTGTTCCACTAACCCTGACGTCAAGGGGAGCACGACGGACATGTGATTGATTATGCCGGCCTGTCTGTCAAATGCAAAGATGGAATTCCGCGTTCTCGTCGAAAACGGGCTTCGAGAAGTGTTTTGGTTTTTCGCCATGAAGAATTTTTACCAAAACTTTTCTAAAAAGGTCTATTAATTTCGGTCTTAGGGATAACAGCGATTAAAATTTTTCAGTGTTTGATGGGTCATAACGGATGGAAAGGTGCTTGAATATTGCAACCGAGTTAAATATTTTATTTAATCCTAGGAAGAGGTAAATGCCAATTAGATAAAATAACAAATTGGAATTTCAAAGCTTACTCTTGCATTTGTCGCACGTGAGCAGCAAGCATTTGTCAAATTGCGACTTACTTTAAAGCTTCTTTCACAAAATGTATCCCAATATCGCATATGCGGTATGTTATTAGTTATTGGGGGAATGCCACATTAACACAGCAGAAGCTGTAAGAATTTACGGCACCACAGGGCTAGTGACACTGGAAGGTTGGCTCCAGGAACATAGTGGACAATAAACGTTCGGGTTCTAGTCACGGTTGGATACAATTGCAGCAGAGCCTTTCAGGAGTACTCAAAGCATTGCACAACAACTAACAGTTTGTTAGAATAATACTATATTCAAAACGCTTTTAATATTATCAATATAAGTTCAGCCATATATATTATGCACCACAGTGTACCACAAAACCATATTGCTTAGGCAGCATAATTTTTTGTTTATTGCGAGAGCAACCTTTTTAGTTAGTCGTCGTCAAATCGCTGCTGATACAGAATTGTTTTCGTGTTCGGAAATCTACTTTTGTACTGTGTTGTTCTTTAGCATTTATCAATATACTTTTATTCATACATTAACAGTGTGTCCACTTCATTTCACCAACAGGTTATGGGCCCAGGACACCAAACACTAGAAATTGTGTAGACATTTCAGTAGTGCGTGAGTAAAGTGATAACTGTCCAAGAATAATCGAAGTGCAAAATGGCGTCAGTGTCAGCAAAATCATCAGAGTTAGTAAAGTTTCACATCACAAATTTTCAACTATGGAAATTTAGCGTGTGCATAGTATTGAAAGCGGAAAAGCTCTTGGGCATCGTGGATGGAAGTATCCCCCAACCACAAGATTCAGCGCTTGCTGAATTGGCAAAATGGGAAGAAAATAATTCAAAAGCGGAAGTAATTCTTCTTACCACCATTTCTCCAAACCAACTAGAATGTCTGGTAAATTGTGAAAATGCACATGAAATGTGGCAAAAACTCTTAGCAGTCCATGAGCAGAAGACCGAAGTTTTAAAAGAACTACTCTGGCAGAAATTCTATATCTATAGAATGGTAGTTGGCGACTCAATAGCAGCACATCTCTCCAAAATAGAAAGCATAGTCAACAATTTGCGAGATATAAAAGAGCCCTTGAGTGAGAGTGCAATTTGTTCAAAGGTAATAAACAGCTTGCCTCAAAAGTTTAATGCCTTCAGAACTGCATGGGATTCTGTAACTGCGAGTGATCAGACCTTCACGAATCTAACAGCTCGACTTTTGAAAGAAGAATCAAGAATGACAGCTACAGATGACGAGACTACTCGCTTGGCACTGCAGGTGAATG